>NC_088178.1:19309213-19614927 GCF_028769735.1 Zonotrichia leucophrys gambelii | reverse complement strand
ACTGCTAGTGACCTCAATTTTTTTTTCTTAAGCATGTCTGAATCTTTCCTTGGAGTAAAAAAAAAGAATTCTTGATACAACAATATTTTAGGAAAATTTACCGTTCTCTGTTGTGGTCATCTGGTCACATCTCAAGAGCATATTATGTCCTCTTCAGCATTCTCAGTTATGACTTGGTTTGTTAAGAATACATTTACATAGCTCTTTTGGTGAAATATATCACAATCCTCTGCAATTTGTTTATGAATAAGTTAGCATCTGCTAAACAGATTTGTTCTGCAATTTGCCTTGAATGGCTGACTGTCTTCAAATGTGGCTGAAGTCAGGCCTAATAATCAGTTGAAGTTAAGGCTGATGTTCAGCATAACCCTGGATTCATAGAGTCATTAAGGCTGGAAAAGACTTTCAAGGTCACTGAGTCCTGCCTTTAGCTGATCACCACTGTGTCAACTTGGTGTCTCATCCCTTTGTTTCTTGAACACCTCCATGCCTTCAAACAAAGGAATGTAATATATATGTATTCTTCTCCTCATTTTTGACTTCTGATTTTGCTGTTTGTCAGTGTTGGGGTAATTTTACAATGTCTGACCATTTAGCCAGCAATCTGGAAGGCTTTTTCTGCTTTGTGTTAATGTCTTTCCTTGTGCTTAGACTGGACGGCATTGTGTGAGTTACATTTGTTCACTGGGCTCCGGTATCTTTTGTTGACTGAGATCTATGAGGCATCCATTACTTGTATTACACAGGTGTGAATTAATATTTAGAGAATTTCTTGTCTCAGTGATAATTTCTCACTGAGATTCAGCTACCACCATATCTAATTGTGCCTTGTGTCATTACCTCATGGCTCAGGTACACAGGGAGGGAAGGTCTTTGTGTTCTTGGGATCTTGTATAATTGGGAAAGAGCCTCATCCTAGGAAGGTGCTGGATGTAAGCCTGAGTAACCTCAGCTGTACTGGATGGCAAGTCAGTTACGTATACCTCAGTCTTTTTTTCTTGGCTTCTTTTTTTTTTTTTTAGCAGCTCTCTGGTGATTTATGGTCTTTTCACTAGAGTGGTTTCCTGTCCTTGAACCAAACTTTTCACATGCAAATACTGCTACAAGACATTTCTTTTCAATCAGGTGTGTGTTTTTCCTCTGGTGATAGTGACCTTCACACACAAGGTACTGACTGTCCCTTTTATAGGAATGATCCTTCAAGCACCATCTCACTGGCCTTATGTGATTTTCTTTTCAGTCACGTACTTCTTCAAGGTGGGATGATTGGTAATAAGCTTCATGCTACCTCTGATGGCTGTATCAAGTTAAAAGAGACATATTCAGGCTGCATCTTTATTTTTCATCAGCCTCATCTCTCATAAGAACACTTTGCTCATTTTAGCATTGCCAGGAGCAGCCATCCACTTGTTTTAACTGAAGGCACTGATTGTGTTGTCTCTACTTTCTGAAACTTCACTCTGAGTTTATTCTTTGCTGCTTTTGTATATAATTATAATCTGTGTACTTCCTTCAGTTTTATGGCTGTTTAATTCAGTTTGTCTTACAGTAGCTTTACGTTATTTTCCTGCATAATTCTGAGGAAATTTGCATGATGTTGTACATTTAATTGTTTGAACTTCGTGCACATGTGTCTCTTGCTCTATACCTAGTGTTGTCTTTGCTCTGCAAACAGGCCTTTGCATTAATGTTACTCATGCAAAATGCTGTCTCCCAAGCCACTGATCCCTGTTCCTGCCTGCCTCAATATGTTATTTGCTTGTCTGGAAGCTGAGATACAATTATTCACTGTACCACAGTTAGTGCAAATGAACCCTTATACTAACCATTGCATTACCGTCTTGGGTATTGCTTCTTCTGATTTCCTCACTTCTTGGTATTGTTTATCCATGTTTTATACTTCAGCATTTGCTTTTTCCTTGTTTCCTTACCTTCTGAGGTACTGCATGAGTGGCCCCCAAGCCTGTACCACACGTCATCTCTGGATGTGGTATTGCTCACTAGTTTTACATGTGTCTGTACATGTTTATAATAGAGTTCCTGAGTATTCTCACTTGTTTCTTATATTTGTATTTCCCCTTATTAATCTATTGCATGTTAGTTTATAAGATTTCATAATAGCATGACTTGGCCATTTCACACAGCTTGGCAACTGTCCAATCTGCTTTTTGTCTAAATGCATTATTACGCTTTCTTGGTAATTGGACAGAAATTGTGGATTGAAAATGCTTCTAGAATTCTATGTAGGTGTTCCTGGTTTGTGCTGAAAAATCCAAATACTGTTTGTTGCCTGTGGCAGCCATTGCCCATTACAGATGATAATGTGACTACTTTTATTCGAGTTCTCTCTGTCAAACTTCACTGCAATTTTTCATTGTGATCAGAAGAGTTTCCAGTTTCTAACTAAATTCCTTTCACATCAGTATGCTCAGGGACAGGTCTCTGGTCCATTGTCATGATTACTGTTTGTTGTTTGTGTGTGTGTGCAGGAGGGACACACGCAGTATTTTTAGCTTCTGATACCAGGTATCTGAAGAAGCTAATTCCTTTCTGTCACCAAGTTCACTGCAGGAGAATAAATGGGGATGGAGCCAAGGAGTCTAATGTGAACTTTTTTCTGTTTCTCTATTTCCCCATCTCTTCAAGCACTTTTAAAATGGAGAGGTGTCTAGATGTTGCCTCATATATGAATATGCAAAAAAATAATAGCAGAATAATCATAAAACAACAAGCTTGAGAAACTATTATCTTTCTGGTTTGGTTTGGCTTTTTTTTTTTTCTTTTTAGTTATTTTTCCTGAAAATGAATTGGACAGAGACTGGTTACGTCCCTAATGAATTGGACAGACTTTGCAAGAATTTCTTCTTCTTTGCTGTGCAGTATAGTAGTTGAAGCTTATCACTATTGAACTGCTGTTAGCCTGGGCCCTTCTCTTACATAATCTGCTTTCTTTTGCATTTGATAAAATTTGCAGTGCTCTCATGTTTATGACCACTGAGCATTTTAAAAGTCAAATCTTCTGCTCTTGCTGGTTATCTATAATGCTGATATCCCACTTGAAAATATTGATGCTAATTCCACAGAAGTGCTGGAACATGGTGTGTATGTGCTGGTCTCCCGAAAGGTCCAGGGTTTCCCAAGGAATTCACCTGAGTGCAAAGCTGTTCAGGTGTCTCCTTACTGTCAGCCTTACTTGCCTTATTCCATTGTGCCCCGCTGGGAGGGCTGAGCCTGCCTAGATCCTGTTCTGCTTGTGGCCACGGGCAAAAATGGGAACAGAAGAGATGTTGTTTTTACTAAAAGTTTACTTTGTAACCTTTGGCTTGTTTTGAAATGTAAAAGTTAATTATTTCTAAAAATAATTTCCTGTCTTAATTAATTGCTCACCTTAGAACTCACCTCAGATTCTTCTTTTTTTCTGTTAAAAAAGAATTGGTTAAATTATGCTGTGATTTTCATCTTGGCAGTATCCTCAAAGAATCTTAATTGATCAGAGCTGAGCTTTTTTCCCTCTTCTGGAAATGGATCAAATTTTTTTTAATCAAGTAAAGTTAATTTTGTTGTTCCTCTTTTTGATCTTAGGAGAGCAGTCTCCATTAACTCAAGTTTGTCTAAACTCTCTGGTACCCTAGGGCATGTACATGATCTTCTGTGTTAGAATTACACTTGTGACTAACCCTAGGAGTCTACCTTGGCCTGAACCTGTTTGTGGAAAAGCCTCTTCTGAATTCTGTGAGTGATCTGGGTATCATGATTTTCTGCCCTTCTAGATACGTATCCCTCTCTTTTTAAATAACGTCTTCAGTAGTGGTTGGATATAAAGTAGAATTGTCTTCTCTCACTAAAACTTCTTTATTTAACCTCAACTTTTTAAGTAAATATCTGTGTTTTGTAAAGATGTCTTAGTTAAAAAGCTTTATTGATGTAGCTGGAAAATTTGCATATAGGTAGAAGCGCATAAGTATCATTCATAATTCTCCATTTGTCCTGCTACATGTAGATGAAGAACTGTGTTTTAAATATATTATTGTAATGCTCTGGATTGTAAAGTGGAGCTTTCTAGTAATCTCATTATGCTAGGCTTTATCCATCTAAGCTGAGGTGGTGCTAAAAACCTTACAACCTTAAGAAGCTAATTAAGGACAAGGACCTCTTGGTCTTGAAATGAAGATCAAGAAGCACAGTGCTTGTCCCAGGGAGCTTGAAAGCAAACTTTTTATACATAATTCCAATAAGAAATGGATGTACACTGTAAACTCACAATATGAATTTCCTGGAAAAACTCTCTTCAGAGGTATACAAATAGTTCAAAGAGGAGGAACTCTGTAATGTATTTACTCTGGGGTTTTTTTGGTTTGTTTTTAGGCGTTTGTTTAGTGTTGTTTTGCTTGGTAGAGAAATAAGTATTTTATGTCCACTAAAGAATATTCATTGGACTTAGTCAGTTAGTCCTGTGCAAGCATTTAATATTGGAGACATTATTTTCAGGTTTGGTCTATAGTCAGATGAGTTACACACTCCCACATTCCAAAGGATGCTGGCATAGGCAGGCTTTGGTTTGTACAAATGCCATTGTTGCCACCTCAAAAACTGCAGGTTTGGGGTTTTTTTTGTTAAAATTTTCACGAATAAAGATAATCTCTGGAATTCTGACAGAAGAGCCAAAGGGGAGGCCAAGCATGGCCAAAATGATCTTGCTATGATTGGAAGCTGCCCAGATCTGGCTCATCTTAATTATTGGGGCTGAGGAGTGGGTTGGGATGGTTGAAGGTTGGTGCTTTTTGCTGTTTGACCTCAAAACAATTAAGAGCTTTGGGGAAAGTTAGAAAATCAATTTTGGCAACTTTTTGGGAGCATTTGAAATAAACAAATTTTCAGCAGCTGTGTGAAGGAAAAATCATCAAAACTGGAACAGTAGGAGCCCAAATTAGTTTGCTGTGATGTGCACGCAAGACAGAAATGTGCTTTGGAAATGTTACATAGGAAGTGGATGGCTTTGGGACACCTAAGCTTTCATTCTTGAAAGGGGAGAGTCAGAGATGATCCCCCATCTGTTGGCTCAAGGATTACAGCTACAGTGATTATTTGCAGAAATATTCTGCAGTAGCAGCCGAGATCTATTGATTATTTCTCACACATGTACTGTGGATTCAGAGAGCAAGATGAGCAAATCCTTGTTTTTCTTCTCAGCAGAAATGTCAGGGAACAAACATTGGCTACCTTCACCAGAATTTCTGCTAGCTAAAATAAAAAGCTTTGAGGGAATTGGAAAGCTCTATAAACTAACTAAAAGGAAATGTTAGTGGGTTTGTTTGTTTTAAATAAGGCTTGTTTTATAGTTATTATGTATGCCTGTGCACCAATACAACTTTTTTTCTGAAAATTGCACATAACAAAGTGGGAAATTGTGTTCAAATAACATTATTCTGGTTTTATGTTTTATTGCCCTTCCGTTTTCCTCTACTGTTACTCACACTGCCATGAAAGAGATTATATTAATTAGTTTATGGTATGTAACTGAGGTATTCATGGTGTGGAAGTTAAAGGTGATCCTAGAACTGATTTTTAGATCATCATCTTTAGTATTTTGAGCAGTTTGTCTACAACAATGGAGAATAGCACATTAGAAAATGATTCATAATTTTTCTTCAAAGTTTAAGTATTTAGTGCTTTTTCATCCATTAGCAGTAGGAGAGCAAATTATGGTTATATTAAAGTGTGCATGCTATATAAATCACAAATCTTGCTAGCAAAGAATTAACATCATAACTGGTAATTTAAAAATTGCCTGTAGCTCTGAATAAGGATTGACTGTGTACATATTTTAATGGTCTTGAAGAAGTAAAAATAGATCTCTCTAGAAGAGAGCCTTTCTGGTGGTAGTGAAATTAACTATCTGCTCTTTTATGAAGTAGCAGTGTCTGTCTTAGTTGTGTAATGGCAATGTGCTATAGCAAACACTGGCTGTCTTTTCCTTGATTCATTGTACTGATTCTAGATTAAAAAACAAAAATATATGTTTTTTTAAAAAAATGGCAAGACTGGATTGTATTACCAAAGGACATAGGCATCTAGTTTTCTCACTTTTGTTGGTTGTTCAGGTACAGATGCATGAAAACTGCATGACTTCTCAGCTGTGGATTAATAATAAGGAAGTCAAGGAGTTTTTTTTTCCCCTCCAGCATATCAAATATGTTTGGTATGTTTCTGAGACAACAGACAAATTGCAGAGTTGCACGCTCCAAGTCTTTCCTCCTGCTGGCTAATGAAGTAGAACAAGACATAGAAGAAAAATACACCTTTTTTATTGGTTTGCTGTATCTCATTAATTATCTTGTAGATTCTTTCAGTGTAGTGACAACCTCAAAATGGAGCCTATGCAAACAGTAAAATGTGGTTTGCAGTGTATGTAGGGTTCTGAGTTTTTGTGGGTTTTTTAATTTGGTTTTTTTTCCTGGGAGGGTAGGAAAGTAGCATTATGCATATCATTAGTATATATTACAAGCAACCCACTTACATTCCAATATTGACATTCCATTCCAATATTCCCTTTTTGGTGATACTTAGTCAGTCTTATTTTCTTGCTGGCCTCATGTCCATCCTTGTCTGCTCCTCACAATAGATGGAAAATACTATATGAAAAACACCTTTACCTTCAAAAATTGTTTATTTTAGTGTGAGTGTAGCATGTTGTATCCTCTTTTATCCAGGTCAGTTCATGCTCTTTTACTTGGGTCAGTTCATATTCTCATATACTTTGAGGTCTTCAAAAGCATTTTTAGACTGTCCTCCCTCACTGCTACTGGTAGCTTTGGTCCAAGAGAAATATGTTATGCAAGTATTTTGCTGCTCTTGTGTAATAATGCTGATAATTAAAGACTCTTCCCAATTTGTTGTAGTTAGGCTTGATCAAAGACTGGTATAAACAGACATTATGGCTGGGCACTTGTGTTTATTAATCTCTTACAGCTTAGAGGACTCAATTAGAAGTGAAGAACACATAATGATTGTGTGCAATGCAGAAGAATAAACCAAATAATTTCCACAACCTCTTTAATTTTTAAGATACTTTCCATTTGGTTAACAGATGTGTTCTGTGTTCTTCAAGCTATTTCCCATTCTGTTTATAAATTTTTAATGTTTCTGTAAGCCACAGTGTGTAGGAATTAGATGCAAAATTCAAATTCATGTTCTGGATGGCTTTAAAGGAAGAGCCACTATTTTTCATGTCTCTCTTTGTTGTTTTCACTCTACCTGTTTGTTTTTTCATTTGGAAAGTGTTTAATGCAGCCTTTGGAGGGATGAGAGATAGCTGTGAAGAAAGATTAACCTAACAGGGGCTTGGACCTGTTTTCTTTGTCAGCAACAGAGAGGTCCATAACAGACTATTCCTGCTAGAATTTGTGGGGTTTAGTCAGGGAAAACGAAAAGAAAAAAAATCCCCCTGATATTGTATTGATCCCAGACAGCCACAATGTGTTGCACAGGGTGTATGGTATTCCAGAGCAGAAACAATATTCTTACTAGATCCTTTGAGGAGAAAGGATAGATATTTAAAATACATGTTATGCTGAACATTTTCCTGTGAACGTGGCTGTGATGTATCAAGTCAGCTCTTGGTGTGAGCTTGTGGGACCCAGTAGAGCTTTCCTGAAGCAGCATGCAAGAAAAAAACTGGAAAAGATACAGATTCTTAAACTTCTAAAGTAAGTGGATTTTGCATACTAAATTAGGTTGAACAGGATTATCCTAATATAATTTTTACATATTCTGTAAATAATGTGTAAAAATCTATTTTCAGTTGGGGAAGTTGTATTTAAATGTACCTTTTTCTGCTGCTACCTGTTGTTGTGATAGCTCATGTTCTGTGATGCCCTCCCTGGCTTGCAGCCGGGTTTCAGAGTTCTGTCCCCAGGTTCCCTGGAGTGCAGACCCTTGGGCTGAGCACCCAGCTGGGATGTGTAGGAGGCAGTTGCAACATCTTCTGCAAAATAACGTTGGGGGGTTTATTGTTTGTTTTTTTGGGGAGGCAGAGGAGGGGGACAGTTAGTATGAAACTATGCTGGCCTGTGCTGTACCTCTTTAGTATGAATTTGTTCTCTTTGCTGCCTGTTGCATTAGACACAAAGGTATGTCTCTTAAAAAATTCAAGATCCTCACCAACTGAGAATTCCACAAGCACCACTGATCCTAGCATATACTGTGATTATCACTCTGTTTAATAGTAAACACTTTGGACCAAAAATACAGAGTTGCCTAACTCACAGAGACATAAATAGAACTTTAGTATTAAATTTTTGTTTTTGATTGGTGTACTTTACTTTGCTAGACAGCAAGTGTATAACTTCTATTTTTGTCATTTTTTTTAGTTTTAAATGTCATAGCAAATGTTGATAAAGGATCCTATTCAAACCACAGATAGTTTTTCCTCTATTTTTTTTTTTCCCCCTGAAATTCTCAGCTCTAGATCACTTCTAAAATATCATCAGCATTGCATTCTCGTGGGTGCTTCATCTTTTGGTCCACCTCTTGTATTTTGTTTTCAGTTGATAACAAGACCAAAACTGAGCACAGGATGTAGCCCTGCATCCCTTTTCCGGGGGAGCTGCCCAGGGCTTGCAGGAGGTGTCCAGCCCAGTCAGGGCAGTGCTGAGAGCAGCCTGGGAGCTCCCTGGGGTCCCTCCTGAGCAGCGTCAGCTTGGCATCGCACTCAGGCACTTCTACATCACATTCCTCTCAGAAGTGGTCAGGTCATGTTGATTTTCTTTCCCAAGTTTCCCACCTTTTAGCGTGTGACTGCTCCTAGAACATCTAATGGTGTGGAGCATGATTGATGAGCCCTCACCAGAGCCATATTCCTGTGATGTAGATGATGAGAGGAGATTTCTTTATTGCTTTCTAACTTCATCTATGAACTCATCATACAGAGCTACACTATTTGGGGTATGGTCTTTTTTAACTAATTTTTTCCCTTTTTATTTTTTTCTTGAGCCGTGGTGTCTGTGCGGTTGTGGCATTTTTTTCAAGGTTTTTTTATTGTTTTTTTTTTTTTTTATTTTAAATCTAGTCATACTACTTTAAGGGAAAATTAATTGGAGATGATTAAGTTGAATAAAGTGATTTGAGAGCTGCTAGAAAACATGGAGGCAGTGAGTGTCTTTGCTTCTTTGTGAGTCATCTGTTCTCCCAAGACACGTGTGCCTGTGTTTGGTTCTTCAGACATATGCTTTCTTTTGAGCTGCTTCATAACTAAATTTACTGACAGCATCAGCCACAAGAATAGGTTGACCTTGCAGATCATCAGTGTTATGACTCTGTTATTTTATAATCCCGCAACAAAAAGCTGAGGCAAGGAGGTTTAAATGATACTGGTGAGGACAGACTGGCACTGGCAGATTTTGGTTACTGGTCTGCAGCTTGGGCTCACTGTCCCTTCTGAAGAACACTTGCATGGAAGTTACCCAGGGATCCTCTGTTTTAAAAAACCTTGTTTAGTGTTCTACTGAAGGTTAATAAAGCCTTTTCTATTTGCTGAGTTAAAAAAAAGAAAAGAAGGCATAACAGATGACTTTATTGGTACACATATATTATAGTTGCTTTGACATTTATGTTTTCCATACTGATAGATGAATGATTTCTGTGCAAGTAAATCAATTGCAGCAGAAGGAGTAGCACCAGAAGTCTCTCTGGTCTAAAACAACAGAGATTTTGAAGTATTTTGAAGTAGAATTTAACATGTTTTTCTTCTAGAAGAGTTCAGTGGAGGTTTGCTCCTAAAAAACATTACAGTTTTGTATAATGTAAGCATTTATGTATTGTTACATTATGTATTAATGTAACAATTTTGTTTAATGTAAGCATTCATTCAAATTTTAAGGACCTGCTGACCTTACTTCTGAAGAGTAAAGTAAGAAATTCACTAATTTTCTTTCTTTCTACCTATTTTGTGTTCCCTTCTTTTTTAACCCTACTTTCTTTTGCCTAATTCTGAATATTGTAATCCAGACTTCACTTCAAGATTCAGTCAAATTATTGTAACTTGTTATGTTTTTCTGCCAGCAGATAGCAATCATTTGTTATTCTTATCATAGTTGTTTTCTTAGGTAATGCATGTTTAAAAATATTTTCTCTCAATCATTTACAAAACGAGAAGGGAAATTGTGTAGAAAGAATGTTCTAAGAATCATGAAGATCTTAGAAATAATTAGGTAATGCAGTGATTAATTTCATGATTGGCAGTCAGGAAAATACATTAGTATGTGTTATGACAGAGTTTGTAGGAAAGGTATTTAAAGAGATTTTGAAAAATCTGTACCAGTACTTTTGATGAAAAATTCTGCCTTCACGCCACAATTTGAATAGCAAAACATTTACTTGGTTTTGCTGGCCCCCTGTGGATTCCCAAATGATTATTCCATCTTCCCTAACTGTGAAGCTGTATGAAATGCTAATATTACAGCAACAATCTACTGTTACAAAATAGCAGTGACTAATATGTAAACTCAAGTGTACAGTGAATTTATAGAATACATCAGTCTTAAATGTGTAAGCTCCATATGCTCTTTAGGGAATCTGTGAGACAACAGTGGAGTTAAACTGTATGTAAAAATACGTAAAGCTTTGAGCTTCCTCTTCCTCTGTCCTGACCCAGGTGCTGAATTTGGAACAGCTCTTATCAGACTGATGTAATAATTCTGCTTTGGGAAGGTCTGTACTGAATGATGGGGCTCTGCTTCTTTGATACAGGTGTCTAATGCCATTTCACATGTTCAGGGACAGAAAAAACATATCTAGGCATGACACAGCCTTCTGGAAAAGTCAGCCAGACACCAAGGCTTGTAAAATGGTGCTAGACACGTGTGTTCAGGTAGCTGATGTTCAGCTATTTTGTCCAGAGTATTATTCAGAACAAAGATTGTTAATAGGAAGCAGCTGACCAAAACGTCCAAACTGATCAGTCAGCTTTGGTGCAGTTCTAACAACAGGCAGTGCTGATCTGAGAAGATGAAAACCTGATTTTGATGCCTTCTCTGGAGGGGAAAAGGAAAAGGGTGAAAGGACAAAGATGGGCCTTTAATAATTATTTTTTAAAAGAGGCATTTTCTTCATTGAAGTGGTTTTTTATTCACCTTTACTTAAGGTTTCCTGTATCAAAGCATAGCTATGGGAAGGAAAATGCATGGAAAGCAGTAGGAGTTCTGGTGATTTCGAGGAAGAAAGCTTTGATCACTAGTTATTAACTATCCATCTAGAAGAAGTTTGTCCCTTGCTCTAACTTGTGTGCCCTCATGAAGTGTCTTTCATTGCCTTTGTTCCCATAAAACTGGAGGCTTTCAGATGAGACATTTACATTTCTCTGTATAGAACTGACATCTCTGTGACACCTTTCCTTCAGATAATATTTGTTCTGGCACCTTTTTGCTCTGCTTTCTCCCACAGTGAGCTGGTTTGGGGCTCTGGGAGGCTAGTTTCTCTGTTCCAGAGATGGCTACATTTCAATATGCTATGAGAATATAGACTCTAAAGCAGTCAGGGTAAAGATAAATAAATCATAAATTAATGTATATTATTCATGTTGTTCTCTTGGAAGACTGCTCAATGATGCAAAGTTCTACTCTTGAAAATCTGCAGTGTTGAAGATTATGAGAGTATCTGGATATCTGGCTTGCACATTAAAGTATGGGTTTTTAAATAACTATTTTCCACACTAGCTAAATGTTACCAATCAGGGAAGTGACATAAAAAAATTATTCTTAAGCTAATGCTCTTTACAGTTTTGCCATGCATTCTGTATCACAGAAATTTCTTCAAAATAAGTGCTGTAGCTTTCAAAAATTCTCAGACACATTACATTCTGAATTAACCTACTGCAAAATCTTTTATCTCCTTAAAAGCAAAGGCAGTGCAACTTTCTGTGTGGCCTGTTGTTCCAAGAGTGGCCTCACTGGTGGCCATAAGGCAATTTCTGAAGGGAGCTGGCACCCACAGCCATGAGATGCCTTGTGTTGTCCATGATATTTACAACCTTTAATTCAAGGCGTTGCAGTAAGAAACTGATACCATCAGCTCAAACAGAATTTTTCTTATTCCCTCCTTAGAAGTGTCATTGACCTGTGGGGAAACGATGGGATGCCCAGGCAGTTGCAATACAGCGCACTCAAAGGCCAGAGTAGTAAAACATATTATTAAATGTCAATGAATGCATTTAGGCATTGGGATGCAGAAAAGGCACCTTGTTTTCCAGACTCAGATTGAAGAGTACAGAAAGCACACAGATCTATGGCAAAGACATGAATCAATGAAGGATGCTTTTTAAAACTGTATACATCTGGAAATCCTTTAAAATGTCTTTTGGAGGACTGGAAGAGGTAGTAATTAATTTTGCATTGACTGCTTGTAAAATATACACAATTAAGCAAGTGTCTTCAGCCTCCAGGTGATTAAGATTGAGGAACTGGAACAGGTATGAATACAGGGCCATTATCCTGTCAGCAATGGCATCAGCAGAACCTGTGCAGGGTGTCCACATCAACCCTCAGCTTGTGGGAGGAAATTACCAGTTACAGAACTGGAGCACAGTTCCATTTTTACTGAAACCTCCCAGGGGATTATATTTTCCCTCCTAAAGGGATGAGTCTGGGATTATGGATATGAGATAGCTTTATGAATTGAACAATACAAAAATAGTCTTCCATTCTTACTTTAGGCAAGGTTTCAGTAAAAGGGCTTACTTTGTATATTATTTGATGCCCAAAACATGCTAAGTGCAATGGTAAAAATAACTAGCAGTCAAAGATTTTATAACAATGATAAATCTTGACACAGTAGGTAAGAATAGCTGCAGCAGAAGAGAGAATAATAGAGAGTAAGGTTTTCAAACTACTCATTGGTGTGTGATTTTTTTTTTTTTTTTTGGGATGGAAGGATGAATGGTTTATATGTTAGGCGGTGAACTAAGCCTTGGGATTTTAATGAGGTCCAGACTTTCTCAGATGGAGGAAGAGCAAAAGTTCTGCTTTTGGTGTTATTTCTGGATCACTATCAGTAGTGCAATATCCTAGTTAAAGGCAGGGCTAACTTCTAACAATGCTGCTGCTTTATTAGTAAAAAAGTTTCTAGTTTCACAGTAGTGAATGACAACCATATTTCACTGGTCAAGGTCTCAAATGCCATTTTGTCCTTTCTAACTCAATTTCTTTGTTAGATTCATGAATGTCATGCCAACTTTTCTTCACCTCTAATTTCTCCTTGATTTTTTTTCCAAGGAGCACACTTGAATAGAGACAGATGGCACCTGATACTGTCAAACATGAGGGCTTTTCTATAAGTGATTTATAGCTGTGGCTCTTTCTGTATTTTGAGCATGTAGCCTTGCAATTTAGATATTATATAGATTAAGTGCTTTGCCTCAGGATCTGCTGCATGGCCACGCTGCTCTGACTACAGTGCAAGTTTGTGCAAGGATACAGTTGCTCTTTTGAAGTTAAAAAGTTTTTTGGTATTTCAAGCTTATTTCAGCAGAGTGGAACATCCTATGTTATATAACACATAGGTGAGTATTTGTCTTGGCTTATGCTGTTTTCACAGCTTTTGTAATCTTTTCACAGTTTAATTTTATCTTCACTGTCTGAACTCATGCAGCTCAGTAACAGTTGTGCCTGCACTAAATGGCTGAGTTAAAAGGCAGTATTAATGCTTGGGAAACTCACAGGGGTATATGCACATGTTCTTCTATTTGGATTGCATTAAATGAGTTTTCAGAACCATATGGCAACGTACCTCAACTATTCTTTCTGAAAGAGTCTAACTGTTGCAGCCTTCTGTTCTAATTAGTTACATGTTCTGAGCTTTACCAATTCACTGGAAAAACTCCATCCTTAATATTGGTTAAATTTTACCCAAATGCCTTTTGTTCTTGTGGGTGTATTTTAATACCGTGTGTGTGAAACGCAGATCGCTTCTTAGTTACTCGCTTTACTTTAAATATCTCCCCAGACAATACAGCACTATTTGGAAACAGTTACCATTGTTTATTGCAGTCAGAAGTATTTCTCCTAAATAGCTGGGGTTTGAGTTGTAGAAGTCACACAAATATTCCTTCTTTGAAACAAGGAGATTGCGGGTCTGCAGTGAAATATGTTCTGTATGATCATTCCACCCTCTTGGGGACAGGGAGAAGTGTAACATGTGGGTGTCAAATGGGAGTGTGCTAGCCCATCATTTACAGGTGTTGGAATATTCTTCTGGAATACATTCTTTATAAAGGATTTGTTGTTTATTTAACTGCTTTTTAAAACAGTCAAGTAAGTCTCACTACATGAGTGAGTCATAATGGGGGTTTGCAAACACAGCAGCACGTTCTCGACCACTGAGCTGAACTGCTGTATGCACTTTTCATTAGCACCTGGGATAATATTGGGGAGATTTGTACTATTCAGCCTGTTAAAGGTGGAACTTTGTCTGCACTGTGTGTAAATTTGAACTTGCATCTTACATGGGAGTACCAAATTTATTGGTTTTGTTACCCAAAACAATTCAGAAAATGGAAGAAGCGCTAAAAGTTGGTTAGTGTGAACATATGAAGACAGGTATTTCTTTATAGAAATTTATAGGCTCTTTGTGTGTAGAAAAGGGAAAATACCTTTTCATCAGTAAAAAGAAAACTCCATCCTCAGTTCCCAAAGGCACTGTTGCAAGTAAGAATAATATAAGATGTAATATCAAATCAATCACATTTACATTTCAAAAGCATCCTTTGTAAAAGTGCCCCAGAGGGCTGAATTCTGCTAATAAAAACACAAATAAAATGAAATATTTAACAAGCTGTATCAAGCACAGGTAGGTTGTGCATGTTTTGTAAGTCTGACCTTAAAAATGAACAGGAAATCAGAGTTTTTCAAAGAAAGTTTAAAAAATCCAATGTCTAAAGGCGAGAACCAAAGAATACAAACAGAGCATGGAATCCATAATATCTGCTCATGATCAGAAAAGGGAGGAAAGCCACTGAAGCTGAACTGAGATGTTGGCCTGAGCAAGAGAGAGGTAGTGGTCGTGGGTGTGAAACTCCACTACACTGCATTGAAGAGTTGATGTGTTGCCTGGACACCAAAAAAAAAAAAAAAAAAGGACAAGAGAGAAAAAGAAAAAAAAGAAAAAGAGCCTTCTTAATTGATTGCTTGATATAAGACTAAAGTTGTAGGATCAGACACTCAGAATTCAAACATTTCCTTAGATTTATTCCCACACTGTCACAAATGGGTTGTGCTTTCAGTCCGGCTTTGAAAGGGAATGAATAAAGAGTGGAGATCTATGTTTAAAATGACTTGCAAGAGTAGGTGGCCTTGGATGGCCTTTGATCCAAGGACAATGTAAGCTGGCCTTTCATCATTATAATTTTCATAGTTTTCTTTAGCATCAAAATGGTTCCTTTTAAAGGGTTTAAAACAGGACAGACCCACACACGTGTGTATAATGTTACTGTCTCTCCTTAATTTCTTCAGAGCCCTTTGGGTTGCTCTTCAGGTGGCTTTATTTAAAGATATTTTTTTCTTTTTATGTTGGAAAAAGCAGTATTTTTTGCCCCGTATTTTTGCTAATAGATATTGTTCTGAATTCGACTAAAACTGTTGCTGCCAGTGGGGAAGCAGAAGTTGCCCTTTGTCTGGGAATACCATTATGAAACAGAGATGCTCTTTTACAGAGCAGATGGTAGAGTGACAGCAGCTTCCACTTCAAACACGAGCAGGCACGGGGTGCATGTGGGCAGAAGGTTTCATTGCAAATGATTTTATGAAGCCTTGGAGATGCAGGTGAGAGAGAAAGTAGATGGGGTTCTGGAGCAGTAAGAGAGGGCTGTATTTAAAGCATTGGAAATTGTCACAAAATCCCTGGCGTTCAAGTTCAGAGTAAAAGCCAAAAAATCCGGCCGAAGTGTCAGCTAGAAAGAAGTTTGGTACTCTGAGTAAAGCAAATAACTCCTTTTACTTTAATTTCTGTTGTATTCAAGGCAAATCTGTGTGTTTGGGTTGTTTTTTTTTGGAGGGGGGGATTGTTTTGTGGTGTTTTATTGATTGGGAGGATTCTTAGTTTATTTGCTTGGTTTTTATTTTTTCTCATTTTTTTAATTATCAGACAGAATTGCATGAGATACTTGGTTCTATCGTAAATTTCTCCTTCTAATCAGAACAAACTGCAGCACTCCTGAGCTGGCTGATGAATTCTGTCAAAAAGGATTATCAGAGATATGAATTCTGTTAATTTGCTGTTGTCTCTCAATTGTTGCTGTAAACAAAACCCTAACACTTTCTCCTTGGAATAATTTGGTTCCTGATAACAGGAAATATATTTATGTAAAAGTCTTTGTAGTGGCTTCTGGCTTGTGCTGGTCCATGATAAGGCTTGGGCTTGGTGGCTGGGTGGGTGCCACTGCTGCTGGAGTGTGAGCACTTTAGTTGTGACCTTTGCAGACATTCAAACGCCGTACATTGACTCACTTTTCCTGTGGGCATATCGGTACCTGACCCTCCTAATGAATCTCTCTGTTCTGGAAGCACTGAGAACAGACACCAACAGACTATCTAAAGTTTGTTAATGAGTAAAAAGTCATTCCATCAGTAATGGCATTCACACAATATGCTTGCCTCAGGATGGGGCTCCAGTGTCATTGTGTGTTTCCCTCCCTCCTTCCACACTACAATGTCTCTTACTGTTCTGGCTGTTTCCTCATAGCCTTTAAAAAAGAGCATCTGCTTGCCATACTTCTGACATTTTCCTTGGTGTATTATGGTTCTTTTCCTCTGTAGCAGGGCTTTCTCCAGCCAGTGCTGTGAGAGATCCTGAGCTCCAGGAGGCCTGGGTACCTGGCTAGTCTGTGTCTATGGGTATGGACCAGAAGTGCAGTGGGTGTAGGTAATTTCTGGGTATGCTCTGTCAAGAGGATTTTTGTGAAACTTGCAAGGAAATCTGACTATTGAAAGTGGTGAATAGACAGGCAGGTTAGAGGCATCTGTGACTTCTTTTCTTAGAACAGCAAGCTAAAAATAATAAATGAGAGGGACGATGCTGGAAAAATACTGGAATGCTGCTCACTACTTCTAGTGGCCTTCAGCTGAATCTCGTATCAATGCAGACTCAGTCAGTTCCTATTTATTTCATGCAAGAATTAAGTGCTTTCTATTCTAGTCAAGGCTTTAGTGGCAGACCTGTTTTTGCAACTGATGGTTTCAAAGCAAGGACAGACCTAGGTAGGCCTCACAGGTTTTCTTTGTGTTTAGGGTGACAGATGAGGTGTGGATGTCATGGCAAACAGGGTCACAACAACCCTGTGCAGTGCCACAGGCTCGGGGAGGAGTGGCTGGAAGGTCCCTGGTGTGAAACCTGGGGATGCTGATTGTCAGTCAGCTGAAGGTGAGCCACTGTGTGTGTCCAGGTGGCCAAAAAGTCCGATGGCATCCTGGCCTGTGTCAGCAATAGCGTGACCAGCAGGACCAGGGCAGGGATTGTCCCTCTGTACTCAGCACTGCTGAGGCCAGACCCTCAGTGTCCAGCTTTGGGTCCCTCACTACAAGAAGGACACTGAGGGGCTGGAGCGTATCCAGAGAAGGGATGGAGCTGGTGAAGGGCCTGGAGAGTGAGTCCTGTGGGGAGTGGCTGGGAGGGCTGGATGTTTTTAAGTCATGGCTCTTGCATTTAGGGACATGATTTAGTGGTGGACCTGATGGAGTCAGATAAGTGGTTGGACCTGATGATTTTTAAGATCTTTTCCAGCTGAGACATTGATGTGATTCTTTGGCAAATAATGGCTGTCCTTCTCTCCAGGCATCCCTTCCTTTTCCCTACTGCATGCATCTATTTCCTCCTCTGTTTCTTGATGTTATCCTAAATTCACATGTCAGCTTCTTTATTCCTCAAGCTAACTTTCAGCCTGGTTTGCTTTTTACCCTTTATTTGCATGTACATGGGCAAATTCAGCTCCTTCTGAAGAGGAAGCTTCATTTGTATCATGACTCTGCCCTCGGAGCTCTCGCCCTGTGCATGTGTGTCACTGCTGTCAGCTCAAACACAGACCATTAGCAGCAGGGGCTTTTTACCCTGGGGTGCTCCCTTGGTGCCCTGCAGTATTCTAAACAACATCAACCTGTACTTTGTCTGTCCGTGTTTGGGTCTGTGGAATATGAAATGTTAAGGCTCATTAAGTTTTTGCAGCAATTGGATTTTTTGCTGGAAGTGATCTTGGGTATTTTAAGCAATATAAGGATGAGTATAAATTGAGTGGCATTTTGAAGTTTTCTTTCACTTGAACTCTCATCTCAATTGAATTGCAGTGAAATTGTAGTAAAACATCTCATCTAATTGTTAAATAGTTCAGAGGCAGAGCTCAGTTTTAAATGAAATTTGCAGGATATGACAGCTCATAAAACAGTCTTAGTAAGGGTGAGGCATAGATTTCACTGGCAATCTTCCTGTGGTTTGTGAAAAATTCAGTGATTGGTTTTGAAACAATTAGAACCAATTGATCAGAAGTTATTGTTCACAAAAGACACAATTTTGTCTGAAATTAATAAGAAAATAGTGTCTGAGGATAGCATTTCCTTTAATTTATCTTGCTTTATAGGAATATTATAGACTTTCCTACTTCCTCTGCAATTTCTGTGTTGTTGTATGTATTTTCAAACCAGTGAAGTTTTGGAACAGCTTTTAGAACTGCAGTGATGAAAAGTGGTTTTGTGAGGTTGGAAGGGATGCCCAACTGAGTCAACTCATTTCTGGGTGACATCTTCAGAGTCAGCCTGCTGTGCTCACTTCATGTTTGTAGATGAAATATTTCTATACCAGAAAAATACTCACTATCAATTAGCAGAGCATTTCAATCATGAGAGTTTCTACAGGGAGGGTGAATTGGTCTTTGACTCCTGAAATAAATGCGTTTGTTTGCTTGTTGGATGCTGTTTTTACTGGCAAACTCAAGCCTTTTTGAGGGAGAGCTGTCTTGAAGTTTGGTCTGAAACATGTACACATTTTAGTAGTGTTTTTTATCCATACGTTGCCTTCTTTTACTTGAACTGTTTTGTTCATATGCATTAACTTGACATTTGCATCTAAATACTTTGTAACCCTAGAGAAAATAGGATCAAGTGGTTGGTGACAAAACAAGATAGGTAGATTTGGCCCAAACCTTGTCCTTGTTTTACACTTCTTTTCTGTATAGAATAGGCTTTTCTTGAGGGCAAGGTACAGGAGAAAAACACTGGCACTATGTGCATCTTTAACAAACGTGGAAGAAATCAAAATGGAGAATCTGTATGTTTTAAGGTTATGGAAACATATCCTTACTTTTTCAATAAGGGGTGCATTTGAGGTAATTTACTCTTATCTCAACTAATGTGAAGTATGTGAATGAGAAATGAAAGGACATTAATTTCAGAACTTATCTTTTATCTGCTAACAATATCTAAGTCTTTCTCTGAGCAGTTCAGTTCAGGAGCTTGCCTTGCTCTGTCTTTGCTAGGTATATATAATTTGAGTATTTATGAAAGGAATATTGTCCTGCATGATGACATTTTTACCCTCCTCTATTCTGTTTGTTTACCAGTCAATAGTGTTATTGTAAAGCCAGAAATTCTCGCCCTTGAAAAATATAAACTGTGTTTTAAATTTCTGTCATCTTGCTGATAAAAAATGAGGGGATATTTCCCAGCAAATTTATAACAGGATGCTGTTTGAATTAAGTAATTTCAGACTCCGGACAAAATTAGGTTTCAGTGAAGTGGGCACAGTTTTGGCAGAAGTGTGCAGGTCCATAATGGTTATGGCACATGCAGTTATTCTGAATATGGTATAGAGGGGCTCCAGGCAGAAACTTAGGAACAGTTCCTCACTCCAGATCAGCCTTTGAATTCTAAGCAGGCACTACTTTGGCCAGAATTCAAGCCATAGAAGTTGAAAAACTGAGGACCCTGGATCTCTTTTGGATCTTTCATTTGGGATTGTTTGAGCTCTGCTAATAGTTGTAGTGCAGAGGAAACTTGCCAGTCTCAGTTTGGAGAAGGAGACTCACAGCTACAGCAGAGTTGTGGGCAGGTCTGCAGTGTTTGTCTTGCATTTGAACACAGATCACTCTCCAGTTTCTATGGTGTGCAGGAATACTTCAGGAAACTTACTATTTGCCCTTTGAGTGCTCCAATTTTTGAGATGCTGGGAAAAAAGAAATCTCAGTCATACAGATTTAGTTTAAAAGCAGCATTTGTCCACAAATACGTGGTTCTAGCTGCCCTGGGAAGGGTGCATGAGGTGCTTTTTGTGATTAAATCCAGCATAAACAGTGGAGAATGCTGAAACAGGGCTTTTGGCTGCAGGAGAGTGTGTGGGAATTGGAATATGTTGCTAATGTGGTAGCTTTTGCTGTGAGGGCAGATCATTCCCAAAGGCAGATTATGACAGTGCATCTTAAGGCATCTAAATGGTTTTGAAATTTCTAATCTCAGCCTGTTTGCCACAGTTTAGTGCTGTGTCAGGTTCAGCAGCACTCAAAGACAGCTAATAAGGGCTTTTATGCATAGTGGTGAACTGTTATTGAAATGTTAGTTGGACTTGTGTGTCAAGGGTGTGCAGTCTAGTCCCATTTCTATTTAAATCACAAGATAGGAAGCTAAGTGATGTGGAGAGGGGTCTGGTTTGCAGGAACAGTGATGGCCTTCCTTATCAGCAGAGCAGATGAATCATCTCTGCTGTGGGACTTACTGTGGTAATGTGATTAATACAATTTAGTCTGGAGAAATTCGTGCAGATGCATCTGTTTAAAGAAAAAGAAAAAGCCTGCCCCACCATCAGTACATTTCTGAGAAATTTCTTTATTTTCTTTTCTATTCATCATCAGTTTGAATCTGAGAATCTGATACTGATCTAAGAACACAGAATTTGTGCATAGCAAGTTGGTATCTGGTTCACACAGCTGTAGTTTTTAGTACGTCCACAGGATTTAAATACAGCAAATAATTCTGCATAGCTGCATGCCTTTAAGTTTTATGTTGCACTGCCCCACATCATTGTGTGCATTATATCCCTTTGGTTTCTTAGCTTTCAGTAGTAAATTGATCAGGGTGCCAGTATGCCTAGCCCACAGTGCATGGCACGCATTTTGCTTTCTCTTTGGTTTTCAGAAGCTTAAGCAGAAATCACTGCCTTGATGGTCTGTACTGCTGTTTGTATGGAGTACTGCTTTTGATTTTTAAGACTCAAGAACCAGAAGCTATGAGGGAGTTCTGTGACAAGAAACAAATAGGAAAATTTCTGCAGTGGCAATAGAGAGGCTGTGTCCTGCAAGTAACTCACAGAAGGTTGCTTCTTGCACCTTGGCAATGATGATCCTTAAAGGAATGCTGAATCACTTTACAGAGATCCTCATTACAGGCTATGAGAGGGACATGGCACTTCATCCTCCTTGTGATTCACCAAACTTTAATTACCCAAGGCAGTTTACAACTTTGTTCCTCTCCAGTGGAAACATACACAGAAAACACTGCACAGGAACTAATTCCCCACTGAGGAACAGACAGCCCCAGCAAGCAACATTCATCCTGACATCCCACCTTCCTTCCAAATGCAAGATACTTCAACTGTGCCTTCTCTCCTAAGTGCTGTGGCATTAAAGAAAACTCTAATGCTTATAGCTTGTCTTTCAGACAGCTGATGACAGCAAAAAAGGTCAAGTTTATTTAATGTGTCTCTTGACAAATAATAAATCAGTTTGAGCTCTCACCCAGAAATCTTGTAAAGCTCCTTTTGCTGGTGCCTTTGGAAGCAGAATTCTCCATCCATAAGCATGGTGGAGAAAATTTATGGCTGCAAGACCTCCCTTTTAATTTGAAAAACACCTGAACAACAACCTGAAGGGGCAGTGAGACAGTATTCTCCTCCTTCTTGTAGTCAGTGCAGTGAGATCACCCAGTTGTGTTTTCTGTTGCTGTAAAAATAAACATCCTATTGAAGTATGAGTATAAGCCAGACATCTCCTTTCAGATCAGCCCCCTGTCCCAGCAGTGCTTTCTTGGTCTTGCCTCAGGTTCTGGCACCTGAAATAAATGAGTGATGCAGGTGGCAATAACAGAGGTCCCCTGGCTTTCAGTCAGGGCTATTTCAGTGGGTGCTTGCTAGTCCCTGGGATACATGGAATCCTGGTAGTACAGGGAGCTCTTTAAAGGATTAGCAGACCAGCTGGATGAAGCTCATCAATAACACTTTTTCCACTTTAGCCCCAGTGAAGCACACAAAAGCTCTCATTTTCCCTCTGAATGTCTCACAGCAAGGCTGCGTGGTGCACACACAGAACTGATTCCCTGGGGAGGAGCTGAGGCACGGGAGCTGCAGGTAACACTGATTGTGCCTGTTAAGGTGCAGCAGGAGAGGATTTACTGTCCTGAGCACGCTGTGACAGCCTGCAAGGAGCAGGGGGAAGGCAGGGCTGGAGTGTCACCTTCTGTCTGAACTGACTGGGGGGAACCTAATGGCTTATGGAGAACACTGGGGGAAAGTAATGAACTTTAAAAGCAGTGTCCTTGCTCTTTAAACTAGAAGGTTTGGTTCTAGGACATGTTGTAGTAGCTGAGAAGCAGAGCTTATGGCTGTATAAATATGTAGATTAGTGGCTGCTTATAGACCAAAGCAACTGATTTAAACCTGGTTCCTTCTGCATGGCAATATCTAACAATAAACTAGCTCCACAGCATGCTGAAATCTGGTAACCTTAAACAAAAGCTAAGCATATACCTTTTGAGAGAATAGGCAGAAAGAAAAGGAGGCCTTGACAGGAGAAAAATAAGTAAAAAAGCAAAAATAAGACACAAGAGAATAAAAGCAGAAAGCATGAAACAAAGGCAAAACCAAATCCACTAATAAGAGAATTGTCAGACAGGAAAAAGAAATAGAGAACAAACAGAGAGCAAGACAGAAGTAATGAGACAGGGGGGAAATCGGATTCAAAATGAAATCTGGTAATAAAAGAACTGTCAGACATAAAACAAGCCAATATATGACAAAGGAAGAAAGAGCCAAGGAGACAGAGCAAGGCAATCTTTGAAGAATTAAGCTAACCAGATGTGGCCTCCAAAGGTAATTTGTAGAAAAGTTGATGTTACTCCTGATTTCTAATGAAAGCAGACTCTAAGAAACACATTTCTTTTATGCTCTAAGGAAAAAGGTGTTTGGCTTTTTTTAAAAAATAAGAAACCATGCAAAAGAAATCAGAGGGCTTTGCACTACTTTTACAAAACTGTTTCATAGGTAAGGCTGTGCTGAAAAACAATATGCAACAAATAAACTGTAATGGATCTTGTGGTTTGTGTGTTGAATCTGGTGTGCTTAGTCATCCACCCCAATGCAGGTTCCTTGACCTAGCTGCATTGCCTTAGTTTCCCTCATTTCAAAATGCAGACTGTAATATAAACACACACATCACTAAAACTGGAATGGAACAGCATTTGAAATGTTCATAAAGGTTTTGGTTGTGGGAAGTATTTTCTACCTTGCCTAGAATCTACCTTTCTAGATTCTATCTAAGCATTTCTTTGAAGAGACAGATGGAAAGAAATCAGTGGAGGACGTGAACCTTTTACTCAGGCAGAATGAACTCATTGAGTTCGAGGGACCTGGGATTGAAAGAAAGACCAGTGATTTAATAGGCTAGCTCAAGAAACCCAGAAGTCCACTTAAAATGCTTGCAATGTTGGAATTCTTAATACTTCTTGTGTCCAGGGGAGTATATACAATAAAAATTAGACACACAGATTGGCAGTGCACGTCCCAGGTACGTGCTGCCTGCTCCACAACCACTCCCTGCATTACCAGCAGCAGTGTCTGCCTGTGGGAACGACAAATCCCTGCCCTCTGGAAGCTCATTGTGTCCTTTCCTTACTGAATTTTGGCTCAGATCCTAAAATGGGCTCAGCTGAGATGTTAGCATTTTCCTTCTTCAATCTTGCAATGCTTGCTTTCTTTCTTTCTTTCCCCTTAAGACATCTGAGGATGGTTTCAGAAAGATACTTATATCTTGCGGTTGCTTTCTTTAACTTGTACAAAATACAAAGCTTTTTCTTCCTGTTTTGGGCACACAGTGAATTCTGGTTTGTGCTGATTTATCAGGTGATCCTTACCAGGAGTTTAACCAAACAGTTCCTTGCTTAATGTGTCTTATTATATCTCATTTCTGAACTGCTTATTTTATCTCATTTATTTTTCTCAGTTACATGGCTAAAACTTCTTAAGTGAAAGAAGAACTAGTAATTAATAAAGAATGTACATATTTCCTCATGTACCAGAATACAGATCTTTCAGATCAGCAGAAAGTGTTGCTATTTGTCAGATATTTGGATGGAAATACCAGAAATAGCAACTGATTCACTAATGCAGGCAAACTAAGCAGAAACTCATGGACTGAATGTAAGGTCAGGACTGCTGCAGAAATAAGTCAACCCATGCCTTCCTGTGAACTTCACTGACCCTTGGGGGAAGCTCTTTAGAGTCCTAGTGTTGTTAAAAATAATAATCCATCCTCTCTACTTTCAGTTTTGGGGATAACATAGAAGTAGGTACCAGCTCTGTGGACACAACTTTTGGGTTTTTGCTTGGTTTGGTTTTTGTTCCTTTTTTCCCCTTCTTTTCCATATAATTCTTTTTAGAAGAAACTAATGCATTTTCTGTGTCTGTGGAAAGAGAACACTTACATTGGGATATACTTGCAGCAGTATTTCTAGCCACATGTATGTAGCTATGTGAAAGTTAGTGGGAAGGTGACATTTGGAGAACTCTTCTGAGAGCACTCAGGGTGACAGTAGGGAATGAATAATAGAAGTGGTGCTTGCAGAGTTTTCTCTTGTGAGATTTGCCATGTCCTGGGTTATCATGTTGATGCACTCAAAGTAGTAAGTTACCTCAAGGTACCTTACAATTGGCCAAATTGTAGATTAATCTGCTTGAGGTTTGGGGGAAAGGGGTGGGAGTAGTGGTGGTGGGGTGTTTATATTTAGTCAGTTAGAGACAAAAATTTAAAAATGCAGATTGGAATAGGATTCTCATAGGTAAATATTTAGGTTTGGAGATATTTCCTTGGTCCTGCTTGTGGTTTACAAGATGATCCTTGTCTGCAGTGTAGTCTTCAAGTGAAAGATTGTTTCACAGAACTCTTGTAAAAGCTTGACTGTAGGAAATTTGGTCTCCACACAAAAGTTCTGTATCTCAGACAATTTCTCAGATGAAATTCATACTGTATTTGGAGATGAAGTTAATAATTTATATAACTGTATTGGAATTAAGCTACTTAGGGTTTCGTGTGCTTATAAAGAAACTGCATGCAGAATGATGCCTTAAGGATTAAACTCTTCATGGTAGCCATAAATAATGCAGAAAATTCAAATATTGAATGCAGAAGAGACTTCAATCAGGGAGAGCCTTGCTGACATTTCTTTTCACACTACCCTCTTCATATTTTTTCTACTGTTGTTCCTGAAACCAGTGGCCTTCTCTTGAGAATTTTATCATGAGCCATATGTACACTTTGGTGTGGTTTAAAAATGAATACTCAACTTGAAGGCAAATTGAAGATGCAGGAGGGTGGAACCCAACAGGGTCAGGTCCCAAGTGAATCTCTCTGCATTTCACGAAACAATTTCTACCCGGAGTTATCATGTAAATGATAATAAAATAGTGAAAGTCGTGCGGGATTTGAAATTAATAGCCAAGAGTAGAGCTACACATTTGTTGCATTTATTTTTAATTGTTTTAAAGAGGGAACTCTTTTATTAGGTTTTTTTATCCAGTGAATGACACAGCTGCTTTAATAAACAGTCCAGCAAGAAAGTTGTAAAAAAGCATTAAGAGGAATGTGCAAAGACAAGAGTTCAAAAGCTGAAGCATCAAGTGGTGACAGAGTTGGTGAGCTGTGAAACCTTTAACTCTGTATTCTTTTGGGTTTCCTTTTTAATGGAACTGCTCTAACCTCCATCTACCTGTCAGCCATTATTGTTAGCAGCAAGAACCGGGCTCAGAGTCTGGAGTGTCTGCGTAGAAACATGAAATAGGATTATTTTGTGTTCCTAATGGATAACCTGGGAAAAGCTTGGGATTGCATGATTGATGGGTGATACTCCCCCACTCACACACAGAGACTTTGGTTGCACAGTTTCTGACTTTTTAATAAGTACATGTCTTCAGAACCTCTTTACTCTGTACCTGTAGGGATAAAACTGTTGGCTAGGATTTAGAAGCCACTATAAAAAAAGTGGATGATTGCATCAGGAGGTGGCAGCCATAGGAATGCAGAGGCCAGACATCCCTTCCCTGGCGTCCCAGCCTTGTCAGTGCCCTCCTCAGGGGATGTTTTCACCTTAACATCCTTTTCTTCCACCCTGTGGGCAGGCCTCAGGGGAAGCCTTGTGCTCCTGTGCAGGACTTGAAGAGGCAAGCTGCAAGTGTTCCAGAGCGTTTTGATTGTGATGGGAAATGCTTGAGCAGGTAGTCAATTAACAGGCTGGGGCTGTCTGCAGCTGCCGTGGAAGATTCTGTCTGGCGGCAATGCTGTGGCTACACAAGGGCTAATGGCTTTAATTTGGTGAGGGAAGGATTTCTGTTCTCTCTGAAGAATGACAGTAGCAGAAAAGCCAAGGGACAAATTATAGGCACTTCAGAGCAAAATACTATTTGACTCTAGTTATTTTATAGAATTAAAAAACAGAGTATTCTTTTTCAGTGGTAGAAGCTGAGGAGACTGGGTACTATTAGAGTTTAAAAATGTGTATTTTGTAAAAGAATGCTAAAGTAACAAGTAAAAAAGAGACAGTTCAGAAGCAGTGTTATGAGAAAAGTGTCTGAAATAAAACTGCGGAAAAGCAGAAAGGAAATTAGGTGCCCGGTTTCTGTGAAAGATGGACTATTCCCGCTCCTGGGAATAGAATTTTTAAGGATTCTAAAATTATAGACTGACAATTCCTTATACAAAGAAGACAAATTTTAAATTTTATTCATAAAATGGAAAGTGAGATTTGCATGGGAAATGGCTAGAAAGCTCTTCATCTTAATTTGAATCTGAGGATTCTTTGCAGGAGCTAGTCATAGCAGAAACTCTTGTGAACAGGTCAACACAGAAGAAAATTCCCAGGCTGTATTACTGGGAAAGATACGTAGCTGGCATTTTATCAGCTACAGCCAAAAGTAGCAATGGGTGAAAAGATGCCTTAGCAGTTTAGTTGATGCTCTATATTTAAGTTGAAGCATTTTTTGTTTTTCAAGAACCAAAAGATGATGTAGGCTTGGAACAAGGATGCTGTTCCATCCAGTGCAGGTGGGCTTACTGAATGACAGCACTCAAAGAGCAGAACAGCCTTTTAAACAAATAGTTGTGATGATGATGAGACCACTTTGAGAGCCTTAGAGCTGTTGTAAACCAATGGAAATTGTGCCATGGAGTTCAAGCAATAAAGTCTGCTGTGAAATTGCTGTACACAGAGCAGGGCCGATCAATCCAGCTGTGGCATTTCTTCCCAAGGGAAAAAGCTCTCCAAAGGCAAGCCAGTGAGAATGGAGTGAAATGCCGGTGACATGAAAGGTGTGAGAGCTGGAATCAAAGCAGGCTTTTCAGAGAACAGACACAATGGCAGAGGAAGAAGGTTTGCAGCAGGTTTTGTGCATGATCCAAGAATGCAGAAAGTGGGAATGCTTTTAGGGTTCTGTGTGCAGAGGGTGCATATGGGAAACCTGAGGAGGCAATGAAGGGTATGCCTTCAAGACAAACACTGTCAGGCAGACTCCAGTGCCTTCAAATTCTGTGCTGTTCAGAGAAACTGTAAGATTAATGAGAGCAAGGTTACTGCAGCATTTGAGTTATAAGGACCACGTTATTTTTTATTTGCCTCCCAAGTAACAAACCCAGACTAGCTCTATAAGTTAGTCTAGTCACTGCAGTAAGTGCCCAAGTCCAGGGAGATGTGAGAATCCAGGTGTGCTGATTCTTGTGTCATTACCTGTTCACAGAAGAGTCACTGGAAATGGAAATTTGTCCTGATATAACTTTGTCTTATATTGGATATTATGGATGAAACAGGAAGAGCTGCTCATTAGAGAAGTAGGAATAAACACTTTTTACAGTAGAAGGCTTATTTATTCAGTTTGCTGAAGGCTCTCTGAGATCCAGTGTGGTGCATGTTTTGAAGGCCCATTATTGTTTCCAGTTAGATATTATAGAACACTCCTGTACACCCTTACAGTCCACAGTGCACCTGCAGATTGAGGGTCTGCTCTGTGCTTGTCCATCCTGTGGTCAGTGGATTTGATAAAAACTCTTTAATGAGGGATAACTGCAGTTGAGCAGGACACAAGGACACTGCATGACCCAGCTAGTATAATATAATGGTATATAGAAATATAGGTATATATAATATATATATACAGCTATATAAGGTAGTACAAGGTGATCACTTGACCACACCCTCAGTGCTACAGAATTCCAAGCATCTCAGTTCAGTCAGTTGTAGTTCAGTATTATTTATGCCTTTTTTCCCTTTTGCTTTCCCATATTTTCACTATTTCCTTATCACTGTCAAGGTCTGACATTAACCTACATGTGCATTTGGAATCACTGGGGCAGAAATATTCAACATGCTGATTGTAGAACACATTCCAGCATCACAGCAGAGATGTGGATGCCAGGATAATCGAAATTTGAGAGATGCAAGTACAGAATTCCTTCTCTACTTAAATAAAAAAAATCTCCTTTAGTGATTTTTGTTGGAAATTATTGACTGCTATGTAGGCTGAAAGCTTGATTCAGTGTTCTTTGCTGAGAAAATTACAGCAAGTTATCTCACCATCTGTGATACTCTTGTGGATTCTTCAGAGGAATGGCGCAGTTGTTATCAATCAAACTGCTTTATCAAACAGACCTCTGCACTCTGCACTATCAGAAGTGTGTTTCACAGGACAAAACAGAGAAAAATTATATAATGTATTACTCTCCTCTATTTCTTTTTAAGATGCTTGGCTGGTTGATTTACTGCTGTCCAGGAAGGCAGGTTTGCTGAATTCATGTGTGTAAAACACTTGAGATGCATATTCTGCACAATTCCCTCAGAAAATGCTTTCACTCCACAATGCCCTCCAGCAGTTGTACAAATCAGAAATGTGAGTATGTAGGTTGTAATCCTTTAAGACAGCTTTCTCAATCTTTTGGGCTGAGGTATAATCAGACAGCATTTCTGGAACATGCCAAACCAATCAGGAGCAGACATTTTCCCTACACATTAAATGGGCTTTTTCAGGATCCTGTCATTAAAATCTTACACCAAAATGTTAATTGAACAATATCAGAGCCTTCCACACCTTCATCTCTTTTCCTTCCTTAAACCTGAGTTTAGTAATAGAAATGTTTCTCAAGCCAGCTAGCCAATGTCTGGGAATACAGAACAGTTGTCTCTAGTGAATTTTCTCTGTTTTTCTTTCATTAATTAAATATTCGACATTGTAGCATCCTCATTTCTCATTTGTTTGAACTGGATCAGCTTCCATTCTCAGAACGTTTTGTTGCACCAATTCATTCTAATCACACTGCTGCCTTGAGCATGTATTTAATCCCATCCCTGGGAATAGGAGCTGTGTAGTTCTATCCATGTGCATTGTACATCCCCAAATTCCAGAACTTGGTTGTTGTGGTTGTTTTGTGGGTTTTGTTTTGTTTTTTTTCACCTCCATCCCATCCCTGGCTTGTTGTATAAGTCTCCCACGCACCTGAACCTCTTGGAATGTATTTTGTTCTTCATCTCTAGTGAGATGCCAACATAGCAATATTGTCTGACAAGATACATTTTTGTCTACTTACCAGTTTGTAACTTTTACCATTGATATAAAAATAACACAGTCCAATTAAGATCTGTGACTTACTGTAGCTGTAGTACATGCGCCTTTCAACCTCTCATTTAGTTAATGGAATTTCAAAACCTTAATTTTTTCTTACTCTTGAACTGAATTCTTTTAAGTGATGAAAAGCAGAAATAGTTCAATTGGCGTAAATAAAAAATTGCATTAGCTGGAGTGTGTGAGAGAGAATCAGTCTCTGTCAGTGCAGTGTGGCTGTAGAACCATTGTCATATGTGATTTAACAAATATTTGCATTTTCCAGCTTGGTTGCATTAAAGCATCTTCTGAAGTGAATTTGAGATAAGTGTGTAAAATGGCATTCAGGGTTCTTCTGACTTGAGCTGGTCATGTGTGATGAGCTGCTGAAAGAATTTTAGAATTTCTTTACAACACTACTGATACTTGAGTAAGCAAGTTTTTCTCTGTGTGGTGATCTCATGTGCCCTTTATCCTTTTTATACTCTCCTGCTCCCCTGCTTTCTCTTTCTGTACTCTGGATGTGCAAGATGGCAAATGATCTGTCAAGTCTGGAGCTGTGGGCACGCACTGGCCAGCCAGCAAAATGTCAAGTAGAATGTTGAATGGCTGAGTTGTGCCTATCTGACCTCAAGTATGGGTGCTTGTGGTTTTTTCTCGTGGGAATTTAATTAAGTCTGAGATAAAAGACCAGCCTAGCATTCTTTATCATTTTGTCAAAATTTGCAAGTGCATATTAAATATGGGCAGAAAGGAGGGATAGCAGACAGATAAGTTGCACTCAAATTATAACAAGAAAACCATTCTGTCTCCAGCCAATAACAAGCCCCCCCACTACCCCAAACCCCCAATATTAGTATGTTTTCAGTAGTGACTTCTTATATTAAAGATGTTTACTGCCTGTAGTTCTTACTTTTTATCTAACAGTGAACTACTTAATGCTTACGTGTTTCCAAAAAATGGAATTAAAATTGTGTAACATGCACTCATTTTTGGCAACAGTTCAAGAAAAATTCTTTTTGCCTTGGAAGGATTAAATTCTCTCTTAGTTGCTTTAAAATGTTCTGCTGGCCATGCTGCTTAATATAGTTACAACTGTGAATCCCCACATGGTCCTGGATTTGTTATAGAATTTACTAAAGCAAGCAGGATCCAGAATTAGAGTATTTCAGCCTACTTTATTAAATAGTCCCTAAGGATCTTTGCAGTTACATTGTACTTAAGTGCTACCAAAAAAATATTTGACACTCAGAGTTGGATCCTGTCTTACTGTTCCTATGGAATGGAGACTGTCAAGAAATGCCTTGGAAGAACAGGTGGAGCTGTGATATGGAGTCAGGATGTTCTTTTATCCTCAAGTTCGAAGGTAAATAAGAAAAATCCATACTTTAAATGCTGCTCAATCTGCCCTTTTTTATCATGTATTTTAAAACTGTGCTGTGCAAGCCCACAAGGAAATAACTGGAAGAACAGTCACAGCTGAAGTTTATGCAGCCATGCTTATGTGCCTGTTTGTCTGTCTGTCCGGACCTCTGCTCCAAGTAACTTCTGCATTTCTTGGTTGTCTCAGAGCTACTCACATTCCTCTAAGTTTTGTAGGAAAGAGCCATTTCCTCACAAAACTTCCAATGGAAGTTGAGGATCCAGAGCCAGCTCCCAGGCTGAGGAACGGCAGGCAAAGCTGAGCTGTAATAGGCACTCTACATACTCTGCCCTGCAGCAGCTGCCAGTTCATCAGTGGATATATAATTGGTTAATAACTGCAGTGTATGTGGTCTCTGGCTTGGGGAGAGTGTCTTAGAGGACGGATTTTTGTTATTTCCATTATTCATGGAACATCTTGTAGTACTAAATGATATACAAGCAGCAGGAAGATGGAAAACTCATCTCTGTTTGATCATAAACTGCAGAAACCTCCAGGGACTAATGAGTGTATCGCTGCTTAGTGCTCTCACCGAGGCCCAATGACAAACAGAACGTCCACAGCCAGATGCAGATGAGAAATCATCCATCTGTACTCTGACTGTCTTTGATCTGACATTACAATTAGGTAATTGCAAAGGGTGAGCAGTGTATTTGGGCACTCACGTGCACATGCATACAAGGGTATCTCAGCTCTGGTACTTGTTTCTTTAATTTACAATTCACAGGAAACTGCAAGGATGTCTTACTTCCATTAGTAACGTTATCATTGCCGTTATATTCTGGACAAATTCACTGTTTGTAGTGATATGAAATCTTTCCCCTGAGACTCTCCTGTTTAAATATCCTCCTTTTGTTTGAAATAAGAGGCACTTTAAGTTTCATTTTTCCTTTACTCCTGCCTCCTTCAGATGTTAAAGAATAAGGTATCATATTAATTCTGCTTGTAGGAATTCATTCCACTCTCATAGGACCATAAATGCATGTGTAAACTGCCTGTGTTGGGGGGTGGGGGTATCCTTCTTTGTTCTCTTTGTCACCGTGTGCCAAATTGTTCCACTCCCAGAGAATGGAACGTTATGCCTACGATATTTTTATCATGCTATCTATAAAAGACAAGCCATGAAAACAATACACCAGGAAGATACAAGTTCAGAATAAGGGCCAGTTGTTTTACAGCAGCAGTGTGCTGCTATCCTGTGCCTTTTAGGTCTGTTTTCCAGCTCTCCTACCACTTACGCTTCTGTTGAAAAATGACCTAGGGAACAAACCCGTATGGTCAGCTCTGGATGATCAAAGCAGGAGAAAAATCAAAGAAAAAGCAATGAGGACTTGAGTTTAAAAGGAAAGGATGGAAAGAGGGAGGTATGGATAATGAGTTTCTTAACCTCATCTGCAAGCCCCAGTTTCAAATTTCTTTATACTGAGCAGTAGAAGGGCTATCAGCAATATGTGACTTTGACTGGAACAGTCTCTTGTGAGCTCAGATGAATCTCATAAGTTAGGAGAAGTTTTCTGGTACTTTCCACACATTTAGGATCTTATTTCTGTAGTGGCTGCTTGCTGCACCTGCAGATTCCTACACGCAGGCAGGCTCCTGGAGTCACTGTGTGCTGCCAGTGGAGCCTGGACAGAGACTGATCTTGTCCCCCTGCAGGCAGTGCTCTTGAGCAGCTTCACAAATGAATTGCTTGGACACAGCGCTGGAAGGGATGCTGAGCAAGTTTGCAGACCATACAGAAGTGGCAGGAGATGCTGACTCCCTTGAGGGCAGGGAGGCCCTGCAGAGAGACCATAACAAATTACAGGACTGGGCAGTCACTGATCATATTCAACAGGTTTAGGCTGGATGTTGGAAAGAGATTCCTTGCCCAGAGGGTGGTTGGGCACTGGAACAGCTCCCCAGGGCAGTGGTCACAGCACCAACCTGACAGAGCTCAAGAAGCATTTGGACAATGCTCTCTGGGACATGGTGTGCCTCTTGGAGGTGGTCTTGTGCAGGGCCAGGAGCTGGACTTAATGATCTTTCTAGGTCCCCTTCTACCTCGACATACTATCTGATTATGTGATTTCTTCTCAAAAAGAAGCCGTGCAACAAATAAAAGGCATTTTCAGACACTTTTGTCTCTTTATGTTGCTTGCTCTCCATTCATCTCTTGGTGCCTCATGCTTAATAGCCTTGCTAATAAAAAAAGAAAATCAATTTCACTTCACTAGATTTCCCAGAGAGATAGCAGAAAGTGTTATTGGTAGAATTTATTCTTGAAACTTTGTTATAAAAGAACTCCAGGCTTTACTGAGTGCTGTATAGACAGGGGATCAAGGGCCATGCTGTGAGGTTCGTCTTCCTGTGACACTCTGGTGCAAACATTTCATTTGAATTCAGCACATTTAGTGTCTGCTAAATAGTTAATCAGAAATACACAGTATTTCCCTGAGAAAAAGTGTTCATGCTTGGTGCTGTAAAATGTCTTAAAATTATAGCTGAGGCCGTGGTATTTATCATGTTGTGTTGCTCAGTGTGTGCTATGTAGGAGTTGAACTAGGGATTCAAGGGAAGCCTCTCTTCCTTTGTTCCAGCCTTTCCTTGTTTAGTCACAATATTGTAAGTGTACATCTAGTCAGTTTGATCTTTCCAGAAGCCTTGGGAGCATGGTTTTAGGTTTCTCGGTTCAGTGATCTGCTTTTGTTCTGCACGGTGTCAGTGTTAAAAGCTGAGGTGTTGTAAACCAGCACGTACAGCAGAGCAGCACTTCCCACCCACCCCTGCTTACAGGGTGTTCTCTGTGCATGGGAAACTGTCCTGTCCCTCTTCAGTGTTTGAAACAGAACATCTTGGTGGTCTCTCAGTATATTCTGAAGAGGTTTCACAGGTAAGAGCTCCATCCATCAACATGGAAAACATTTTACAGTTTATTAGGCATGTCACACAGTTCAGTGTGACATGGTTTATCAGAAAACACGGGGATTAATTTCTGTTGAGAATTTACACATGAATACAAGATTCTAATCTAGATTACTTCCCGTTCCTTGTTTGGTGGATGTTGCTATTCTACCATGAAGACCTTATAATTAAATTTTTAAACCTAGGACCGGTGAATCAGATATATGTTTGGAAGAGATCTAATCTTAAATCTGTAGAAATTGATTTGTCATGATGTAAGGGTGAGGAAAAATAGCAAAATCATGCTTAAGTTTTGTATTTGTCATCCTTGGTGTATGTATTTACTGCTAGCTACTGCTTAGGGTTAAATATTTGCCCAAGGGCATACAGTTTTCCAGCAGAATAGGCAACAAATTAAATGGCTTGTAAGAAATGTTCTTTAAACAAGGCTCCATTATTTGAGTGGCACAGTTCTTCTCACCTTGAACTTCTAAAATTCAGAAATTTTTACTTCTATCCACTTCTAGCTTGTGGTCATGTTAAGCAATAATACAGGCTATATATAACAACAGCAATCTACTTGGATCTTTTTTTCTTCTCTCCCTTCTCTCAGCCCTCCAGGGTGTTGGGGTTTCCTTAAGATGATGTATTCCTAGTTAGAATTTAAGTCTAGTGACTGCAAGTTCAAGGTTCACATCTGCTCAGAATAATATTCCTGGACTATTGCCTATTAATTATTCTCTTACAAAAGCTTTGCAAGCAAGTATCATGGGTCAGGATGATTTAAACTTCCTTGAAATTAATCTAATTAATAGATAATTTTACCATTGTACTTTCAAAAAGATGATAAAGTTCAACAATAATGGACTCTACTATGGATTTTTTTATCTATTAATATCATTATAGATCAAATTTGGTGATCAAATTAAATCATAGATGGGTATTAAAAACCTTTGATGAAATAGTAATTTTTTAAAATCTCATTCCAGTAGAGTTGTAATGTGCTGCTTAGGAGGAATGAATTAAATTAATCAAACCGAACTTACTCATTATTAGCCAACAGCATAATTAAAAAAAAAAAAGTCAAATGTTGGTTTCTTAGTGGTGTCACTACCTTACCTGGTTGGGTTTTTAGATAGAGTAATTGACAAATTTTGAACTGCTTTGCATTTTGAAGTTGTGCCTTAGCAGACTGTTATTGTATCATTTCTTTCCCTCTGATGCCATTTTTAATGGGCTTTTAGTTCAGCTTATTGAGCAAATCATTTACCCCTATATAATAGAATAACAACATTTTCCCCTAGTCAGCACTGTTGCCTGCTGTAGTCTGCTTTTCTGCTGGTGGCAAAGGGGGTCTTTTGAGGTCTCAGCTTTTTTCATGGTGCAGACTTGATACTCTAACTTAGCTTGTGTACCATGACTGGGTTTGGTGGGGTTTTTGCCTCACAGTTGATTTGTCAAAAGCTCTCTGATTCTCCTTCCTTGGCCTCTGTGCAGTAAAATAGTCCATCAATTTATCCATTATTTTTCTGTGTATTAATATTATGTGTCTATATCCATCCTGTCTTCAGGGAAGACAGAGAAAACTCAAGAACTTTAACCAGTGCAGAGCTTTGCTGTAAGGTTTTGTATTCTCTGTATCACCAAAGGGAAACACTTTGGGTATACAAGAGAAGCTGCCCTGCTTCTCCATTGCTGTGAGTGTCCAGTGACAACAAGAAAAAACAGATGTGAAAGATGAGCAGCAAATATCTTGCTGCACTTACTGTTATTTTATCACCCCCAGTTTTAGGATATCACAAAATCTCTTTTTCCTTTCACTTTAAAGGGTTGTGTCAGCTGCTGTCTCTTTGAGGTGACAGTACGAGGCTTTTAGGAGATGACAGCTTTAGTGCAGAAAGGCTGAAGGGTGAAATTAAATGTTTGTAACCCTAGTAGCTGACTTCATCCTCTAACACTTCCACTCCTCACTGGACCACATATGACATGGTTGGTACAATCTTGGTCAAAATTTGAGAGGCTAGATCATTTAGTATCAGACTTTCTCTTACCTCTGTTTAAAGCCATAGTGAATATTCCTATGTAAGGTGACCTGACAGGTTTTCTGTCATGGTTCAGCCTGGGCACAATGTGTTTCCTTGAGACACTTCCAAAATGTTTAAGTTAAGGCAAACCATTGCAAACTGGTTTTACAGTAGTATCTAAAAGCTTAAAAATAGATTGAGATGCAGCTTTCAAGACGTATTTCTTTAACTTCTCTGTCAGAAAGCGGAGAGTGCTTTCCAAAAATCTGACCCTGAGCCCACCAGCTCCAGTTGTTCTCGCTGCTACAGCCTTTTCTGTCCTGCCTGGCATGACAGAGACCATTTCTGAAAGTGGTTTTGTAAAAGATTTCTGGAGGCCATTTGTCTCCTACAGCTGATACCAAAGTTAAAGTAACAGAGGACTCTATGGATGTTCCACAGTGTTAAAAAAAAAAAAAAGTCAATTAGACAAGGCCTGGAAAAACAGCATCAAGCAACCATGGTGCTTGACATACTGACAGCTCATTAGCTAGAAGCAAATGACTTAGGACTCATTATGGGCATGCTGATCACTCACAAAATTGTCAGGAATCTAAATAAAATTGAACCATGAAATACCTTCAGTCAGGGACGTTTTGTAGCTGAACACACAGAGCAGGGTCCCTTTTGCAAGACTGAGTTTAGTGCCTCATCAAGGAGGATGACTTGAAGGCAGACAAGCAGAGCTTGAGGAGCTGATGTATCTGGAGAATGGGGGACTTACTTTGTGAAAGATTGAAGAGTTTGGCTTAATTACCTTACTAAATCCAGTTGAGAGGAGATATATCAAGGGTCTGTTTCTAAGAATGGGCAGGACCAATTAGATACATTAAATGCAGTCTGTTTAGGAAACTGCTTCTAATCTAGAGACAGCTCATTTAAATTAGTACTTTCTAGGTAAATACTTGTGAAAAGGTTGTGCCCCCAGTAACCCCCAAAGCACCTTCTCTCACTGTAGAGTGGTGAACTTCCAACTGTGCTTCTTGTCACAGAGGGCACTTTGCATGGCCTAAGTGGAACAGAACTTTCTTTTTCTTTAACACAACTCCAGTCAGAACATCTGGATCTCAGTACCAAAGCCTTAAAGCTATTAACAGGGCTGAAATGCAGCAGCACATCACCATCACAGCAGCCACAGGAGCAATTGTCATAGCAGAGAAACAAAAGGCAAACCACTGCAGGAAAAAGGGATACATACACTTGGTGCTCTGCTCTGCTCTTTCTTCTGGTCCAAGAAAGAGAATGGCTATTTAGTAGGATAAAAAAAAAGAATTATTATGAGATGAAAGATCATGTTCTCAGAGGGAATTTAGTGTGGGATTAGTCAGCTAGACAGAATACTATGTATAAATGAAGAACAGTTAAGTATAAGTTTCTTAAAAACAGTTATGAAAGGATAAACTGATGGGGAAATTTAACTTAAATGGAAAGTTGGGGCATAACTGCAAGAAGAAGGGGTTAAAGAATTAAATATTGCAGTTCTTTAAGGTAAGTAAAAGGAAAATTTGACAACAGTATTGCTGGGTAGTAAGAAGCTGCTGAAGTAGAGTCACTATCTAGCAAAATAGGCAATACTGTGTGACTTTTTGGAGGATTAGACTATCTAAGCATAGTCAGGGGGTATAAAATTAGATGTTGTGGTACTCAGTGAGATAGCAGCTTTCAGACAAAGGGAAATGGAGTGAGATGAGCTGAAATTTGACCAGTGACATTTGTGGTGAATGCTGAATAACTAAGAATGAGAAATTGAAAATATCAGGATTTAATGTCTTGGAACACTGACATCTGAAGTTGGAATGAAGTTGTGGGAGTCCCAACGGACCTACAGTTTCAACCAATTAAATCTATTTTCCAGCACTCTGGGATTAGTTACATGTGCAGAAGCAAGGAAACTGCAGATAAATATTCGGATTACTCACATATTTTTGATTTAATGAAAAAAAGTACAAAAAAATCTAATGAAGAAGAAAGGGCATCTTTAATTTTGGCATTTAAAATCAAATGATAAATGATCAGCTGATTAGTGATGGGCCTTTTATTCTTTTAGCTTCTTCAGTAATGTGTGACTGTCACATTACATAACACTTAAATGAATGAACCTGGAAATTAAATACATTAGGATGCATCTTTGTGTTCCTCCCCTGACTGGTGGACAACTTGTCTCATTAATCTGTATAGTGGTGTTAATTTAAACAAACAGCATTATTTGTTGAGATTTACGGCTAGAAGACTTAGAGGATCACTGGGAAAATCTTATGCTGTTTTATTTTCAGAGCAGTGGGACAGATTTTATGGCTCTTAGTGACTGGAACATATCATAAACTCTCATGGTTTGTAATGAGTGTACAAACTACTGCAGACCCAAGTATTCTGGCAGAGAATGTGGGCACAATGAAGGATGGCCAGGAACCTGTGGTCACAGGGTAATTGGGGTGTTATGTCCTGTGCAAGTTCCTTCTTGTGTTGGTAATTGCTGCCTGACCAGCACTGGGGTAAAGGTGGAGATAAAAACTGGTAAAAGTAAAGACCTTTGAGAGGAATAATGGAAAACACTGCAAACAGATGAAATAGTAAATGTAAGAGTAACATTCTTGCATTCATTATACATGTTTGTTGAATGTTTTAGGTGTTGAAGTGTCTAGGATCTATTCTTAGAAGTAACTGAGTATGATTCTGGTTCTAAATGAACTTCAGGAAAACTCACCTTTGCCTGGTACTCCCTGAGGGTCATGGGGGGCATTATTTAATCTCAGCAGTGTCTCTGACAGCTTCTCTGCTGGAAGGAAAATACCCTTCTGTAACCTCTGGGACACTGTGATGAGTTCATCAAGGCTTTGGTGGCCTTATTCTACTGCTTTAAACCAGGTTGGTGTCCAAGATAATTGAAAATACGTTGCCTCAGGGATGTTAGTGTGTGGGAGAGATTCATACCCTGCAGAAGGGTTGTGGGCAGAACCTGCTTCCTTGCCCCAGCTGCAAAAATAAAGATGAGAACTTGTTGTTCATCTCCAGGTCAAGGCTTGCACAGCTGGCACCTTGGGAAGTTCCCCTGTGGCTGTGAGGTGCAGTTCTGGGTCCCACAGATGTCAGCAAGAACATTCACAAGCTGGGTTTGGTGACACCAGATTTGGCTCCAGTGGGAGTTGAGGGATCCTGAGTTTGCAGATTGAATAACTCATACACAAAGACCCTGGGAAAGAACTAAAAAAAAATATTTCTCTTACTGTCCCTGTTCAAATTTAATTGTGCTTCTGGCTTTCTGTTGCTCTCCTTTGAATCAATTAGAGATATCTTTATAGAAAGGAGGGACAGAATTCCACAGCTGGCAGGTAGGTGGATATGCTGTCATAGAACCAAGTACCTGGACAGTAGATTATGTCTTTATTATGTCTAACGCAAAAATTGAACTAAATTTGAATGTTTTGGGGTCTGTACTACTCTTGTTTGTTTCTTGCATGCGCATGAGTAGAATGTATGTGGAGGGAACCAGGGGTTTAAAATAATTCCTGACACGTGACAGTCTCTCGATGTTTGATGGACTGAAGGATGGAAAACTGTGCTAGGTGCCCAATTGTGTTGCATTTCTTCCATCAAAATGTTCTAGATCAGCTCTGATAGAGTGGCTAGGAGTGGTTTCTTTTAAGCTTAAGAAAGCCACAAATAGAATATACTTGCATTTTCATGTGTAGCCCTTTCAATTTTTAATATAGAATTATGTCCAAATGTGTTTTTATCTAAGCCTTATTAGACAGAGATTGATAATCTTCTGTATGAATTTTTCATGGGGTTTTTCTTGTGCATATGCTGGTTCAATGATGCATTTTCATATGAAACACATAAAGCTTTTTTAAGCAAAAATAAAAGCGCTGAAAATCCACATCAGTTCAATTACACTTGCAGATTAAAATAAAGCTGTAATATATATCTATTGTATTGAAATGCTAACTCTATGAATTTTTGATCTACTTTAAAAATGTAAAACTTGGATTTGATTAGATTAGCTGTGGAGTAATCTACACTGAATAAATCTGTCTTCCTTTCATGTGATTTGTCAGTGTTTGTAGTGGGTTTGTACACACAGCTTTCGCCATTATTTTCCAGGCAATAAAAGCAGCCATGCAGAAAAGCCACCCATAAATGTCAGAAAACAGAGATATTTTGTTGCATTCCAAGGGCTTTGAAGGTCAAGTTCAATTCAGTTAGCTCACCCAGCGTGAGAGGAGCGTGATCTGATGATGAAATGTGTGTTTGGGTAGGATATATATGTTACTGTCCCTGTACTATTCTATCAGGATAACAGATCAGTGAGAGATTAAACTTTACTGCTTGGGAGAATGTCTTTTGGAAAACTATCAATTTTTATGATTTTTCTCTAGCTCCTATTGAGATGCTGTGCAGAAATAATGAGTCCAAAGAATTTACAGCTTTTATCACAATGGAGATTGACTCCTGATAGTGGCTTTTGGGTGCTATTCCACTGCAGGTATCCCATTCAATTGAGTGTATTCACAAAATAAGTCTCAGATCACGGATTTTATTGTAAACATGAAATTGTGTTTTGCCTCCTTCTGATGAAAAGAGGTTTGTGTAAAAAAAAAAGTTTCTTAATTCCTGGAAGGGAGAGGTCAGCACAAAAGGCAGAGTTTTCCCACTCCAGGGAATCTGTTCTGCCAAGTCCCACTGCAGTGTTTCGTGGTTACTTCCCCTGCCATGCCCCACTCTTTTTTTTTATAAAGAGAAGATGCGATCAATAAAGCTCATAATTAAGTTGAAGGCACTGCCTTGATCAGTGCTTTTATTGAGTTTCAGTGCCCTGATTTGAGGAGCTCCCTAGTCAATGGAGGGAAATGTCATCCACTGCTTCAGCAGTATGTGAGCACTCATTGTGTTTTGTAACTGCAGTGCTGCATAATCTTTGCTATCTGGAGAGTCTCCTTTGTGGTGGCTTCTGATAGCCTTTTGCTCATGTTATCCAAGGATGAATAATGAACAGACTCCTACCTGGAGAAGGAGTACAATTGTATTAAGTGGGCAAGAAATTTTAAGTTCCTATGCTTTGCAACATCTTCCTGTGACTGTATGAGAAGAAGTGAGTAAAGCAGGGTCAGATCATGTCAGTAAAAGAAATCTCTCTGCCAAAAATGTACAGGTCATTTGCCCCTCTTTGTTGGTACTGACACTGCATGGCTCAGTGCAGCCCCTCCTAAAAAAGATTTAAAACATAGGCTTGCCTCCTATTTTTCATTGAAATCATAAAATAGTTGGATGTGCTGCTAGGAGCATGCAGTGTTTAATGCAGTTGATGTGCATTCTAGATGAAAAGCTCTGTTCTATAGTGCTGTGATAATAACATGATCATTAATGTTTCCAGTACAAGTGCCTGGCTGGGTTCTGCATGCCTTCATCCAAACACACCCCCCAAATCCCTTCCCCATTCCATGTGTTTCCTATGGCATATTGTTCTGTGCTGGAACATCCAACACTCCTCAGAATGGATCCTAATGAGACCATCCCAGTAAATCCCACATGCTCTCTGTGCCTCCATTTGCTCAAAGATTTGGTGCCCTGAAGGTCTGGGAAGCCACAGGAATAGGTTAAGCTCTCTCTTCAGAGAGGATTCTGCCACACTGGTGTCCTGATTTTGGTTTGCTTCTGGTTTTTTATTTATTTTTGTTTATTTGTTTTTTGTTTCCCCAACCCCCTTTTCTAAGCTTCCAATTAAGAAAACAGCATGCAGAAAAGAACAAGAATTAAGCAGGGAAGGTGTTTTTTCCCCTCACTGGAAGTAGCATGCTCCCAGCTATATGGCAGAAAATTTCAAATTCCCGTTACAGAATAGCTGATCTCAGCCCAGACTTCTCTGTAATTAGGTCGTGCTTTTTCTTGGCTGTAAATGGTTAGGCCTGTTGGAATGCTCCTACACGTGCCAGGAGCAGACAATGCTTGGAGGCACTCAATAATACATTTTGCTTTTCTGATGATGTGTGTGGCAGCTATGTATGGATGAAATAGGCTGGAACAGGTTTATCCAAAGTAAACAGTGAGATTTCCATGTCTGATGGAAAACTCATCAATTGCCAAAAGAATTTAGAGCCCAAGGTTTCCTTGCTTTGTGTGAAAGGCCATCCATAGAGGCTGCTCTTGCCTCCTGCCAATCCAGGACAACATTCCTACAGCTGTGCTGGAGTGTCTCTTGGTCAAATGTAAAAGAAAAAAATGAAAAAGGAAAAAAAGAGAAGAGACTACAAAAGATCTCCTGCAGCCTGGCTGAAGTGCATCATCTCTCATTCATGTCTGCTTAAGAACAGCTTCTTTCTAATTCACAGTTACCTTCCTTTTTTTTTTTTTTTTTTAATGAAGACCAGTGTGTAAAAACTTCTTTTTCTCCTTTCTGAACTTGCACCTTTGCCTGGTGAAGGAGCTGTCTGTCACTTCAGTATTTTTATTTCAGAGCAAAGCCAACCTTTTATTCAGCCAGACCTTAAAGAGCCCCCATGGCTCCTCACACTGAACAGGCTTTGCATCCCTGCCTCTGGAGCAAGGCTTTCACCTGCACTGTGTTAGGGTGCCCTGGCTGCCTGAGAGTGCAGCACTAAAATCAGTAATGATGCCCTGCTTCTGTTTTCTTTTCATGCTTGTGTATAGCAGGTGCATTGCAGAGACTGGCAGAGAGAACATCTAGAGGAACTTGCCAAAAGTGCTGTCCTCCCCAAGAATAGTGTGGGATGAGGCTGGTGTGAAGGGCCAGAGCAAGAGTCCTGCCAAGTAACAGGCTGGGCAAGATCTCTGTCTTCCACTGTTAAATAGCTTCTAGAAGGAAACAGAGGCATGGTGTCAATTTTTTGTTAATTTCAAGTCCACTCTGGCAGTCAGGGATCTTTAGAAAAGAAAATTCAATGGAGAAAGTCTGGGCTTGTCCAGATGGTGGTAGGCCATTACAATTCATTTGTGTGAATTTCTGGTTATGCAGTTTTTGCTGTGTAGCATAAACTTTTCCCCCCAGGCAGAAGTGAGCTGCAGGCAAGTGAGGGTTTCCAGCAAAAGGCATTTTCTTCACAGATGTGCAGCCTGAGAATGTGGGGTTGTTACAACATTTTATTTACTTTCATTTCTTCTGCCTCTGGGCTGCTGTCAAGTGTTTAATTTTATTTGTCTGATTATTTTCTTTCTTATCTAGAAGTTAGTACTTCCAGAGGTTACATCCCAGTGTAGTATTTACTAAGCATACAGGTATGTGATTAACATCCATTCCTGCTGCTGCATACCAATCGCACTAATGATTTTACTGCTGCCAGCAAAAATTGAATTTTTCTCACTTTCACTTTAGAAGCCATAAAATTACCTTTCCTGTGAGTTCTGAAACAAGAAATTTAGTATTTCTGGTATTTCCTGTAGAACAGCAGAGAAATACAAAAGACTTTTAATAGCTACATCTTTTTTCAAATATAAAGATCTGCTGACCAGAAGTCTGCTGATATTTTATTGTCTTCTAAGAATTTCTCCTGATGTATTTGTGGGGCTTTTTGTTGTTGTTTTTCAACTGGTGTATGCATTTTTTAGTCTGTCTCTGGTTGCAAGAGTGAACTTTTTGAAGAAGATTTTCATGAAAATGTTGTCACCTATAGAGTGCTTTTCAGAATGTTTGTGAAAGTCCCTCAGTTACAGATTCAGTCTTAAGATGTTGCTGATCATGAATCTTTGTATGTTTCTCTAGAGGAGAAAGAGAGGTCATCTCAGTGAGGTATATCTGGCAGGATAAGAGTTAATACTCACATATGGGTGGTTTTTTGCTTTGAACTTTTCTCAGCAGGTGAAAAATAGCTACAATCAGGTACTACTTCAGTAAGTAGTAACAACCAACTGCCAGGTTGAAAGATCACAAATTCTTGTACCAGCAGTTCTATTCTAGGGAAGCGTGTGTCAGCCTGTGTGTGTCAGAAAGCTTGCCAAGGTATTGATAAGAAGAGCTGGGCAATAATCCAGCGCCAGAAAAAAAAAAAATCACCATTTGAGAGCTGTACTGCAGAGCTTTTCTTTTTTTTTCTCCTTTTTAATACCACTTTGTCATGCAGGGACTACATTAGTGTTTATATAATATGCATCCACAGCTGCTGATGAAGTTCACCCTAGTTGTGAAGGACATCAGTGACTCAGTAACTGCAGTTTTAGATTAAATATTCTTAACAGATCTTATAGAGTGAAAAATCAACAACCTTATTTAAAATGTGCTTTGCTGCCATGGGGATTTTATGGGGGGATAGATATTTTAAATTACTGGACAGCTTTCAGCTGCAGTATAAAATCGAGTAGCAGGCTAGCCAAAGGCATGCCTTGCTCAGAAGTTCGGGTTGCTTTGGTGGTGGTGTGACCTTGTGGTGTGTGAGCTGGGGCTGTGCTAATGATGGGTTTGCTCCTGCTGGAGTGGGGCTGTTGGCATAGGGAACCCTGGGCCAGGAGCAGACTGCTGAAGGAAATACAGGTTCAGCTTGGAGTATGGATGAAACCAAGAGCAGCAACTCTAGATGTGCGGAGCTCAAAGTCTGGAAAGGCTGAAGGGGTAAGAATATCTCCAGACAAATAAATACTCCTCCTTATCAAGAGGGAATAGTGACACAAAGTAATTCCTGAAATCTGACAATGCTTTGCAATTTGAATGGCTCAGAATCACTGGGGCTTTTCAAATATTGTATCTTCTTATGCGTGATAGCATATGGAAGGCCTTCAAAATCCATCAACAATTACTCCTTGAAACTTGGAAGTTCTTCACCTTACATAATTTCATATTATTACCTAAATAAGTAAGTAAGTAAATAATAAGTGTCTTTTTGAGGAAAATGCTGTGTGTAAGAAACTTGTGCAATTACCTGAGACTAATAAAAGGAGATTACATATAGGAGGATTATCTCTTATATAAGGTTTTTAATACAGACTGCTGCTGGTACATCAATTATTTGGACTATGCTGATTACTGTTTGTTCATTCAGGTCTTACCCCAGTAAACCTGAACCCACTCTGCACAGTTTTGGCTTTAATGAAAGATGTGGTTGAATATGTTGAGCTGCTGTGAACCTAGACACAACACCTGTGAATTGTGAATCATGATGAAAACTGAATTAAGTAACAAGTTTTAACAAATGACAACGACACAAGAGGTACAATGAGCTGGGTTTTGAGAGCCCTTGATGTGCCTTAGGCATAGAAAAGGCCAGAGCTCCTGCAGAGAAGGTGTGCAAGAAGTTACGTGTCTTCTATTCATGCCTGCTTAAACACCATAGTCCCCAAACACAGTCCTGGTTCAGGGTACCTTCTTATGAGAAACGCATTCAGGATGAAACTCAGATGTTTCTTTCATTGTAACTACCTAATTTTAGGTGCACCATATTTCTTGCATTACTTCTCCATCACTGAACTTCATTTTTGCTTTTATTTCTCAGCTTCCTGGCTACTTACATTCCAGTTTAGCAAAGATGTCCTTAAAAAAAAAAAAAATTTGCTTTAATCCTAATTTTACTGTTTTTTAACCCAAATGAGATATTACTGGTGATATAAACCCTACCATCTTTGTTCTTCTCTCCTCCTGAGAGAGAAACACTGAGAGCAGTCTCCTGTGGAGTCTTTGAACATATTCAGGTTAACTTTCACTTCTGGAAGAGAAGAAAGCAAATCTTCAGCTACTGATTTTATGCAAATGATGTTTGACACATGAGTGTTTCTAGAAGGATCTTTGCTTTATATCTTACTCTCTTTGAAGACTTCTAGGACCCCTGCTTGACTGTCTCTTCAGCAGCCCTGTTAGAGGGAGTTTCAGGACAAAAAAAGTAGCTGGAAGGCATGTTTTTTCCAATACTGGTGAAATCAGTAAGGTACACTGAACCAGAGTGCTGAAAGAATTTAATTTAATGCTCTGTTGTAATAGAAAGTAGCTTTTAAATGGGATGCTCAAGACTATAAAAGAGAAAATTAAATAAAACTATTTTTTACATATAGTGGTCTACAAATTGAAACAAATTCAGTAAGTGTAGGCATTATTGTTTTCATTTGGTATTATACTTGAGTAAAAACTGAAACCCTGCATCAGTCCTATAATGAAAATGGTATGATGTGCAGAGATATTAAAAAAGTGATTGAGTTACTCACTGTGCCTGTAAAGGCAGGAATTGTGGAAATAATACAATATTACTACATATTGTGTCATCCAAGGGACCCAAAGCCCTCACATAAATCTTTGCCTTTCATTTGTCCTTCCAAGCTCAGCGCTGCCATGTATCTAAAAAATAAAAGAATGAGTACTGAAGAAAATCAATTTATGAAAAAAGGCTTATTTGCAATTACTGTTTGGGGCATGGCTCCCAGGGTTCTTTACTGGAATCTTCCATAATATCATGTTCAACTTTATCTTTTAACAAATTCAGGCAGCTACTTGTGATAGAAACAGTAAGCCTGAAAAACAAAATAGTTCTAGAATGAAAGATTAGGAGTTGAGTAAAAATCTTCTGTTGAGTCCATTGTGATCCTAGGGAAGTTGATTTCAGCCTCAGTTTATGCACCTGTGAAATGGGTTTTTACTGTGGAACTCACTAGGATGGGGATTTATTCCTGCTCGTGAAGTGGTTTGATAGTCTCTGCCATATAATACATGCCAGGTGGCAGGGTGCTGTGCTCTGGCTAGAAAGCAGAATAAAGATACTTAGTACAGATCTCAGCAAAATTTACAACTTAAGAAATTATCTTCTTATGCTGAAAATATTTCCTTCCTCCCTCCCTCCCAGACAACTGAATACAACACAAAAAATGTTTGTCTTAGTATTCTGTCAGGTATTATTGAACTATAAAAAAATTATTCTTGTCATCTCACTTCTTAACAGATTATGAAAGAAAAATGACTAAAACTTGTTCAGACTGTCAAGTTCCTGCCAAACTGAAACTAATGAATCACCCTGGCACTGGTAATTAGCCAAAACTCGATGATATGAAGCGTATAAATAGTGCTAGGGACTATGTTGCCAAATATTTATACCCCTGAAAGTAGTTACTGTTTTATTCCCATGAAGTTTTTAATTAAATTCTATGCAGCAGAGTAGTATGACATCCCGGTTTTATTTCAATTCTTACTTTAACAACCTAGATATAAATTGAATGTGATTCATGCCTGCTAGTTATTGATTTTGATATACATGCTAGACAGAATGAGCTCGGTGCCTGAGAAATAACCGACATCAAAAGTGGGATGGGGCTGTTGTGGGGATTGAATAAAAAGAATTAGAAGAAACTGTTTAGTCCTAGTGAGAGCTTTTGGCCCAGTGGGGTCTCAGGTATTGCAGTCTGGGTACTCTGATCTCAGCTTTTTCCTCTTCTACCACTTTTCTTTATTTTCTTTTTTAAACTGGGAATGAGACTGTAGGCAGACTTAATCTCATTAACTAAAGGTAAACTCCTTCCCTCTTCAGCTAGAGGACCCTGTATTCATGAGAAAGGTAATTTTGTTCTTGCCACTGCCATCTAGGCTAGTCAGGTACTATAGTGACTGAAATAAAATGTAACAATAGCTAATATACCATGCAAGTTATCCAGGTAAGAAACTCTCTAACATATGTCTTACTGTGTACCCCTCACTGAGTATGTGAAAAAATGGGAAACATTTAAAAGATGTTTATAACTGGATATACATTTCTTATGTAAATGCTGTCAGTATCAAAATGTCTACATTAGATTAGCTAAAAAAAAAAAAAAGGATTGATTGAGATTTATGCACAGGATATGTCCATGTTAGAGAAACATTTCTTTTGTTAAGAGACAATTTGCATTCATGAGAACTGAAAATTGAGAAGGAATAAGATTTGTTTCTCTGCTGACTTACTAATTAGTGTTGGTTAAGCTCTCCCAAATGGTAGGATATGTGAGTATTTAAAATGTTGATGCAGACAAATTTTGAGACAAATTACAATTTGATATTCATCCCTGTATGTAGCTTCAGACTTCTCTGTCATATCCCAATGACATGTAGAATTTCTGGATTCTCAAATGCTAAATTTTATCAGAGGACCAGTAACAAAATCCATTTGCCTGCAGGAAAGGAGATTTTACAAGAAGCAGTTAATGACAAATAGCACCTAGGTTTGGTTGTTTTGTTTTTTTCTTTTAATGGGCAGGTAAGGAACATAGGGACTTAAGGGAATAGGCCCTGTAGAATACTTGTGGCCACTGATCAGACTTCTTTACTTGGTGCTTTTAGAAGGCTGAAACTATAAAAAGTATGTGCTTTGGTGTTTTTCAGTATTTTTACAGTGAAATTTATGGAGCCACTGAAATGCCGGTTTGCAGTAGTCTTTCCCAGAGAGAATGCCTTTTGTTGGATTTCGTGCCTTCAACAAAAATTGCAGGGGAACTGAATACTTAATACCAACATCCTTTGTACAAGTTGATAAGTAAACATTGGGTTTGCATATGGCTAGATTTTTTTTTTCCAAAACAATTTCAACAGATGCCTTAATTCTGTTTGTTGTAAAAATTCCTTTCTCTCATTTGAATGTTCTTGTTAGTGCAAATTCTTTCTGGCTAAGCAACACACAGAGAAAAATCTTTGCTGTTTTCATTTTCAAACAATATTTTCTTACATAAAAAACCAAAAGGCCATATTTTTTTCTTTCATCTGGTAATACAGTGCATTTAAAGAAAAGAAATATAAAAATCAGATGGGTTCGCAGTGAAGGCCAAGAAATTTAGCTACACAATTGAATGTTTCTCAGGGAAAGGGCTGTTTAGAACAACTCTCTGTGAGAAGCACATAAAGCTGATTGCACTATTTTCAAGTTCAGAACAGATTTGCACAAAATAAAGGAAGTAAAAAGTGATATTCAATAAACCAGGAAGATAGGGTATGTGGAAATGGGGTAGTAGCATCATACAAGCAATCTTGCTTCCTGCTGTGGATGTTTTGATTGAAACATGCTCATGTAGTGGAATGAGACTCTAGATTCCCCTTTAAATATTTGCAATATTTTAATTCTGATTTGCAATAAATAATATGACTAATCCATGCTCCTTCTCATTGCTTTATGATTATCACTTGCACCACACATCTTGGCTGCTTTTAGCACTTACAAGGCTCTGATATATAGCTAAATGTTTCTGACTCCATCTGCTACAAAGAGAAGTGACACAGAAGTGCTCCCCAACCATTTTATTGCAATTTAATGTAAATCTGTTATAATGCAGATGATGAAAAGTGCAGTGGCTTCCATGAATTCTGAGAGCTGTGATTGGGTTGTGGCTGCTGCGCTGCCCTCTGAAGATTTGCTGGGTTTAATTTTACATTGCACAGCCATTAGCTGGCTGAGGTTCCTCACTGAATCACACTGCCACAATACTTCTTCATCCTCCTCTTCCTTTTCTCCTCACAGTGACCTCCTTCACCCAAGTGTTCCAGCCCAGTCTCTCATTGCTTTTATCTTAAAAACTGTAACCTCCCAGTACATCAGAACACAGAGCCAGGCAATTGACCCTGCAATGGATTATTTTGTTAACTCTTTTTGTGGGAATATCATAACATCCCTTCCCATTTGCTGTGGGCTCATTGTGATTCTCACTGTTGTGCAAGGACAGATTAATCGTATCTGGTTGCAAGGAGAGCTTGCCTTTACCATGGCACCATGTGTGATCTTATTGCCATCATGTAAAATAAGTAATATTAAATGTGTTCTGTGCTGGTTAGTTGGGAATTAGCTGGTAGATGGGAATTGGGATGATCAGATTCTGTCATCCAGCATTAAGTGTTATTATACACTTATGCATACGCCCTTAGGCAAATGGTTTTTTCCCCCCCTGTATTTTCTGTAAGTGTTACTGTTTACAATGATAGAGTTACCTTCAGTAGAGTAATTAAACTGTGGCAAATTAGGTAAACCTAGAATGCAATTAAAGTACAGTAAAAACACGTGTAAATGATAATTGTTTCATTCCCACAGGGGAAATGTGAAAATAATCTTTTCAATTGAGTATCATATCTAGAATCTTTACACATGCCAACTGACATGATTGTCCTTAAGTAATTTGTCTAGAAGTAATTGACTGCAGTATTAAAAAAATAGCTAAAAATAAGGAGAGCATCCTACTTTCTCACAGGTGTTTCACCTGCAGACTGGGGAGTTACCCAGGGGAAAAGCTGTGATCTTTCTGGGATTACATTCTCCAGTCCAGCTGACTGCATGGGCTGGAGATGAAAGGGGAGGACTAATTACAGGCTTCAGATTGGTTGAATTATTAACAATGGAGATCCTCTTGTCCAAAATAATAACCTTACTTGGCAAATTCATGAACCTGGAATAAGGCAGAGTGTGGTGCTAACTTCACCAACAATTTATTCTAAATTATTTAAAGTTATAGTGTGAATTCTGTTGTATGGAATGATCTGTGGGGATGGTAATCTTTCCATTAAATTTTGTGTGGTGTCACTGCAGATGGCATTTTCCTTTTGTGTGTTGTCATCCCTGGAAGATGGATGATTTTGAGTGAAGACTTTGGTGTGGATGTTTACATAAAATCTTTATTCCAAATGCGAATAAAATTTAAAGTTGATAGATGTTTTTTGAACCTTAAAAAAGCCTTTTTTTTTTTTTCTGAGCAAAACTGACTCATTTGCAACCAGTTTTAAAAGAAACTCTGCAAACCTCTGAAATGCAAATTTATTGAAATAAAACAATCCAGTCACCTGTCTCCTTGTGCTCCTGCAGCAAGGTGACTACCAGAGGAATAATTTCACGTAAAGCTTTCTCAAGTGTTTTTCCTTCATCCTCCAATTGAAGGATATGTATTTTTTTATTAAAACTGACTCTCAATTTTAATAATTTATTTCCTTTCTTCTTTTCATTACAGAGAAAGTCCATTGTTGCCGTGAGTTTCATTGCAGCATTCCTCTGTCTGATCATCGTTCGTCTCACAAATGAAGTAACTTTCCCTTTGATCCTAAACTGCTTTGGACAAACCAGAGTCAAGTGGATCCCATTTTCTAATGGCCAAAGGCAGCCTCTGAAAACTCATTATGGATACATAAATGTAAAAACACAAGAGGTAAGACCTGGTTCTAACAGCCTGACCAAATGGACCAGTAGATTTCTTTTTCTCCGATCCCATCCAATGCTTTTTTACAACCTGCCCAGTGTAAAAACTGAACAAGGGTGTTTCTGAACAAAGTGGCTATTTTAGAAGTCTCCTACCACTTTAAATAACCTTTGAAATTTTTAAAATTTCTGTCATGTCTGCAGTGGGGAGAGCAGTGAAGTGACCTCAATATCACCCTTTATTGAGTGAAACCTTGTTTATACAAACAAGAAAATCTTTCAGATTAATTTCAGTCCTTCAATCCCTCTAATGCAAAAGGGAATTTTCTTGTGTTTGTTGTAATAAGGTCCTAAAAATGTTTCATTTTGCCTGGGCTTCCCAAAGAAGAAATAGCTCATTTTTGTTTGTATGGGCATGAAAGAGGAAAAGGGAGTGATATGTGAAATGAGAATATGTGAGTCAAGTGAATATATAAAGCTAGAGGTTAGCTGGATTTTTCTGGAAGTATTGCATTAATACTTGATAGCTATTTCAAAACTAGGTATGTATTTGCATTCTGTACTTTAAAACTCACTGATGTGTATCTGCTTTGCAAAATACTTGCTGTGTGATAAAAACACTTGTCTGATGAAATTAGGTTTTACAGGGACCTGTGCTTTAAAGTGTCTTAGTTGTCGAAATTTCTAGCGCCATTTTTGGGTTTTGGTGGTGGTGGTGCATTTTCTTCAGACTTTTCCACTCTCTTTGCAATATTTGGAATCTTTTAAAATAAGGCAACATAAAAATTGAGCTCTTTCTATAATTTGTGATCAGTTCTGGTACTGTCAGTCATGAGAAATGCTATCAGACTTCCATTAACTGCTAGGGGTTTTTTTCGTATAAAATTACAGTTATTAATGAGTGAAATTCATTCACATAACAGCTTTATAGAGAACGAAAATACTTTACCACTTCATTATATTTAGGCCTGTAAGTGTGTTGGACTAGTTAGTTATTATCCTACCTTTAGTGGGTTAAATGTGGAACTCAGAATGAGAGAGATGCAGTTTTTAGGAGGAAGCTCCTTTTAAACATATGTAGCTTTTAATCAATATGTATGTCAATAATATGTAGCTTTTAATACAAAGTGTTGCATATACTGTATTGCTCCTGTAAGATGCAGCACTATTTTGGAGGCCATTATCTATAAAACAGAAAAGGGCGAAGCAGGTGAAAGGAGAACTGTTCAGATGTGAATGGTATCCCAGTGACAGGAATGGGAGGTGCTGGTGAGCTCAGAGGGGTTAAGGCTTCACCCAGCATCTTCCTCCCTCAGGAATGGGAGGGCACAGTGTTCTCCTTGTCCCTGGGTTGCTGCCAAAGTGGCAGGCGTGGAATCTGAATGAGGCAGAGCTGCCATGGTCACTGGATCACTATCAGTCTGAACTGATAACTGGGGAGGAGTGTGCTAATCCATTTTTATTCACCATTGACTTCATCAGAGGTTAGAAGTAGTTTGTGAGGGCCTTAATTCATTCCTAAATTTGATAGCACGCTTGGAAGTTCTAACAGTAAATGGAAATGAATGTCCTGAAAGCTGGTGACCGGTATCAATTTGTAACACATTTGTCTCAATTTGGCTTGGATCATGAAGGACTCCTTAAACTTAGTAATTTTAGTTGTTTTCCCTGTTGTATTTGCAGATTGCATTAATATTTGCTAATTAAAATGATAATGGAGAACCTGAACATGGTTTGCTTATTGTAAATGCACTCTTGACTTAATTATTCCCTGTGCGAGGGAATTTTTGAAAAACTTTCACATAGCTCATGTTCCTAACTCACACTCACAGCTTTCTCAGACTATGGTTTTTAGAACACATATTTTGTCAAATAAGCATTTGTATACTATTATACTATTAATAAAGCCAGAAAAATCTCAATTATTAGTTTCTTTATTGTGTCAAATACATTGAATTTCTGCTAATTTCATAAAATTTAGATATTTTCTATTTTTTTTTTTTTTGTGCTGCTGTGGTATGTAAAATAAGCAGAAAAGTTTACTCTATGAGACAGACTAATGCCCCAAACAGATGTGGCCAGGTTTTTTTGCAAAATGGGATACCTGGTGTCTCGTCAGGGACCAAATGATGTGAGGAAACAGCACCACAATGAATTATCAGAAAATAAAGTGATGGAAGGGAAGATAGGAGGGAAGGCTTTCAGAGATGTGAATTTTGGCTTCTTCTCTTCTATTGAAGGAATCTTTTTGCAGAATTCTTTGAATGAATTCTTTGTTGAATGTGCTCACATACTCCTAGAGTGTCCTTTGAATTCTGTCACCCACTGGTGTCTCCTGCTGTCTGATAGCACTCCCTCCTGTTCCTCAGCCACTTCTAACATCCTTCTTCTTTTCTTCACATTTGTTCTCTGTTCTCCTTTACCTGTTCCTCTCAGGCTGCACTCCAGGGTCTGGCTGCATGCCAACTCCTTAGTGTAACTTAAAAGTGCAAGGTCAACAAACTAGAGGAATTAGGATCATTTGCCACCAACCCAATCAGTCATCTGAAGTGACAGGAAGCTAGAAAATCTAGAATGAGCTACTTCTCTGCTTTTCCTGTCTCTCTATTGCATACTTACTTTCTGAAGAAAAAAGAAAATCAAACTAAAAAAGGCCCAACTCCCCAATCTTTTCCATAGCAATAAAAGTTTAAGTTAGGAGGAGCTTGTTTTTTGGGGGGGTAGGACTGAGTGAGATGAGACTTGAAAAATCTTATGAGATGATGGAAAAGCAATTACGTGGTTAAAATGGTGGTGTTTAATAATTTGTATTAAAAAAGATCAGGAAATATGATGATGTGAATATTAGTGTTTATCTCAAGTAAAAAACAATGATGTGGCTGTTATTAGGTATGATCAGAGGAATGCTGTAAAGACATTTTTCAAGGGTGTTGTGTATTTGACTTGACACTGTAGAACTGTGGGATTTTTATTATTAAAATCTGAAAAAAAAGATTAAAACTAGATGTATTGCAATATTTAATATAAAATGCAAAGAGAGACATAACTTAATCCACAATTAAGGCTGTACATAATACAGGGTTGTTGCTATGGTTTCCTTGATTTGTAGCCATAGCAACAGCTTTGGGAAAACTGTCTTTATGTACAGTAAATATATTAGATTTGAAATACAAATAGATGTGAAGTGTTGTATATACTGGGCCACTATGTCTAGACACATTTTAGTTTCACTTTGGAGATATTCCTGAAATAGGGGATTCTTCACCTGGAAAATCTCTATCCAGAGCCCACCCTCACTCCCCTCAGTAGGAGAAGATCTTGTAGTAGCCTTCCATGATGAGATCTCTCTTCCCTTTTCAATATCCACATCCAAGATGACTCCTTGAGATTTATGGGAAGCTCTGCTGCTGTTTTGCAATATTGCTGTCTCACTCAATACATGAATTTTGACCTTTCAGTGAGAAGGAGGTGTATGAACAAGATGACCTTTCTTTCCCTTATTTCCTCCACTTTGTGCCTATGGATTTTTGGTGAGGGGTCACATGAAATCTGTCTTTAGGAAATGTCATGCCTATCATGTGTTAGTTATTTTTATTCTATTCCTGGTGATTTTTTTTTTCATAGAAAATATTAATTTGATACAACTCCACGGTGGTTACCCAATTGAAACCTACTGGAATAAACTTCCCCCCACCCACATCAAGCTGATGTAATGACTCTTTTTGTATATCAGAAATGGGGAAGCAGATAAAAAGAAGCAGGTAGAGAAAATATAACCTTCCTCCTTCTTTCATGCCACTCCTACTCTACAAAGAGTTCTGGCAAAATTAATGAACATCATGTATTTAAATTGCAGCATTATGACATCAATTTAAAATCCATTAGCAGTTTGAAACTTTATGCTAGGCAAGTCTAATAGTGTTCTTGGATATTTGATTGTGCTTCCTGAAAGGTGAATATTGAATAGGTTTTTACTCTACCGTCAGTATTAAAATAATATAGCATTTTCCTACGTACGTAAAACCTGAAATATAGCTGCAATAACACTTGAAGCATAATTATAAAAGTATATTCAGGTACTGAACAATGATTAAAACTGTTCTTGGAAAAGGGTAAGTTCTGAGATGACCTAAAATCCCTACATTAAACTGCAGCTGTGAGATCTAATGGCTTCCTCTGAAATGAATTGTGAGGGAGCAAAGAGCCTTTGTGTCGTGAGCACTGAAGGATCCTGCATTATAGTGATGAGCACTAGATAGAAGGAATGTGCATTGCAGCACTTAAGACTTCTTAAAAATCCTGTCATAACTGCAAAACTCATCAGTACTGTATTGATACTGAAGAAATACATTTGGATCATATTATGCCATCCCATTTTGTCCCTAAACTGAACAGGCCTGGGTACAAGCATTAATTGCTCACCACTTGTGGCACACACAGCTATGAACATGTGGGACTGGAGTGCCTAAATCTGCTTCCTTTTTTTATTTTTCCTTTTTGCCAGAAGTTCTGTAGTAGAACTTGGCTTAAATGAATGCAGGTTTCCACAAATGAAATACCCCAGATATGAATATTAACAGGAGCCTACAGACCTTTGCGTTGTCCTTTTTATTATTCTTTTCAAAACACAATAAATTAAGTGCACTTAAAAATTACCTGAAATGTAGAGAAAAATTAACATAACCTGCAGAAATATGGGCTGTGATGTGGTCTCTGGCTGTAAGATAAGGCACATACAATTTCAACAATAGCAAAACCATAGCTGTCAACATGTCATAAGTAATCATTAGATGGACCCACACCAACCATGAGACACCACCTTTCTTACAAAACTTGAAAAACTAAAAAGTCATAAGGAAAGCAAAGAATGGGAGTGATGTTTTAATATTAGTTCCTCTCCTGATATGGGAAGTGAGAAACATTTTTCAAAAAGACTGAAATTTTGTAAGAAATAAAAAATATAAAAATGTAAAGCTAGCAACCAACCTGGGAAGGTTTGTTTTGCCTCTGTTAGTAATGGAGGAAAATGACACTATGAAATGTCAGTGGAGAATATTGGAGTGCTGTTGGAGAACAGCTTTGGGTTTCATCTCAGAAGAGAAGGTACCAGACTGTGAACTTGAATGGTGTGTTCAGCTGACTCCAGAGATGCTTGTTTCATACTTTTCTTGGAAAAACTGTGTCCTAGAGAGGCTAAAAAGCTGCATCAGCCAAAACTCCCTGTGCCAGAAAGTTACTTTAGTATTTAATTTCTGACACATGGATGACTTCTATCCTGTCTTTTCCTTTGGGATCTTGTTCTATGTTACAACTTAAGAATTCACAGGATATTTTGGTAGTAAAAGGTCATTTGTTTCATAGTAATTTATCATTTATATCCCTTCTAAGACACATTCTTTTATCACAGTTGCACAGTTACTCATTATTTCAGCCTCAGAAATAATGTAATAATAATAACAGTAATGAAAGTACAACTAAACATGCCGTATCATCTGGAAATATTTCTGCTTCCATTTTATAAATTTTCAGGAGCAATTTTCTTTGGAAGTATTGCAGAAGGATTAGTATTAGAAGGATTACATGACAATCACATGTAATGTGATGTAACACTTCACTTATATTTGTATTTCAAATCTACCTGTTAAACTGAGAGACATTCATATGGAGGATTGGTGGTTCCTGATCCCCCAACCCTGTTGTGCTTCCCAGCTGTACCAGAGCTCCCATTCCTGGCTCTGGGAGCCACAGGCACACACTCAGAAATAAAATTCCTGCCAAGGACTTTAACCACCAAATGAGCAACTCCAGGACCACATCTATTATAGAAATAAATCTCACTAAACAAATAGACCTCACCAGAATCCTCACTGCCCTCTTCCTCTTTCCAACCCTCTTTTGGCCTGGAAGAGGAGAGAATGATCCAAATAAGCGGCAAGGTCCGCTTGAAACCACTCAGGCTGCTATGAACCTACAGGAGAGAGGGGAGCACAGATAATGTGTGTCCTCAGTGGAGCAAATCCTGCCAGCTCAGCCATTCTCCTTCTGTATATATGGAATAAGCTTAGGTTTTTAAAGCTGCCACGACTCTGATGGTGTCTCATGAGGAAAAAGTCAAGTGCCAGGATAAATATATCAAGTATTCTATATAGAGGAATTAAATCTGCTCCATACAGAGCCTCAGTGTGATGAGTCAAGCAGTGCTGCCTGTGTGGCAGCTCTGCTTAAAAAAAAAAAAAACAGCTAAGGGACTTGAGAAGAGATTACTATCAGCCAGTGAGCTGTGCCTTCAAAAGTCAATCCCTAAAGAACCTGGGCTGGTAGAAATAAATGTCTGTGATGCAGTCATGGGCTGGGCTGATCTGCTGAATGGAGCTTATAGGTTATATTGCAGAAGGTCACTGGTATCAAAGATTTGCCGTCCACCTTGGTTATGTGTTATTTTCAGAGATTTCTTACACCTTCTGGAGGATTTTTTTCTACTGCTGCTGAGGGGTAGCTAATGTTAGTCTGCGTGTTGAGAAGACGCCAGTTGTGTTCTCCATGTGGAAAGTGTGAACAATGTCTCCCCAAAAGAGAGACACGACACCTAGAAAATTGATTTGGGATCATCTGGCAAAAATTCTGAAAAATCTTTTTAGAAGAAAAGCTGACTTTTGCAGTTAGCTAGTTTGATGGGCAAATTTCTGTCAGCAATGTTTTGTTTTAGTTTAAATGGCAGGTGGACCAGAAAAGTGAATGGAGTATTCTTTGGACTGGTAAAGAAAAGAGCAGAGAGGTTTGGTGTAATGTATTCTTGAGTGAGACCAAACCTCTGGGGAAAATAGGAAAGATGAGAAATGAAGGGAATGAAGAAGAACTTACTGATTTTACTTTGTATGAGGACTTCTGTTACCATGACATTATTTCAGCTTTTGTCAGTAATAGTTGCCAAATGCAGGATGAGCTGCCATTGGTGTAAGGTGAGGTGTCTCCTTGGTGTTCCAGTTCATCAGCTGGGAGAGCAGTGCCCTCTCATTTCCCCCCTGAATATCCTCCCACTACTGCTGTTTAAAAATGAGGATGCCTTCATCAAAAGAAACCCAGTGTCACCCTCCTGAGTGTATACTCGGAGTCCATTTCTCACAGAGATTCAAGGTGTCTGTTGCAGCACAGTGTCACAGTTCTGGATTTGGTGATGGCAGCTGAGGTGTGCTTTGTACTGGTGTATAAAATACACCATAGAGTAAAGAGAGCCACTAAAAATGGAATTCTGCTCTTACAATCGTTCTTACACAAGGGCTTCCTGCTGGCTGTGGCAATCAGTGAGCTCAACTCTTTGAGCTGCTGCCCAGCACAGCTCTTCTGGCAGAGATGCTCAGCACGGGGCTGACCCAGAGCTATTAATACCTCGGTGCCGGGAGCCGCGCGCGGACGCCTGTGGGTGCACATGTAAACACAGCAGCCAGAACGCTCAGGAGGCACACTCCCAACACTGACAGCCATGCCAATTGCTAGTTAGCTTTAAAGCCTCAGCCATCTTCCTTGAAAGCCTTTGCTTTCCAAGTTTGCTCCCATGGCCATCTGTCACAGCCTGCGTTTGGCAGCTCCGGGTTCTGCTGGGAGGCTCTGCGGATTGAGCACAGAGTTCTGTCTTTTGTGTTGTTCTCTGAGTGGGTGGAAAGTTTCATTCACATGAGCCTTTTCTCTTAGGCTTTTTGTTAGATTAAAATGTGAACCTTAAATGCATATTTGAGCTGTTAATCTGTGCTGTCTGCTCTCAAACCAGGATGGAACAGTTGGAGTGGTGTAAGTGCTGCATAGAGAGAAATGAGCTCAGAGACCCTCTTGGAGCAGATGCAAATTGTACCAGCAATAATTGCTTTTCTTGGGCTAGTTGCTCTTGTCTGGCTGAATACCTTAGTCTGTACTACCAAATACATGTTATTTGGTCTGTAAGAGACCTGCATAAATGCTGTATCAAAAATCTTATGCCCATTAATGGCAATACTATGCTGGCAGCGTGTGCATCTTAGAGCTCTGCTTAATAGACTTACAGTATCTGTTACAAGGAGCTGCACTTTCTGTGAGTTTAGCTGTAAATTTTGTGTACTCATCACAAATAATTTTGTAACTACCTCCAAACCAATAAATTATATTCCTACCAATGTTGGAAAGTTCATTGCAAATGGTGTCCGTGCAGCTGCACTCTAAAATGAAGACCAGTTTGATCTGGGGAGAGGTGAGAGGGAGAAAAATGAAGTTCTTTGTTACTTGCAATATTTCTTTCTTCCATCTCTATTTTTCTTTCTCTCTAATTGATATATTTTCTATATTGAGCTAGTCAGAGATTACAGTAATCTCTCACTTAGAAAAGCAGTTGGCCCATTAGATGAATAAATACCATGTTAAATGAAAATCCCCAAATGAGCAGAGAAATTACTAGAGTGATTTTGGGATTGTCCTCTTAATAACAACAATTCATCCTCCTTTTTAATCCCTAGCCCCAGGGATGCATATTACTGCCTTTACCTTTTCATACCAGGCAAGTCCTCTTTTCTGCAACTAATAACATCATTTTTTGAAGTAGCACTTCTTGAATTTGTCTTTAACAGTTTCTTGTAGTTAGGACCCAGAGTTTTGGATTTAAAATTGATGAAAATGCTACCAGTCTTAGATCAATATTTCTCCAGGGGATGGAACCTGCTTTGTTTCAGTTAGAGACTGAAAAGAGCACTCGAGGGTCTCGCATTATTATTACACCAGCCAAAGTGCAAGTTGGTTTGGGTTGATTTCCCTGGTTCTAGTTCAGGTTCTAGTTCACCCCCCCTCCTTTCTGCCTCTTTCAGTGCTGGTACCTAGGATTCACATTTGTAAAGAGAAAAATATAATTTCTGGAGTGCATCAAGTTGAAAAAGTGTATCTCTAAGCTTTTACACAGATGTCTTCAGACTCCTATGAAATGGCTGACTGCATGCTCAGGACTGACTCCAGAGTAGTTCCAGGGCAGTACACTGAAAGCTTAGATCAGCACTGGCAAATATCCTACAACAGAAATTAAATACCAAGGTGAAGGATAAAGTCTGGCCTTTAGGTAAAAACAATAACCCTATATTTGATGACATACAGTGTCTTATGGAATTGATCAATGAATGTCAGTTTTGTTCTCAGGTGTTTTGTGTGTAATTAATTTTATTGATTTATCAACATTTTCCAGCTTACAATACAGTTTCTTGTGTCATCTTATTCCTAACATGTAAAAGATTTGTAATGTCAATCCTATTTCCTATTAGCTCTTCCTTTTTAGAGCCAATTCGTGTTGTCCAAAACTGCTGATTTTTCTTCAGCTTCCCCTCCAGTTTGGCTTGCCCTTTACTGCCAAGAATTTATTTCACTAGATCATCAGATTTCCTCTTCCTCCAAAATATATTACTATTTATGCTTTGAAGGCATAGATTGGAGATTTAGGAGATAAGAGGCTGCTCTTAAGCCACCTATTGCTGCATTCTGCTCAAGGTTTGATTCCTGATGGAATCAAGATGTGGCCTCATGATGAATATATAGATCCAGTCTTCTGGTAGCAGCCTTTGGAAGAGCATCTGGAAATAGGTTTCAAAGCAGAAGAACCTGTGGCAAAGTTGTGTCTCAAGTCCGAGTTTGTTTTAAGTTTCCTTCTAATGTCCTTACTAGAATGACTTCTTTTTCAAATGGAGTGAGCCCAAAAAGAGTTTATTTGAAGCCACATCAGTGTTTCCCAAAGGCTGAGTGCAGCCCTTTTAGTGTTTCCAAGGCTGAACCAGCTCTCCAGTAAGAAGCCAGAAAAATGCAATTTTCTCAGACACATAGCAGATGGTGCTTCTTCATTAATTGTCTCTGTGGCAGACCTTCAGAAAGTCCCACAGGAGTGCCTTGGAGGTAGTGCGATCATCCTTTGGGATCCTCCATGCTGGTGAGGTTGCTCTGGAGCTGTCCTATTCATTTCTGCTCCAGCTGGCCCTTGGTGCAGAATGTGCCTTGTCACCATCAGTATATCAGTGACAGGGGGTGGAGCTGATGACATTATTGTAATGCAAATAATGATGATTAGTGTTGATCTTTTACTCAGAAGGGAATGGGCAGAGGAACAACCTGGAACTGTTACGAGCTTGCCTCGTTTTCTGTCCTGCTGCTGATGTAGTCCACAGTATTCTTGACTGCTTCAGGATCATCATATTTGTAAAGAATCAATGTTTATGAAGAGCAAGTAACATTTTTTGATGAAGTTACTTGTGGTCGTGTTCAAAAATTGAAATGTTATAGTCATATTGACTGTCATAAAATGATTGTGAATCTGCTATCCCAGAGAGATTATCCCTTATTACCATTGTATTACAGTCAGAACTTTATTGTCAGAACAACAACAAAAATAATCTTTGCACTGCACTAATGCTTCATTCTGATTGACAAAGGATGAGGCAATCCACATACTGTGACAGCAGTGCTGGCATGTATTATATAATGATATATAGCAACTTCCATAGGCTGCCATTAATTTCTGCATGAATCCTGTCTGTCTTTGATAAGCACGTGTAACTCCTAATAAATTATTTTGGAGCTGAGTGTAAGCATCAAGGAGAAAGGACTTCTGTAGGTATGGGGGCTGATGATAGCTGAAAATGGAAAGGTAAAACTGACAGATAATTGTAGATGAGAAGTCATTTTCAAGCAATAGACAGAGGTGATATTGTTTCCTGTTTGAAATTAGTTGCCACCTCTGCTGGCTGCAGTGCAAGGTAAGTTCTGCTGTAAAATCTAAATCGTTTGATCATTTGTTATGTATAGGCTGTTGATAATAACATAGGAACCAGCTCCCTCCACTTGCTCTTAAATGGCTTGCTCCCATTCTTCTGAGTGTTATCCACTCTTCATTTCCTGGGGAAGAAATGGCCCTCTGTGAGGCTGTTTATCTGAATAGTGCAGAAATAATTTTCTGCAAACATAACTATTACCATAACAGAACCCTTAAAAAAAATTACAGTGACACTCTGAGTTTTCTGAGATTAGTGTCTTCCTCTAAGGTCTCTATTTCCTCTGGTATTACTTCCAGTCCTGTTCACTGAAACTACAATGCTTGGCTGCCACAAATAGCATGAATAATGCATACAGTTTCTGCTCGTTTCAGTGTGTGCTAAATAGTTTCATATACAAAAAATAAAATCTAGAGCTGAAAGAAGCCAACTGGCCACTCATCATCCTGCTAGTACGTGACTGACCCACATTCCATGTTATCTCAGTTTTAACCTGCCTGCTGCTATAACTGCAATTCTTGGGCATTTACCCACATCCCTTAGAAGATCACATGGTACCACTTGAGTATTTTCTGAGATTGAGATATGGCAAATATTACAACTGTCTGTGTTTCTTTATTTCCTGTTTTTTTTAAAGATCTTAGATGCTTCTAGTTCTTATTCTCTTTTTTTCTTTCAGTGTGTATGGACACATGCAGTTTCACTTTTATCACCATGTTATCAAGCTAAATGCTCCTTTATATTTCCTAACTCATCCATGGAAAAAGCCCACTTTTCCCTCACTTCCTGGTGTTCAGTTTCCTACAACTCACTATGGGATTGAGCTGTAATGGAAGGCAGGAGATGATATAACATGGCCCCTCTGTTTCTAGATATCAAATTGCCTTGGATTTATTTTTCCTAACATGTCTTGGATCTTTTTCCATTAGATTAAGCTCTTCATTTTTTTCCAAGATGATGCCCACCATGTGACTTCCCTCATGCTTGTGCACTGTTTCTGCAAATACAATCAAAGTGCACAAATACAAATCTTTCTCCTGAAGATTGTAAAAATAAGACAGATTTAGCAAGGAATAGATCACAAATATGGTGTTGTATGAGGCCAATTAAAAAAAGGTATAGCACTGAAAGGCAAAGTGATTTTTTTGTTGGTTGGTTTGTGGTTTGTTGGGGTTTTTCTCCTTAGTTTGTTTCAGTCTATATCAGAAATCTTATAGTGGTTTAAATTATTCTTCAAAAAGGATTTTTGGCCAAAATTTTTCCCATTCAGTCTGTAGTAGTGTTCTTGCAGTTTAAATGCCTTTTTTCATTAGAGGAACAGTTTTCATAATGGAATAACAGGATGGATCTGTTAAGAAATTAGAGTTTCATTTTATGTTCAGAACACTTGATTTGTATATACATTTGTATTTCTTGTACATTCAGATTAATTGTTCAATTATCTAGGAAGCTGTATTCTGAATTCCTGAAAATCTGTCTTTTTATCAGTCTTTAGTAAATGGAAGAATGCCCCTAGTAATTTCCCTTCACTCACTAAGCGTGTAATTTTTCTTTGAAAAATCTAGTTTGTCTGGCAAGATCTTTATAAACATAAATATAATTTTAGCAACTACATATCACTAAGAGGCATTTCTATGTTAGATGTGTGAGTAGATATTATTGCATAATACATCTTAAAATCTGTTTGAATTTTTAAATTGCTAGAGGATTCATGAATGTAGGTTTTCTTTTTTTTTGCTTCTTTCCAATATGAGTATCTATCTCTCTATACAACCATTAGTTATTTCCCGATGCAGTGAAATATTTATCTACCTAAGGATGTCCAAGAGTTCTCTACTGTTTTGTATTTGAAATAGCATCATTTTTAAAAGTGCTCAGCACAGAGGCAGTGTCTATTATTTAATGATTGTGGTGATTTGGGAGGGGAAGGGTGTTTCTTGATTGCATGGTTAGGTTTGCTCCCAGTACCACTGAAGTGAAACCTGAGGTTTTCATGCTTTGTGGAACCTGTGAGTGTGTCTGCAAGATTCCTTTCCTGTTAAATAGGTGCCTGTTTGGGCAGGTTCACAGCCCAAACCCTGTCAGCCTTTGCAAAGCACAGCTCACAGCTCCATGCAATGGCTGTAAGAGCAAGGGAGCCTGAACAAGGTGAGGAAACATCTGCATAAATTCAGCACATCAGCCTGCCCAGCCCTGTGCTCAGAGGCATTTAAAGCCCCATGTTTTGCCCCTCCATAACAGAACAGTACATGGTAATCTGTAATATTTTCAGCTGTACTATAGGTTCTATTGTGAAAGGATGCTGAGTTTATTTTTGCAGCAGAAAATGGACTTGACATGAGCTTTGGTCCATAGGTAATAGGTTCTTGAAGGCTCTGAGTGTTTCTTTCAGCAAAATGCTAATCTGGTAAATTGGTACATTTAACAGTCATCTGGAAATGCACCCTTTTGTGTAATATGTAGTTGATTGTAACAATTTTGGATGCTATTTAATGGTGCCATCCTTAAACTTTCCAGTGTGATACTACCTAGAGAATTTGTTACTGATGAAATCATTATAGTGTTATAGAAATGAAATAGGTTGCTGCTGAAATTACCCTCAAAATCTAATTGTAACTTCACTGGAATTTTTCCCATGATGGATATTAAGTATATGCGTATTTTTTATTTTTATAGAAGCAGCAATTTTATTTGTGTGCTTAATTTTATTCCACTATCTATTATGTATGTATTACATTTTCCTTCTCATTTCCAGTTGTGGTCAAAGACAACTTTAGTCCAATTTGGTTTTTATCTGATATTCTTTTATTTTTATTTCTCCTGTCACATGAATGAAAAAAGCAACATATTTCCTTTCTTGAGACTTCCCTAGGATTTCTCAAGTTAACACAATGAAGAGCTCTATTTTATTAATACCTGAAATGATGCAAGACCTCTCAGTATCCTTGTGAAGGCTTTCTTAGAAAGAAAAACATATTTTATAATTTCTGGCCTTCAAATCAATTCAGATGCCTTTTTTGGGTTTTTTTTGGGTTATTTTGGTTTTTTTAAATCAAATCTCTTGTTGTACCCAAAATTTGCTTTCTAGGCTCATCTTTGTTTCAGACAGTGTCCAATTTAAAAACAAAACAAAGAAGAGAGATCTTACTTGTTTGTAGTCCGGAGCAATAGATGAAACCCTTGATCACAGAGGGAGATTTCAGGGACTGCCCAGGTTCCCAGGCAGAGGAGCCCTGCTCTCTTGACACTCTTACGTTATCTCTGTATTGTTCTAGCTCTTACTCAAAGATGAGATATCTCACTGCCTTCAGAGCAGCAGCCTTGCATTCATCAGGAGTTGTGCCATTCTTTCTTTCTGCTCTTGATCTTACAATATAGATTGATCCTGTAAGAGATGAAGAAATACCCATGTCTGTTCATCAGGTTCTGTCCCTGTAGTCACACAAAGCTGGGGCACAGGGTGGGTACATGGCCACGAGTCACCACTTTTGTCACCAGCCACAGAATCCACTTGACTGCTCAGAGAAAAGGGTGCAGAAACAGCTTTTACTTCCCATGCTCATGCTTCTTGCATTTCCCCCCTCTTCCTAAAGCAGCAGACTGACTGAAATATACCTAGTTTGGTAATTATTGTTGCAAATTTTCCATCACAAAACTGGAGATTCATGAACCCAATGTTCTAAAAATGTACAAGTTATGCCCCATCTGTACAAAATGTAATCATGTGTACTTGACCTCTGTGCTCTCATTGTTCTTGGAAGCAGTCTGCCCTTTCTCCTAAACAAAGAAAGCTTTGCAGAGTAAGGAGGGAAACATCGTTGGCCTGGTTTGGATAGCCGCATGGATTTCTATTATTTTGTTTCACAATTCCTCCCAAAGATTCTCAGATACCCAAAGCTCTTTGTTCAAAGCAAATATTTCTTAAAGCCATCATGCTTATGTCCTGCTGTTGGGAAAAATGCCGTGGAGCTGTTACCTTTCACCCAGGCTGTCCCCAGTGATGGGCAGCAGTGACCTTGCTCTGGTGTCTCTCTGCATGCAGGCAGCCTGAGCTGTGCAGAGAATCCCCCAAACCTCTGCTGCAGTGTCAGCGTTGGACACAAGCCCACGTCTCAGTCAGAGATGTGAATCCCTGACCTTCCAGTGGAGAGGCAATAGTGCTGCCAGCTGTGTTATGCTGACAGGCAAAGGACTTGTTTTTGAGATTCAGAAGTGAAGAAATTGGGCTTAACACAATGCAGAGTTCTAACTGTTGAAAAAATGTAGCCATAAACCCCAGACAGTCTTCAGTTTCCAAATTATTTTGTTTTCCAGGTTGCTGGGAGTAATTTGCTTCATTAATGCAGTTCTGCAGCACGAGCTATTTAAATTTTATCCCAGAACGAGTTCTTTTAGCTGAATAAAAGCCTTTTGAAAAAGCTGATTTATGTCACAGTCACAGCTTTAAATAGAGCAATTCTGGTTCAGTGGCGAAGCGTTGGGGTCGAGGTCCGTGGTGTGCCTGTTCTGAGTGCTGTGCATGGATTTGCATGCACACAGCTTGCATTAGCACTAACACAATTTGTGCACGTGGCCCCTGAGCAGCAGTTTAGGAAAGTAGCCCTCAATAGAGGAGATATTTACAGCACTGAAGCTCATGTTGGGAAATATGAACAGCTGTGCTCCAAACAGAAAACACACATCTGAAGTAAGACAAGCATACTGAAAATGATGTCCTGGCAGTTAACGTTTTTATTTATACACACTGCTAGGAAAAACTGAAAGGAAATATCGTTCTTTCAGGATTCATATGTTTTGCAGAGCTAATAGGAGAAAACACCTGTCATCAGAAAAGATTTTTGCTGATTATAATTTTTTTTCTTGCTGCATTTCCTGTAAGCGTTGCTACAAAAGAAATACAATTAATAAGTAAATGCTATGTCACTTGCTAATTATGTTTTACTAGCACTGCAATGGCCTCTCTGTACTTTGAATACTCAGTTGAAATCATTCCTCTAGAACATGTATTTGCATAGAGTTTTAGATTTAAATATTTTGAATTTTCAATTCTAATATCTCAGCACCTGCTGTGCACAGAAAGTGAGCACCTGAGAAAGGCATTATCCATCATGCTGTTATGGGAACTTTGTATTTACTTGCATAATGTCTCGAGCTGTCTGGTAGCTAAATCCCCACAGCAAGTTAAGAGAACTTTGCAAAGAGAAGTTTTAATTAATTTTAAATTTGACTGATGGAGCACATGCCAATACCTCAGATTTCCACAGCTGGGCTTCCCTGGAATTGAATATGGTATGGAATTGGTATGCATGTCTGTTTCCCAGTCCCTGTAGGGTTGGAGAGGCCTCCTTCCACTGATCCCCATGTTCAGGGAGCAGACAGGGCTCTTGAGGAGGCGTGGTAATTCTCTGCATGGACCATGCTGAATACTTCCCCTTCACAAACAGCATTGCCTGTGGAGAGTTTGAGCTGGAGAGGCTTTCCTTCAATAACACTTACATAGCAAAGCAGTTCTGTTTTGCAGATGTGGGACCTTGAGGTTGTTGTTTACCTGAGACATGGAGTAAGTCAGATCACAGCTCAGGGCTCCTGAGTGCAAAACTCAGACTTTTATTTTGCCTTGCTTCTGGGATGGTGGGCTTGTATGTCCAGGGAATAATTTGTATTGCCAAATGGAAAATTGGTAGGTGAAAGACACAAAAAGCAGTTTAGAACACAGTCTTGATAAATACCACTTAATTAGTTTACATAATGAATTTTGGAACATGACTATCTGTTAGACAAAAAATTTTGGACGCTTCTTTAATATGAATATTTTATTTCTTAATGACATATTAGTTGGTCAGGGGGAAATATTTTCACTAGAGCTAATTGGAAAAATATTTTCCCAATAATAATTTTGGCGTTATAATTACAAAGGAGAAATAGTGTGGCTACTGAAGTAGAGAGTGGTGTTCTGCTGCTGCCATTATTGCTGTATTAATTCAACTGACTGAAATCTGTGTGGAGAATGGGCAGGTTCTGGCCCTGCTGGACAACACAGGTGTCACTCTCATGCTGAGAACAGATTTCTTGGCTTTTTTTAATATCCTTTTCTACATATGAAGTTGACATAATACTAGTAAGGTTGCAAAGTCAAGGTTCAGGAACTGGGGAATGCCACAAATAAAATAATTCGTCTACTTTTGATTCAGAATTCTTTGATGTATTCATGGCTCTGCAGAGTGGGATAACTTCAACCTCATTCATTGTCCAGATTTTACTTTTTTTGGTGCTGGGTGGAAATGTTTAAAGAAGTTGCTAGGACTACTGCCTCATTTGCTAAAGAAATGAAAATGTGTGAAGGAGTTGGGACACTACAGGAATGGAAGGCAAGGCTGGCACAGTCATGTGTTAATGCTGGCTGCTCTATTTTATTCTTGCCTCTGTTACAGAATTTCCTTGTGATTCCAATCTAATCAAGCCATGTTTTTACTAATTGTGTGTGTTTACTTTCTGAATGCTTAGTTTGAGACCCTTGGGTCTGATTTATGCAGCACAGAGATAGCTCAAGTCAATGAAAACTATTTCAACATATAAATTACCAAAGAATTCTAATTGCTTCAGGTTCTGTACGCCAGCGAGTGTATTCTTATTAATTTAAATTACAACTTTCACTTAAATTTCTCAGACCTCTTTAGTTGAAGAGGGCTAATACAATCTTTTCCTGTCTCTCTTTAGAATGGTGTTTGAGAAGGGAGGAGCTACTGTGAGTACTGAATGACAGCCCAGGCAGAAATTAATAAGTCTCAGAGCAGGGTGTGAATAATGCTCAATAAATGAGGCATGGGGACACATTGACTAATAACCAGAAAACAAAGGCATTGAGTAGCTGCTCATTATGTCAGTCAGTGCAGGCAGGGGTCCAGTGGAAAAAATAGTAGGTGGTCAGGTAATTAAAGATGGTATCATAGTGCATGCACACAAGGTTGCCCAATTAGGGCTGCACAGCAACTCTAATTCTGACACTTCCCTAAATTTTCAGTGCTTGATTTTACACATTTAATGTTCCCTAGCATATTTTTGGTGTATTTACATATATACCCTCCCCCATTGCCTCCTTCATTGCCAAACTGTTAATTAGGTAGAACTACTGAGAAATGCAGTTGGATAAACAGGGCTTTGCAATGAACCTTGGATATGATGCTGCAGAGCAGGAAACCTCAGGCTGCCAGAGCTTTGAAGGGTTTACATCAGTGATAATGAATTTTTCTTTGCTTAATTATTTTTAGGAAGTTATGTTTTCAGTGCAGTTTGGTTTTTTACTCACCATGTTATGTTATTTCTAGGCCTTCATGGCTGATGATGGTCTGGATGAAGCAACTTTTAATGAGATGTGTAATAAGACTACTGTGGGTGTGAGTAGTCTTTAGCTATGGCCCTCATTTAAAACATTAATTTTATTTCATCCACATCTTTTGGAAACTTGTGAACTGCAGTTAGATACTTTGGTTCTCAAGTACAGCTTTCTACTTGGCATTACCTGCCTGTATGATGTGGAACTTTTCAGAATATCACAGAACAACAATAAAAACAGAAGTAGAAAAATCGAGAGACTGAGAAGGGAGAATTGAGGGACAGGAATGTAAATAAGCTTTATTGAGGCATTTTGTCTTGTGCATGCCAATAAATTATTTCCATGCTACAGTGATGCTGTTCTCCTGAGCTGCTCCACCACAATTGCACTGTAAGTTGCTTTACCTGATGTGGGACTCCAATATTCTGAAATTTGGCCTCACTTGAGTAGGAAATGGCCAAGGGTTGAGCAAGGGCTGTGTTGCCTGTGCTCCCTGGCTGAGGGGAGATGCCTGCGTGTCTCAGCTGATGCTGTCACACACCAGGTCCCCTTCACCCCCCTGACTGAGCGCAGGGGCCAAAGGGAGGATGTGGGGTGAGTGAGAGCCTCCCTTGCCAGCCTCCATTCCTGAAGGCACCTCCTTTGCACAGACCCCTGCGTGGGCTGGGCTGTCCCTGACAACTTGCAGAGTTTAAGAAGCAGTCTTGTTTCCTGGTAAAATTAAATTCTTACATTTCTACTCATGCTGGATCTACCAAAGGGACTGATGGTGTTGTTGGGTAATCTTCAGCATTAGTAATAGCATCAAAATACAAACCCAGGTGATAGAAAGGATTAGAAAGCTTGAAAAGCTGAGCCTTTTTTCACCTTGCCCTCTCAAGATACTCATAACTCAATTAATTTCTTTCCCTTTTCTAAGATTTTGCCTGAAGTCAAAAGGTGTCATTATGGTGACAAGAAATCACAAATAAAGATGTCTACATTATGTGTCAAACCATGCTGACATCATCTTTAAAGCACTGTGTGTATTTTTTTGCAGAACCAGTTCTTGGACTGAGTCAAATGTGCTATAATTAAACATTGATTCACAGGAATGAAGGAATTTTTTTTCTGCTTTAAGGAAATGGATTTTAGGCGAGTAATGGAACAAAGGAAGCATAGTGTAACTTTGGTTTTATGTTAGAAAATAAGCTGCAAGTGACCTTTTACTTGCACCTAGAACTTAATATTTATTTTAGTTTTCCATTAGTATTGTCTTTAGTTGTATCTTTTCCTTTTGATTGTTTAGCGTACAGGAATTCTGGCCTTTCACAAAGTATCTAAAGCTGCAGTGAAAATAGATGGCTGACTCTGAAATGATATTTACTCTTTTATTGCAGTTTTCATATCAATTTTACCAGACTTTTACCAAGCTTTCTATTCTTATAAACCTTTTTCTTTTAGAAACTGTATGGAAATAATTTGGCAATGAATCACATAATAGCATAGCCTCGTATTGTGAAGCCTTCTGGAATATTTTGTTGAGACTTGGATTGTTATGGCTCTGAAAGTCATGGCGTTTATGTAAAATACAAAATTTTTTCAGAACCATTGTTAATTTGAGCTCCATGGCTGAATGTTGTGACCCCTATTTTCTAGGTAAGGATTTGTAGAGTCACATTTTCCTCTCACTTCTGTTCATGTGAACTGAAATCAGAAGCACAGAGAGCACAGATAAATGATAACAAACAAGGATGATGGGTCCAGCCCAGTACTTACCCAGAACTTACAACATAATCTGCTGCTACACTTAGGATTCTTCAAGAAGCTGGTCTTGTGGTGTCCAAATGCCCTGCCTTACATTGTTTAAAACTCACTGTCTTGGATGGACTAGTAGCATTTAAGTGCTTAGACAGAAATTACATTTGTGAAATCTTTATTTCCTTCTGATACTTCTTTAGCAAAACACCTCAGCTCATGCTTAGCCCCAGAAATATTAAATGGAGCCTCATCCCAAACAAAATAAAAGCATTGATTTTTTTTCATGTGATTTGGAATGGATTCCAAAGCATTTAAGCACATTCTAAATTCTGTATTGGCTGAATTACCAAAAATTTGTAATAGATAAAAAATTTCAAGGGAGGTAGTTAATGCATGTACACTGAAGGCAGTGAAGCTAGGAGACGTTTACACTACATGAGTATTCCCTGAATTCTCTTTCCTTTTTTCTTTTTTTTTTTTAACAATTTGATTCTATCACAGAAACCTGTGATTTTGGTTGATTTTTCCTGCTGTATTTTTCATCCACAGTAAGCATCCTTTTTGCAAATAGCGGCTCAGGATGCTCACTAAAGTATTTGCAACATGGTCCTGCTTGTGATCGTTTCAGAAAGTGACACCAATTGAAAATAAACTGTACAGTTGGCTTTAGTGTATAATTTATTGTAACCTTCAAATCCACTCCTTGTTCTGGATATTGTACTGTCCATTTCTTCCTTTTATGATTCAGTCTATGTGATTTTTACTACCATTCCGTCTCAGAAGTTTGCACTTCACCATTCTTTCTTTCTTTTTTCTTTCCAACCCTGTTGGAAAACATGGGTTTAATCTTTCAAAATGAACCTGGATATGTGTGGTATTTACAAATTTTAATTTCTTGGTTAGCTTCCCAGAACATGGGCTGATATCTATATGTAATTAAAAAAAAAAAAAAAGAAAAAAAAGGAAAAAAACAAACCAGAGCAACCAAACAAAATAACAGAAGTCAGTCTGAATGAGCTGCTGTCCCTCATTCCTCCTTGTTTTGGTGCAATGTGGTGTAATTATCTGCACTGTGGATACAGAGATATCTTTGAGTTTTTGCAGTATAATACTTTGCCACTCTTTTGTGATAATTGCACAGAGCTTGCTGATGTTTTGTCCCAAAGCTATGATTTCAGCTCTCCATAGTCTTGCATTTAAAAGCAGCCAATTGAGATCAGCTCCTGTGGACCTGAATCTTTCTCTTCAACTATCTGTGCAGATATAGCTTATTACTAGTTTTATGCTAACAATAAAAAGCAATAAAATACATTTAAGCAGAGATGAAAATATGTAGTGAAGCCTTTTTTAAAAAAAATCTACATGCTATTTGCATATTTAAGATATATATATTGTCTGTCATGGACTGAAAATATATGTTATGCTGGAAATTACTCCATTGTGTGTAAAAAAAGCCTACTGGCTGGCATGGAAGGTTGCAAGTTCATTTCTTTCTCCTTAGCAGAAAGTTTTTGCTATCCATTTTATTTTTATGTTTTATTTACATTAGATGCCCTGATTTATTTTCTTTGTAATGGCAAAAATGGTATTAAAAAAGCTCCAGTGGTTCTAGTAGGTACACATATGGCACTACAGATTCTCTACAGTAAAACCTTGGAATGTTCTGTTTACAGATATCCTTGTTTCCTTGTCTATGGAAAGATTTATAGCCAGCTCTGTTTTCTGTCTTTTTCAATGCCATGCTTTCCTACTTTAGAAATCAATCTGCTAGATGAAGCAGTATCACATCAGGTTTTGAGATCCAGAAAAAATACATCTAGCCATACACCTTTTTCTTTGCTGAACTGCAAGAGGTTTTTTACACACAGTCTTCCTCTTTGAAAAAAGCCCACACAAACTCTCATGAGTCATCTTTCCTGTGAGCACAGCTCAGCTGGGCTTGGTTGTTGGATTTGCCTCTGGGTTTGGAGGCTCTGGAGATCATCTTGTCCAGCCTTCATCCCCAACCAGAGTCATCCAGAGCAGATTGTTCCAGGCTCTCTCTCCAGCTGTGCTTGAATGCCTCCATGGATGGTGACTTCCCAGCATCTTTGGGCAGCCTGTTCCAGGAGCCAGCCACCCTCACAATAGGGAAGTTTTTAGTATGTTTGACTGGAATTTCCTGTATTTTTGTTCATGCACATTATATCTTGAGTCTGTCGCTGGGTGTCACCGAGAAGAGTTTGCTTTCACCTTAACTCTCACCCACCCCAGTCAGGTATTTATACCAAATCTTTGAACAGGACAAAGCCTTTCTCTTGGCATTTAAAGCTGTCAATTCAGACTTTCCCCCCGAGCCAGGATCCACAAGGTAAATATTGTATATGTTGCTAACTGTCTTTGAGACTTTGGCCCCTTATGTTCCCTGCCATCCCTGCCTACCTTCTGCCTTATTAAACTTCTATTCCCATTCCTTCCTCCCTGCATCTGTCTGTGGATTCTCCCCATAGGAGAGAGCAAATGTTACACAGCACAAATACAATTGCATAAAAATGAATATTGCCTCAAACTGCAGTATTTTGGGATTGAGTGAACATAAGCAATAGCTGACTCCAGGGATAATGCTCCTGATTGTGAGAGGCCTGTTCAGATGGAAGTGCTATTTAAGGTGACACTATTAGACTTAGAGTCCAAGGGAGTGTGAGTTACATGACATTTGTTACCCGTTTGCTCCATGACAAGAAAAATTTGTTTCTTTGAGAAATAACTTGGTATCAGAAGTAACCCTGATGGCCACTGCACCAGTTCAGAAATGGATATGGTTGCCAAAGGTCAGACTCCTAAATTTGAAAATGCACCACATCTTGTCTGCTCTATGCTGTTTACTGCTTCTTCACAGGGGTTGTTTCATTACCCTGCTAATTACCCCTCATCTGTGCTTTTACATAGCCCTTCAACAATTTCTCCTGTTTATGATAAAGGTGTTTTTAAAAAAATCTGTCTTGGTTTGAAGCATATCTGTTTTCATTATTATTTCTTATGTATCATGCTTTTTTGCAGAACAGAATTGATATTTTTGTGCTCAGCAAAAAGGACAAGAGTAAAAAGTAGAGTTATATACCAGAAGCAGTATCTCTCTTCAGAAGAGCACAGCAGTTTTTCAGCAGAAACTTGTGCAGTCTCTTACCTTCCTTTGTTCAGATCTCTCTGTAGTGGCTTACAATTCACAGTGAAGGTTTCTTATTTCTGCCACTGGCATAAATGATTTACCCAGAATTTCAAGTTTATATTAGTGTTAAAAGAGAATTAAGTCCTCTGTGCCTTTTCCTTTGTCTGCATTATCAGACTGATACAAACTTGGGTGTGGGTATTGGACATTTTTTCTTTTTTCTAAATTGTCAGTGTTATGGATTCTGGTAACACGAATAGTGAAGATATAAGTAAATAAATGAAATAGTGGTGTAAAGGTTGTGGCTTAGAGAGAATCTGAGCATGATTGTGCAGAATCACAGCGCATCGGCATTTACAGTCTGTGTTTCTGAAGCCTGCAGTTGTTATTTTGCCTTGTAACCTCTCCTGCCGTTGTGGCTGAGCCCTGGCTGTGCAGCCGCGTGCAGGGGGTTCTGTTTGCAGTGAGCTCTGTGCGAGTGCAGGGTTTGCTTCCCATACAGGAGCTGTTGTGAACACACTGATCTCTGTCACAGGGCGTCACTCACTGCCGTAACTGATCTGCAAATGTGGAGGCCAGCCTGGAGTTCTCTGTACAAGTTCAGCTGCAGTGGTGGATGTGGAAATCTGGTGTAGCACTGATGCATTTCCACAAATTGTGGGGTTTTTTTGATGATACACTGAAAGTCATGAATGACAAGACCTCTGGGATGCAGGGGAGCATCAGAGATCCCACACAATTCTCCTGTTTTATCAAGGCTTATTGCCTGTGGAACCTCTGTTTTTACAAGTGATACAGTTACTTGATTAGCAGGTAAACTTGGAACCAAGCAACCCATGAAATGCAAATTTAATCTGTGGGTTTTTCCTAGGCCAGTAGGGTCATTCACCTTGCAATGGCTTTAAAACATTCATAAGTGCTTTTCTATTGTCTACATTGTCAAAGGTAGTGGCCACAAAGTGGCATTTCCTTACTGCGGGATGTGTAGGGTGTCTCTGCAGTAAAAAAACATATGTTTGCCTTCACAGGAGAATTCTACCAAGGAACTTCAGAGCACAGCAGGCTTATGCTCTGTAGTCAGAAACTTTCTGCAGAAGCTTCCTTTAGGGCTTCATTGCCCTTGAGTAATTTGTGGCATCTGATTCATTTTCCCCTGGCAGCTATATATGAAGATGATGCTAACAATATGGCAAAGACTTTGGAAAAGTGTCAGGGAAGAGCTGATCAAAAACATGTGAAAATGCACACCCTCAGACTGACTTTAAAAGCAACATTTTTTTGCACATATAGAAATTCTTATTCTTTAAATACACATTCAACACCACAGTTAGTGTAGACATATCATTATTCCAGACTGTGATATGTACATCAGGCAGCTTTTTTAAAAGTAACTCATGCAAAATATTATTTATTTAAGCAACCTTGAAAGCAGGGTCTAATTGCTTATCATTTGACAGAGCTTGCAATAGAAAAGAATTTGACATCCTTTCTCATGATGAGTGGTACTTTATTGCACAATTTCTCCTATTCTTTGTTCTGAAAAAAAGAAAAAGGTGGCAAGTCTAGAGCTATTATAAACTCTGAAGAAATACAGCTTTTACACAAAGACAGCTTCATATCTACTGTTGTCAAGAAACAGAGGTTTGGTAGGAATGCTTCAGGTAACATTTGAATAGATATACAGAAAAGAAGGGTTGATTTCAGTCCTTCTATTGCAGTTAAAGTAGGATTTCAGCATAAATCATAAAAGGTGATGGGCTGGTGAGTATTTGTGGTTCAGTTTCCTTTTGCTGTAGCTTGAACTTGAAAATCAGAAGTGCATAACATTGTACTAAAACAACTGTTAATAATTAGGAAAATTCTCTTGACTTTCTGAAATGTTTGAAGCTGTTATCTTTACTGCTGCTTGCATTATGGATAACCTGATCTGTTCTCATTTTACTGATTTCTCTGTCTGGGGATCAAGGTTTGCCAAATTGCAGGTTGCTTTATTAGAACATGAGTTCCATCCATCCACACACATCTGCCCTGGTACCTTTTTGCTAAAGGATACCTGGACAGCTGCTTTTCTGTGCAGTGCAGGGCACAGTGCTGAGCTAGAGACTGCAGCACAGAACATTATCTTCTTTCTTTAGTGTCACCCAAGAAGGCTGAGTTGTGAAGTACTGTGTGCACATCAACTTACTAAAATTCACAGAATTGCAGAAAATAGGATAAGAAAGGACTTCTGGAGATAGCAAGTTTGTAATTGTGCCCCTGGCAAGACTTTTTATAACTATGTTTTCATAAAGAAAGCTGCTTAAAGTCTAACTGGAAACTAGCTAGCACCCTGCTAATGTAGAACAGACGTGAAGAATCCTTTGCAGCATATTTTACATATTTGGAAACATTTATCACAGCTCCTCCATCTTCTCCTTCTCCTTCCATTGCTGGTTAATTTTTCTATGGCATGGATTATTCTTTTTGCTTTTTCTGGCTTTTCAGCAACAGATCCAAATCTGTGCTGAAGTTGAATGCCCAGACTGAATTTACTATCAGTGCTGCTGAACAGAGTGAAAAGATAATTTCAAAACCCTTTATGTATGTCTCAGGATTATGTTTGCTTTTTTAAGTTGCTAAAACCTGTATTGATGGTTTTGCTGCCACTGAGCACACATTTGTGACTTGTAGCTCTGGAGATGACTGCCATTGTCACTGAAGGCTGCCCCACTTTAGGAAGTTAAAGCATCAATTAAATTAGCTAAACATTTATATTGCTGACATCTGGCCAGCAGAACGGATGTATCTTTGTTGGAATAGAAATCCATAGAAATCAAAGGTTATGCTCAGAATGAGATTATAACATCATAATCTCATTACTTGGGAGGGGGATGTTGAGATTAAAAAGAGAGAGAAATGGAATGCAGTATACACCAAAGCTGATATTTGTTACCGAGAAAACACAAATGGACAAAATTAGAGGAGACATGCCTGATTTGAACTTCAAAACAGTGAAAATAGCATTTCGTTTCTATTTTTATTTCAAACCACATCCAAGAAAAGGAATAATGTAGATGGAAGCAAAAAGAGACTTCTAAATGCTTTTCTTTTCAAAATTTTTCCTAGTGAGGGATGGATGGCACAGGATTTTATACCCCAAACAGCACTTTTAAGTGCTCTTGCTTTTTTAACATCATCCTTCAACTGAGAAAGGGAGAGAAAGAAGCAGACAAGGTGCCCTGACACATAACTTTCAAGTGATTTCTCTCCTAAAAGTATTCAAAAGACTGATAAAAGATTTTTTGTTGTTGTTTTTGTGGGGTTTTTTTGTGGTTTTGTTTTGTTTTGTTTTTTTGTTGTTGGATATTTATTTTGTTCTGTGACTTGGCAGAAACGAAGTGGCAAGATGAAGGGAGAGAGCTCTTGCTTGTATACCCGATGGTAGCTTTAGTTGTGAGGGTGATTGGAAGAATAACAACCTTCTCTATTTGGCACGGCATGCTACAGAATTTTATTGCTATGTCTTATGTATTTCTCATTGTGGGTGTCTTGTTCCAATGTAGCTAAGCCTAGTCAGGAAGCAAATCCCAAGTCAAATTGTCTCATGCATAAAGAAAGACAGTTTGGAAGGCAGGAGTCATTAGAGGGAAAGGATTTTTCATAACTAAAATGAAACCTAATTTGTTTTCACTGTCTTCCCTCCTTTGCATCTGTAAAATATTGATAGAGGTTATAATTTCTGACAGTGATGTTGATTGTGGCAGGTAGGTAGGATCCCGCAGCTGAAATGATAGTGTGATATCCTGATAGGGCCTTTCACATAGAGACAAGATTGGAAGGTGCAGCTGAAAGAGGATAATGGGTATAAACGAGAATCCTGAATCTGAACATGCCTGAAATTAGAGCAAGTTCATATCTGCATGCAAGTTTCACAGTTCTCATCCAAGTTCTGAATTTTAGCAGTGGTGTTTCAAGGGAGGGCTGAGCAGCACTGTGCGATCATAGGGACACGGATGAGAAGGAAACCTTTCCTCAGCAATATAGCAGAGAACCGAGCAAGCACTTGGATTTTAATCCTGCCAGAAAATGATTCTGTCTCCTGTTGCTTCATGGCAGATCCTGCCTTTCCCATTTTGGAGTGCTTTCCATTCTCTGGCATTAGTGATGACTCCCATCAGACACCTGTGGTCTCTCTGCTGATGGCTGATTGATCATGCATGCAAGGCAGGGAAACAGCCTTACAAACCTTTGATCAGTGTCCTTAAGTAGAGTATGTTTTATGCATTAAATTTGACTCAAGGATTTTAGAACCATGGACTGCTTTCTCTTTAACGAAAGTTTCAGAGTATTTGAAAACTGAGGAAATTTTTTTGTGCATATCTGTACTTTGTCAGTTTGAGGGTTTTTTTTCATAAACTTTTTCCAAAAAACAATTGTTCTCGCTTTTTCTTGAAGTTTTTCCAGCTGCTGATAGTGTTCAAAATATCTCTGTACTATGTGGGATCAAAACAGCGTTGGCATTAAAAAAAGCACAGCATTAGCTCTTTTGCTTCAACAATAAATTGGGAAATAAATGAATCATTTTGGAAAAATAATTATTGGATAGGCAGTACTCCAGAATTTGTGAGGTGTATTGGTTATCTCCACAATTACTTGCATTTTGATTTGAAATGCATGGCTGTGGAAGTAAACAGCAATGTGTTTAATAGTCACTGTATCTGGGTCACCCCAAATAGCATTTAATCCCCCACATCAAATGGTTTGTGGGTGGAAGGGTGTCCTGGGAATATCGAGGCAAGATAACAGCTATGCTCTTCACATTTAACTTGTTAATCAACAGGTAAGAAGGAGAAATGCCTTGTGTCTGCTCAGGTATCCATGAGCAGCAGCCAGATGCTTTGCCCTTTCCAAATGTACTCTGAAGAAGAATGGAGTCGTGCTCCTTGTTTTGCCCATTAGATAGCATTATCTCTGTGGAATGCCAATTCATATCTCCTTGTGCCGTGTGTGGTTCTCACATATGGGATTTTAATAACCTTCATGCTGTGCTATGAATTCATAAACAGGGCTTATAGAGGAAAAACACCACAGGACTTTATTTTTTAATTATTGCTCTTTTGAAAAACGGGGTCTGCAGGATTTTTGCAAGGGTCTTGTGACAGAGTCAGCATTTATTTTGCTGCTGTAAACAAGAGGAGGGGATAAATACAGTATTTACCTATGATGTACTTTTTCAGAATTGATTTTCAGTATCCTATTTTGTAGCCACTATAATTCTGTTGTTTTATAGATGGAATTTTGAAGGTCTGATGGTATGGGAGTTTTCCCCATTTTTCTGGAATGTAATGTGCATTTGATTTCTTAGAACATAGCTCTCCTCCTCATCCCTCCCCCTGTCTCAGCCTGTGAAGCCACAGGCTTACTGCTCAGTGGACACTAGCACATGGCAGCAGTTTAAATTTCTGTTCTGAAAAAGAGCTATTCATTCTGGATCAGTGGGGCTTTTTCTTTCTTTTTACCCCTCTTTTCCCTGGAGTCCAGTTGAGCCACCACTTCTGCATCTCAGCCATGTCCCAGTACTGGTGAAGAGGGCACCACTGTTGGTTAGTGGAGCTAAAAGGAGTAACAAAAACTCCTTTGGCCAGGTATGGCATTGTATTTATCACTTTCTATTCACTGCTAACAGCGTTAGAAAGCAGACCTGTGAGGAAGACTCAATAAACTCAGCTTTCTCCACAAACACCTACAAAGTAGTGGTCTATTGGATACAGCCATTTTAGCGGTCCAGGTGCTGGTTCACTCATGCCAGGAGGGAAATTGCACCATGTTCCCTGCCCATACCCTGTGCCACAACCAGCTGGAATGAACCTGTGGTGAGTCTGGATTCCAGTCTTGCAACTGTGCCTAATAATATTTTATCTGGAATAAGATTTATTAGGTGTAGGTTCTGTGCAGGATTCTCATAGGACATGCAGATCAAATCTTTAGCCCATTTTCATTTTAGGAATGTTTCTCTCTCCTGTATTTTGCATGATTTTGTGTGTGACAGGCAGTAGAAAGAACCAAGAACAGACAAGAAAAAGAAAAGAATAATTTTTCACTAATTATTAAATTTTCAATATTTTGTTGTCATTCTGAGTTCTTTTATTTCTAAAAAAGTAGTTCCCTAGGACATCGAATAGTCCTCATTATTGAAAATGTGTGCTGTCTTTTTCATTAAAATTCATTGAGTTTCCCCTTGGTTCTTCATAGTGATAGAACTATAGAATTACTGAAAAAAAGTATGTTGGAAATAACCTCTGGAGACCATCTTGTCCAATATCAAGTATAAATAGGAGTAACATCAAGGTTAGGTCAGGTCTCTGCCTCTTCAAGCTTTGAAAATCTCTAGGAACAAAGACTCCTTTGGGCACCTGTTTCAAAGCTTAATTGCCCTTTGTCATAAATGTGCTTTCCTTGAAAAAAGAATTCTTTTTTAATGGGATATATATAGTCCATCTGTTTTTTTTTTCCCCTCAGCTCATGTGCCTTGGTCTTTTGTAGCCATGAGAACACTGTGAATGTCTGACACCATGTATGATGGGGTAGCTGAACACAGACACACACAAACCTCTTCGTGCTGCATCTATAATTCTACAGTTGTATGACTCAGAGAGAGGAGATGCCAAAACTTGCACATTTGCTTTGTAAATATTTTCTTAGAGTTAAATTAATACGTAATCTAGACCCTCCATCCCTCTGGCTTGCTCCTTTTGATGTTGTTAATACATATGTACATGTATGCGCTTTTTTTAAAGTCGCTAAGCAAATGAGAACATAGAGCTAATGTTGAGCATGGAAAAGTCTTCTCTTGTATACTGTTCATAGAAATGAAGAAATGTTATTTCTATGCTTTTCCTCAGCATAAGCTGTAACCTGGACACCTCTTCATTTCCTTTGGATGATTATTTTATAATTATTTGACTTAAGCTGATTATTTTTTCTTACTCAGCGGCATCCCTGAGTCCCTCACCCCAGCTTTGTGCGAGGTTGAACTTCCCCTCTCGGTTTCCAGTGTGCAGCTGGGAGCTGTTGGTAGCTTGAGGTGCAGCATGCCTGTAGCATGGAGCAGCATTGCTCCAGAAGGACGAAAGGAGAGGCACAACTTGTTTGCTTAGAAGGCAGTTCTCAGTATTCCATGACGTCTTCTCTTTCTAGGCCCTCAGCTGAGATGTATTTTGCTATACTCATAATGCCAGCAAGCCATAGCAGGCAGATGCTCTCAGAGGGCTCTGATTTTCTTTTTCAAGTTGCTGTCCCGAGGAACCTGTTTTGTCAGAGCCATGGTAGTCATTGCTGCATCAGTGTGAGTTACAGAGCCACTGATGAGCTTAGGTGTTGACCTTTAAGATTGCTTTTGAAGTTTCAAAGATCCTGCTGTCATTACTGTCCTTGGAAGCACTAGGAATCACAAGCTACATTAAAGTGAACAGTCTGAAACAACAAAACACAAAAACCTACACAAGCTCTGTGCACTCACAAGTAGAGTAGAAGTGTAGAATGTGAGGAAGCCAGCACGGCCTCCAAGGCTTCCATCCCAGAGATGGACTTGGGGCAGGGAGTAGTTTCAGTATGGGCCAGGGAAGTCCATGCAGCCCAGAACATCAGTGTGTGTGCTCACACACAGAGAAGGAGCACTGTGTTCTGGCTTTGTGAGCAGGTAACTTATATCAAGAAAGCACTCTGCATCCTTTTCATGGGTTGAAGCTGAATCACGGCTGACAGGCCTCTGCTGCTGCCCAAGCAAAGGAGTAGCACCATGATTCTGTAATCTTGTCTGTCCATGAACTGCAAATGCAGACTCCTCTTCCCAAAATTCCTATGTTAGGTGAAGTCTCCATGAAGTCTTTGGTCATGTCAGTGGGAGTTTTACTTTTAGCTGTAATGGAGGCAATGAATGTGCCATAGATTTACCCACAAAGTCAGTGTATAGGTATACTGCAGTGGTATTTTTCTTTTGAAGATGTATGAAGGACTAAAAATTAATTTCTCTCTTAAAAATTTAAATTATGGTTAGAAGAGCAATATGATTATAAATACCCATTTTGGAAGTAGTCTCATTTATTATCTTGCAACTATGTCAGGCCAGACTATGTAGTGGAGAAAAGATTGATAGGGTTTATTGTTTTCATCTTTTAATAAGATTTTGTTTTGCAATTGCTTCTAGCATGTTTCGCCTCATAACTTACCAGCTCATTTGTGTGTGTATGTGTTACTCAGCACCTCAGGCCTTGGTTTGGTTCTGGGCTCTGTGCTGAGGATGCGCAGACCTGCACAAGGCCCTTGACTTCAGTAAGGTTTGGCAGAGGCCACCTGAGATCAGGGGCTTTTCTCCAGCAAAGGCTTTTACTTGAGGGGTAAATGGGGCTGTTTGGGATGTGGCAGGAGCAGGAGCTGTCCTGTTGAGCTCCATGAGTAAGGAGAATTGACACAAAGATCTTTCCATTGTAAATAATGTAAATAAGTCACTTAACCCCAGTGGTTTCCACTTGAGTTTCCGCGTACTGAGTTACTGCAGATGTTGTTAGTCCATGATTCAAACTGTTGTCTGCATGAAATCTGCACTGATTAAAAGGTGTTTAGTGGACATATGCACCAAGGCAATGATGCAAATGCAATCAGAAGAGAGTATATGTACAGTGATTTTTTTTCTTTTGAAACAGACCTTAAACTTAAAAGTTTTAAAATATGCAGCTATGCTTCAATAGCTTTCTTTAATGACTTAAGAAAATGTAAAACACATCTGACTAATAATTTAAGCAGAACTTTCTAATCCTTTAAATTAAACTTTCTGATATTTTAAATTTTTGTCCTAGTGCCCGTTGCTATAGCGTTTGAAATTTCGGGTGTCTGATAAAATGATTATTTAATCCTGTATCTTTCTGAAACTGAAATGATTTTATGATTTTAAAATAGAAGATATTTCAAACAATTAAATTTTTGGACTAAGACTTTCTAAGTGAAATTTTAATCTGAAATTACATTTTTAGAGAAAATTTTAAACATTTTTACAGTTGACAGTCATAGGGTAGTACTGCAAATATTGCCAATTGCCAAAGTGAAAGCATATAAATGTGGCCAAAAGTAACTGTGTAGTCTCTTTTAGATAAGGCATCCTGCAATTAAAAACACTGGACTTAGAAAGCTTCTTAAAGCTTATTTTGTCAAATGAAAAAATGCCACTGGTTTTAAAGCTATTGTAATAAACCTTATTCTTATTCCTGGCATGGATATTCTAATTCTTTTAATTTCAGAAAAAATGGGTAATTAGCATTTTAGCTTATCACTTTCCGTCCATGCATACAAATAATTTGTCAGATAGACCACCAAGAGAGACAAAATTAAATAATAAGTCTAGACAGCATGGAACCAAAATAAATTAGAGGTTAGGCTTCTAGCCTGTTAGGTGGGTTTTCATGGGAAAGAAGGAGAGGGGGTTAATACAAGAAAGTTTTTCTGACAGTTTTTGCTGCCTACCTTGATGTTGTTTCCCCATATCAAATCCCAAATAAATTGACCTGAAATAAGATGTAAACTTCATATTGGAACTCCCCTAGTTTATTTGTGAGTCTAATTTTTTCAAATGTATTTAGATTAGAGGCCTTACAGGCATTACTGCATCTGTGATTCAGCCAACTAAGTTCCTAGATAATGGTCCATGATTAATGGTGAGTGCTGATAATGGGAGGTTATTAGAGAAAGCAAACTTGGAACAAATCTGCTGTATACATTATATACTTTACTGCCATCTGCGGGTATTTATAATAAATACAAATTAAAGTCAGCGGTTAGAGCAACTCATGTTTTCCATATGTGAAAGAGAATTCCTTAGACATAGTCTTCCAGTAGGCATATTCACTGTAGGAATTCCCATTAATTTTTTTGCAGAGATACTTTACTATTACTTGCAAAGGAAAAACAGTTTTTGTGGATAGAGTTCTTTTGGCCTTGGTTGTCAAGGATGTCTTTCTAGAGTCCACACTGTAAGGAAGGATTATGTGTTACATGTTACCTCTGCTACACATGTTATTGGGTGTGAAAAATTGTTTTTGTCCTTTTGTACTGAGATTCATTGGCTATTCAGCCCATGTGCTAACAGGACATTCCTCCCTTTTATGTCTCCTTGAGTTGTGACATTTTGCCTCCTGGTGGTTTGTATTGTTTGTTGAGCAAATATTGCTGTATAGAGAAGAAACAATTGTTATCTTCCTTATTACTAAATGTAAAAAGCAGAAAAGAAATGTGATGCAGAGAATTGCAGAAGATAAATTAGAGTTAAATATTGTGATACCAATAACCTGCTGAATCAAGTGACATGTTTTGCTGGTAGCAAATGTAATGTTGCAAATACAGTTCTGTAGCAGTGTGACAAAAGGAGTGCCATTGTTAGGATCACCTTGTGCTGTACTCTGAGTTCTTTATGCTGTTTGATGGACAGTGTCTGGTTTACATGGTGTTTTTCCAGTAACTTTGTGCACAAAATTCAGGAGTCACCACGTAGTACTGAGGGCAGGCGAACAATGTGGTGGATGTTAAGATAAATGACCTACTGGGTTCAGCATTCTGCAAGCAGTATTTGGTTGGAAGAATTCCCGGCTTTTGAACTATTACAAAGTCATGATATTTTAAAGCCTGCGTGTTTGTAAATGGGTGATAGATGAAGTGTCACAAACATTCTGGTTGTTTATCGTCATCAGCTAAACCTCTGGGATGAAGTCAGGAATACTCTAGAACTGATGTTGTTTGTGTGGTTTTCCATTTTTTTCAGCTGTGAAGCTAATTTTTTCATAGGCTGTTTTTCAGAGTGAACGCTATTTTAGTGCCTGCCTCGTGAACTTGTCTGCGTAGGGTGTGCATGATGGAGTTTGCCTCCCTTCCATAACAATTCAATCCTCAGCAGTGTTTGACAGGAGCATTTCCACGTGTTCTTGGATGTACTTGTCTCTTTATGCTGATTTTTTCAATATCTATGCCAGAGATATCTGCTTTTCTTCCAGTTCAGAGGTGTTCATTGTGTGGATCTGAAGGTGCAGACATCTGCATGCGTAGGGATGTCAGGGTTTCTGGTTACCTACAAACTATAGTACTATATGCTGGACTGAACATATCCATTTTCATCTGTTTTCTACTTGGGCAGTTGCAGTGTAAAGGACAAAAGCTTTTCTCTCTGCCTCTTCATTCCTAAATTATTTGATTGACATGTCTGATTAAGTTTTCTTCACAACAGTTAGTTTGTAACTTCAGGAGTTCTGGTTCTTCTTTGCTGGATTGCATCCCCGAACATCAGGGTTTATCTTCTCAGCTATATATATCAGTTTTTTTCTCAAATCCTTCTTCCCCTTACATGTTTGCCTTTTAACACTAAACTACATTTTGCCCTTTTACAGGTGTCTGAAATTTTTTCTATTCTCTCTTCTCTTCTGTGTGTTCTTTCCATGTATTTCCTCCCCCTTCTGTGACATTCATGTAAATAGGAGCACGTCCCTTCTGCCATCCTGCCTAGGGTCAGGGCAGTTTGCCAGGAGCGTGAGACACAAACCAAAATGGGTCTTCTGCAGACTGGCTGAGAGTGCACATGCAGGACAGGTCTTCACATCCTTCAGGAAATGCCTTAGGGCAAAACTTTCTCCACCTGCCTCTCTCTCAGTTCCCTAAGTCCTTCAGAGCTGTTGACCATCAGTCCTGTGAGCTCTGCCTCTCCCGGGTCTTTCTGTTGTACTTGAAGCCCTGAATCTGGCGGCTTCCTTCCTTCAGTGACCCTCCATGCAGAGGCAAAACATTTTCTCTTGCTCTTATTTACTCCCTGCCACCTTTGTATTTTTAAGCCTTTTTTACCAATAGAGCTATCAAGTGTTCCAATAGTTTATTATTCCAGAAGAAAATACTAATGTAGACTTATTTAAAAGGTGTCGGTTTCCATAAAGTTTCAGCTGGAAATCAAGAAAAATGAAAAAATGAAAAAAGTGAAAGGGACTGTTTTGTTAATATGAACTCCCATTCTTTCACCTTTTCATAGTAAAGAAAAATGTTCAATTGGGGGAGCATTTTAACTCTATTTTAGAAAACTATTAAATACAATTTTTTAAAAATAGAAAGTTAAGATATTTTGATCAAGCTGGACATGGCTTTTATTCAATTTTAGTAAATTTTGTTTTATCAGATTATCATGAGAGGTATGATCTTTGACTTCTCAATTTTTGCTTAAAATAAAGTAGTGGAAAATACCTCAAATATGTATCAAGACCTGGTTTTATTCTTTGTAGGTTACATACTTGATTCTTTCTACTCAGAGTTTTCTCACATATATTTGAGGCATTTAGTTTTCTGCTCTTGGTATTATGAGATGTACTTAATTCTTGCTTTGTTTCAAAGCTGCCTGTATTGTTCCCAGTAGGAGCAGCAAAATCAACAACATTCTGGTGAGCATTTGCTGTGCTGTGTCTTGAAAGAGGTAGGAGCTGGCATGGAGTTGTCTGGAGCCGTCTCAAAAGTGAGAAAGATGACACTGCATCACTTTGCACTGTGATTCGTGTTTGGAAGGTTTGAGTTTCTGCTTTGGTTTTTCTTTTCCTTTCCATGAGAAAGAAAGCTAAAATGTTTCAAAAATACACTTGCTGGTTGAAAGTTTAGATGGGGTGGGTGATTTTGGCCCCCAAGTTTCAACCTCTGCTCAAAATCTGAGCTTCTTTTGTTTTTCTGTCTTGTTACCACTGACATGAGGAATCCACAAGATATTGTTCAGGTAAAGGGCTGGTACAGCCCCTTTAAGGAGCTGTAACCAGAGCTGCAAATCACACAGTTCTCTAACAACTGGGTCAGTGTATATAGAAAGACTTTCAAATACAGTTATTTATTCACTCTCCTGCTCTAAGATTAGTCCCATTATGTACCTCCTGTGCACTCCCTTCCAATTCATTCAATTTAAATAAAAACTTTCTGCTAGAACTCATGTATGTGTCAGTGACATTCATTTAAATAAAATATCCCAGGCACTTGAGTCTCAGGAACAGTCTTATGAAGAAGCAGATCATATTCTATTTATTTGAAAATGGATGCATGTTGACGTTGGGGTTATTTCAAAATAATGTCAAAATGGTAAAATCTTTATGAAATCTTAACATTAAATTTTATGAAGACAGAGATGTTTGCTGGGATATGATGCTGAGGGATAGGACCAAAATCAACTGCTGAAGTTAAAAAAACCCACAATACTGCCATAGGGCAGAAGAGGGAACAAACGCAAACTCAGAGTAATCAGTCATTTTTATAATTTTTATCATTTTTTGCTTGATGTTAGTGCTGTACTAATTTGGTAGTTCTTGCTGGGTGAACACACAAATACTATCTTTCTTTTCTTTTAATGTGCTGAATTTTTTCCTAGAGAAGCTTGGCAAGTCTTTTCTCCCAATCAGAGGTCTGAAGAAATGGAGTAAGTGTAGATAAAACCAGCTTGTTTAATCACTGAAATACAGAAAAAATTAAAATACATTTTTTGCTTGCAAAGTAGAGGAAAGCAATAAAAACAATGCCAGACGGTTAATGCCTCTCTTGTACCTTTCATTTCAAAGACCTCAAAAGAACATCGAGAAGAATAAAGGCAAAATCTATTCCCTATTGGCATCATTATAAATGTTGTATCCTCTGAAACTCTAAAGACATCCAAGAAGAGTAGAAGAATAAATGGCATTGAAATAAAGAAAGTCTCTCTGGAGCTTTGTTCAATCGGCTTTGTTAGAATTCACTCAAATAGGATGATTATAAGAAAAGATCTCATTTGTTTCAACATTAAAGGAGCAAATTAATATGTGGCAAGCTGCTAATAATTGCCTCATTATGTAGTGAATGGGCATTGCGTCCAATTTACAAAATTACAATCATATTGTTAAAGTAAAAATTGAGAAAGTTTAGTGTGAGTTTCCTAACTATCTGTGTGATTAGTTGTGGGATTCAGAGTGGAACAGTTGGTGGCTGGAGAGAGCGCACCGCCAGTCCACAGTGCTAAGGAGCCACAAGAGAAATTCAGCTTTTCATTAGTGGAGATTCCATCTGCAGAGGTCCTGAGCTGGGCTTGGTGCAGCTGGGGCGCGAATCTGGCAGTCTCAGCTGAGACCAGAGCTCGGCGTGTGTCTGTTTGTCCAGACCTTATCCTGTGTTTCAGAGACCTGGCCTGAGGTCATCCCCACAGGGACCTCAGCAGATGTACAGGGCTGTGGCTGGGAAACGTGGTGATCCAAGATCTCTGCCACTGGGAAATCCACCCATCCAAATGGTTCTGTAGCTGGAATTTCAGTCTCCTGGTGGAGACACTGGAAATGCTGGGGGAATTGACAAATTTGGACAGTAAGCAATTTTCCAAATAATGAAATCCTGTGTGGAAGAGAATCATGTTTTGTGACCTACTTTAGTTGGATTTGCTTGTGACCTTTTCTAATTCTGGCTGATTTTGTTATTTAATGATTTGACCTTTGATTCTGTGAAGCGACTTCAGTGCTAAATGCAAAGATTTAATAACTAGAACTGTTTGATAAGTGACCTTTATTACACAGCTATTTCTCTTTGCTAGAGAAATGGCACTGTTTTGCGAGTTCTAATTCACACTTTTAATTATCTTTTCTATTGTCTGTAAGCTTGCACAGGAAATGGAAAGGTCAGACATTTCATTTTCTTTACTGATTAAAATATAAGTGTTCCTCAACAGTTACAATGTATCATTCAGGAAAAAGATGGGACTATTTGTCAGAACCATACCCAGCTGCTCTGCTGAAGTCTTCTACTTCCTTCTGGTCAGCAAAAAAATTAGCAATTTTCTGGCAGCAATAATAGCTCAACCCCCTTGATGTTTAGAGATGAGATAAATGTGTAAGTATGTGAAAAGAGAAGAAAACCTGAATGGTTCTTGATGTTTTTGTCTTTAACTCATGTATCAATGATGCAAGCGAATGAAGATCTTGTGAGAGGTGAACCTTGGCCCGATTTTCTGGGTCCACAGAGGAAAAGCAGTAACAGCACAAGTTTCAGTGTGGTCCTGCCAGTCTGTTTCAGTCCCACTGCTGCTGGACCCTCTCTGCAGAGGAGAGGGCAGCCAGGACTGCCTGGCAGACCCATTTGTATTGTATGTGGATTATGTGTGTCACTGAAGCCACCCTTCTTGTCTGTGCACTTGCAAACCAACACCACAAACTGGTGGCCTGTCTCCATATGGGGCTCAGTGAGTGAATATTGATGTGTGTTTTCTCATATGTTGAGAGAGATATGATGCAAAAAGGTGATGAAGGCAGTGGGTGATTCTGGATTCACTGGAATATCTGTCATGGGTGTCAGTCTTCTAACTCTGTCTGGGATCTCTGTTGGGAAGTGTGCATAGTGGGACATGTAAAATCTCAGCATTGTGAAAAATATTTATTGTGAGATAGAGCTGAGAGAGGGTTAGCCTCTGACTCTGTTCAAGAAGGCAGATTATATGCTGACCTAGTGTAGGCATGCAGTATTATGAAAGCACTTTATAAATTGGAACAAGATAAATGAATCACAACAAAAGAGCCAGAAAACCAGGGGACACAGTTGCAGGAGTGAGTGTACTCAGCTTATTCAAGCAGAACAGTTGTACTCAGTGAATAGAAAATGTGCAATGCATTTCTAACTAAGGTGTGGAAATTCAAACAATTCTAAATTTAAGAGAGCAGCTCCATTTAAATGGAGAAGGAAGAATTTAGTGAAAAAGCAGCTCTGAGGATGAGACAAATTTAAATGGAACCAGATTGTTGACCAAATTGGCTTTTCCTATCTAGCAGTTTCATATTCAGCATTTGTTAGTTTGAAAGTTCAGCCTGAAAGCTATAAATTAATCTACTGGGTCTGTAACTATTCACTTCATGCTAGAATATGAGTTATGCTCATGGATTTGTTTAGGTCACCCAGCCATGTCCTCATAATGTATCTTAGAGAGAATTTCTGTAAGTAAGCAGTAAACAGAAAGGCTGCTGCATTCAGCTGCATCTCCTGGGATTTCATCCCTGCTGTCAGAGAGCCATGCAGGACAGCTCTCTAAAACTATACCAGCTATAACAAATGCATGGTTTTCTGTAAAGGAAACATTGACAATGCTTTTGCATTCAATCAGGAATCTTTAGCTACTGATTTAGGAAAGAATGTTTTCCTGAACCAGCCTCATAATGAAATCAAATCAATCAAAACAGAGAAATCAAAGCCTTGAAATTTTAAGGTTTACTGCACAAGTCGTGCAGGATGCACCTTAATTCAGTACAATATTTGTCACCCAAAGATGATATATTTTAGCTCTTACAGTTTGGCTTTCTTAAGAGATTTGTCTCTTGTCCTTGCATTATTCCCCCTTATCAAAGAATTAATTTTTTTGTCAGCAATTACATCCTAGGGTTAAAGTGGTCAAGTGTAGGCAGGCTATTCATCCACATCAGTTAAATGAGGTTTGATTTTGAAGCGAAATAACCACAAGACCGATCAGAAAAGCACCTAGCATCCTGTCAGAGTAAATGTTCAATGAACGTGAAGAGAATTTTTCCTAAAAAATACTAAACTGAGGTCACTGCCTCCCAATTGTGAGCATGACAGAGGATCAAGTCTGTGACCACACAAAATATTGTAGGTTATCTCTGACCTAGATGATCTTCTGTAAGGTTTTTTTCTGATGGGTCTAGTTTTCATTTGATTTCAATTTCTAACTGAACTCTTTATACAATCCGATTTAAATAGAGGGCATTTCCTTTTAGTCTGTAGGTACAAAACAATGAAAAGAGATTTACTCTTTATACTCTGACAAATGGAGCATCAGATAGGTCCTTATATCTCTGTTAGATTATCTTTTTCTATTTTCGATTCATACTGGAGTAATAGCACCCTAGAACATGGTAACAAAATACTGTCTTTGATTATAGTTTTCTCAGGATTAAGTTCCTAGTTCAGGTGTCACCAGTTCCTCTGCCTCTCATTTTCGATGGATCATAACAACTCTCTGGAGAGAACATCTTCTCTGTCCACATCTCCTTTCCAGCTGCAGGATTTTCATACTATTCCATTGCTTTTTAGAGATACATTTTGCATTTGACTTCTGTCACAAATTTGGGAACTGTTCATTCAGACACAAACACAGTTAATGTACAGTTAAACTTCCAGCATTACTTTTTCAGTAGGTTTTTTCCTATTGCTGGCAACACCTTGTTAAAAGAGACGCCATTGATCTAAATATTGCTTTCTACTGTTTCTTTATTTCCTTGCTTTTTTATTGAAAAGAGTAACATTTAGAGGGAAAAAAAGAAATTATTATTTGTATAGTTGACTTTGCAAGGTGGGAACAAAGGCAAAGATTGGAACTTTTCTATTTCATTTAAAAGGTTTGCATTTGTAGAGGTAGGGTTTTTAAGCAGCTCTGCCATGTGGGGATTGTGATTTTGGTTTTTTAAAGAGAAGCATTATTATGCATTTGTTGTACTGTACCTGTTTTTCTTTTAACTGAATTTTCAGTCTTCATGTTTTACAGAGAAAAACTTGCAATATAAATTATTGTTTCCTGTCTTCCAGCCTCTACACCTTGACTGTGACCTCTGTGCCATTGTTTCAAACTCGGGACAGATGGCTGGCCAGAGGGTGGGCACTGAGATAGACAAGTCCTCCTGCATCTGGAGGATGAACAATGCTCCCACAAAGGGCTATGAGGAAGATGTTGGGAAGAGGACAACCGTAAGAGTGGTCTCTCACACAAGTGTGCCTCTCCTGCTCAAGAATCCCAAGTACTTTTTCAAAGAAACCAACAGCACCGTTTACGTGATCTGGGGTCCTTTTCGGAACATGAGGAGGGATGGAAATGGCATTGTGTACAACATGCTGAAGAAAACTGTTGACAGCTACCCAACTGCCAAAATCTACGTGACCACGGAGAAGCGCATGAGTTACTGCGATGCGGTGTTCAAGAGGGAGACGGGAAAGGACCGGTGAGTCTGAAACATGAGCAACAATTAAAAGGTTTGACAAAAGATACGTGAGGAAAGTCCATGTGGGATGTCAGCTACTAAATGAGTCCCCAGATATGATTTTAATAGATTGTTATATGGGTTTGACTGTTATAAGCACTTGATGAGGCAGCAGCTAGGCCCCATTTACCCCACCTACGCTACCTTCTGTTCATTCCATTGCTGTTGGCTTGAGTCCCAAAAATATTGGATGTCTTCCTGAAATGTTTTCAAAGCTGTGTGTTGTTTTCAGCTCAATTTACTATTGATTAAATTGACATTTTATTTGAAGAGGATAATCCTACACAAACAACATTTCCAAATGCACAACCTCAGGATAATTCTGGATACTGCATTTTTTTCTCTGTTGAGATTCACTGTAGCTTTTTATCAAACACAGACCTCAGGGTTATGCATTATTTCTGTTTCTTGGTGAAAACAGGTTATCAGACATACTGGAATAGATTTAGGTTTTTACCAGTATTATGCTGAATTGCTATTTTCTATGCTTGATAATGTGTATTTATGCTACTCAAGTGAGGCTGTAAGAGGTGAAGGTGTGAGGACTGTTTGGGCTAGCATGTTCAAAGGAGAAACTAGTTTTGTGGAATTAAGACCAGAAATTTCAAGAATTTGTAACCAAGCTGCAAAAATTCAGGTCATCTGTGTTTTGGCATGGAAGAGCACTTTTCACACATACTCACTTGAGCTAACTAGGAAGGCGTTTCCAGATCACTGCTGTGCCTTAATATTAATTTTTGAATTTGTGCATCATGAATTTGAGGTTGGAAAGGACTGTTGCTATTCTGACCAAATTAATGATGCAGGTTTTCACAAACAACGTAGTCTGAAATTTTGACTTAGCTTTTGAAGTAGAAAAGCTTGTTATCTCAAAAGTACTTTTTTCACTATGTTATTAAACTGTCAGAACTTGGTGACAGTTGATTTTTCCTATTTTTCAAACTATTGGAGCATAAGGAGGAGCCTGCCCCTGTTCACCAAGTGCACATATTGCTGCTGTGGTTCTGGAGTTGGAGGGAGCTCATATATCTCATAAACGTGTCAAGGTTATCGTGGCTTCTTTAGTTTAACTGAGCAAACTGGTAACCAGAGGCTAATAAATACACAAGATCCATTCTTGAAAAATGACCTTTAATAATCCAAGTCATCCTGTTTGCATATTAATCAAGCCAAATATGATCACGGGTACAGTATTGTATTGCTGTACATAAATTTGTTTGTATTTATGAGTCAGTCAGGTCACAGGGACTTTACGTTATCAAAATCCTTATTGTGAGATTAGACCTTGAAAAAATCTCCTCTTTTTCCTATGAAAGAAGGTTTTTATTGTTACGTAATTAACACAATACAAATGCTTCTTTTCATGTGAAAAACAGAGTGAACTTCTCTCAGATCTTATAACAGAGTTCTTAAGCAACCTAATGTCAAAATGACTCGTGTTCTTTTTCCTTAAGTTTCACATTGCAACAGCAAAACATTTTTATGAGCCTGGCTCACGACCCTTCACGTTATTTGTGCACGTGTGTTCCTTTGACACCAAGGGAAAACCCACCACTTCTCACAGTGGCAGCCAGTTAACATCCTTGTATCTACTGAAACTTTCATTTTTAGTCCTGCTTTTCCACATCAAATACTTAGTGATGTTTTTAACATCATTTAGTGATTTTGTCATGCAGAAACAAGGGAAATGATTGATGCCTCACCAGCCGACGCCTTCTGTATCTCGAGAAAACATCTTGCAGTTCCCGAGTAATTGGGGACTTCAGTTTGGAAACTGTTTCATTTTCTCTAACATCTTCAATTTGCAGGACCTGTCTTCTGTTTCTAGGGAGGGTCATGAGACTGTTAGGGGTATGTGGCATTTGTGGAAGCAGTAAATGGAGAGCACAGGAGATTTGTGGGTGATGAAAATACTTTCACACATTGTGCCAGGCTATTATGATGCTGAGACAGACTCAGGTTCCTCAGCCAAATATTCCTTCAGTTCCTCAGAGAAACATCAACCCTTGCTTGGAATATTAGATTGAACAGAGGTCTGGTTCGACATGTTTCCAGCAAAAATTCTGGAAGGAAACCAATTTCAACTCATATTTTAAAATGTACTGAGTGAATTGCAACTACATCTATTTTAGTTTAATCCTAAAATACTGTCTTTCTGTACAGTATATGCTACTAATGCATAGCAAGATTGCAGCAGATTTCTAGTCTGTCGAGCCTTTAATGAGTTTTCTGTTTCTACTCTTTGATGTACAATCTTTTTAGGTAATTAGTGGGAATTTTCAGCAGTTTCATCCTTGTGGTGCTCAAGTTTTAAAAAGATTTTGTGAGAAGCAGCTAACAGGTAGGTGCTGCAGTCACTTTTCTACTGCAGAAAAGCTCTGGTCCTGCAGTGCTGACATGGGAGCTTTATCCCTGACTTCACTGGGTGCAGCTCCAAAATGCACAGCTTTGATATTGACAAATGATTTATTACTGATGCATGGAAGAAACAAGAATTGCCTCTGAGTAACTTTGAACAAACAGTGTTTTTTATTTTGTAATGCATTTTTTAATTCTACAATAGTACAAAATGCCCTCTGATGTGGGCTGTCCCGACTGGGTAATTAACCTTGCATGAGTGTTAAGAATCTGGGGAACATATGTTCTTTCTGAGAGTATTTGTTAGTGAAGCAGTCGAGTTCAAGGTGGTGAATGCTCATCCACTTTGAATAATTGTTCTACATAAATAATATTCATTACCAGACATTCACAATTTTTCATTAATGCATTTTGCTTGGTACTTCCCTAGAGGGAGCATAAAGCTGGCAGCTTCTTCCAGTACTTCACTAATGTGCTGGTATATTATATATATATTTACTCAAGTGAAAGGATTTAAAGAGATATTAGATAATTACTAAATGTGCCCTCTTTGTATGTGCCTCAGTCCAGATAAGTGATTCTAAAGCCATCTATATCTCTGCCATGCAATACAAATATAATGCAATATGATATAATAACATTTAATTGGTAATAACAGAGAAAACTGTAGTCTTCATTAAAGCAGCAAAGCTAATTCTGGTCTGATAAAGTGCACTGAGCATCCCTAAATAGGTTTTAATTAGCTGGCACCAAAGCTTCACCACCCTTAGGGAGGGTGAAATTAATGAAAACTAGCAGCAAATAGATCAATGCTACTGGATGTTCTTACCTTAGGTGAAGGTGATGAGAAAGAAAGGAGTGTCTTTTAAGGATCATTTAGAAAACAGTCTGCGTTAAAAGTCACTTTCAACAAGCAATGCTAAAACAAATCTGTGCTGATAGCAGAGCACTCTGATGTTTCCTGGACTGCGGGGAACTCCATTTGTGTTTCCACTGAGCACTGCCCAGCTCCATGTCCCCCTCGGGGCTGGCAGTGGGCTCAGAGCCTCTGTCCCTCTGCACAGGGGAGGTGTCCAGCCCCAGCACACAGCCAGTGCTATGTGCTGGTACTGCTCAACAGTCACCTTAACTGGCTGTTTGTGGTCACTTTTCTTGTGAGTAACTACTGAAAAGAGCCTGCTGGGCTCTGCTGAAGAAATGTATCCTGAGCTCCTAAAATTCCCAGTAAGAGATGTGAGATGATGTTTGGAAATTCAGCCAGTTTGGCAGACAGAGGACTTTCCATGTGCACTGTGTTAACTCAGACACTGCTCGTCCCATACCAAATCAGTTCAATTCAACAGCGTTTTATTAGTTACACACACATGTATCTTCAGGAGACAGGTTCACTGAGCCACATTTGCAGTCAAATTGCTGTTTCTGAAAGACTTCTGTCGATATCTTGGACAATTCTGAAGAAACAAAATTGCTTTTGTGCTTCTCTTCCAGAAGTTCTTAGTTTCCTCAGTTCATGCCAGATGGTGCTATGTGTTAGGTTGTGAGAAAGCTGTTTTATCATTCAAGGCAGAAAGATGTATCATTCTGATCGCTGACTTCTGCATCAAGATTCAAAATTTGGGCTTGTGTTTGAGCTTCCATTTTATTCAGTTCTGCTCACTAATTATTTATTACTTAGGTGATATATGAGATCTATATTATATCTCTGTCATTTAGAGCTAGCAAATTACATTCATCTAAAGTTTGGATTGACACTGTTAAGACAACTGCAGTCATCACAGCTTCACCTCAGCTAATGTGTGGTTTTTCATGTGTCTGACTAATCTACATGAAGCTATAGTCTAGTAAAAATGTCATTGAAATGAATAAATGAAATTACATTCTCTGAGGTTCAAGTAGCTGCAAGTTCTATTGTTTGGTGATATTCTCTGTGAATTGAGGCAGTAAAGCTGTCAGTGTCCAGAATATCAGAGTTTTATGCTGTGTTTCTGGTTGTTGGCTTGAATGAAATATTATAGTAATGATATTTTCATTTTTGGGCTTGCTTTCATGTGTGTATTGGTTTCTCTATCAGAGTTATTTGGAGGAAATATAAAAGATTAGCTAGTGTTGCTTAAAATTTGCAGAAAGCACTTTTTCCTTGGGAAGCTGTGAACACTGACACTGAGTTTGGCTCAGAGAGTTAAATTTTGGCACTTGGGAAGTGCATCCCATCAGTACTTTGTATTAATGTGATTTAAAAAAAAATTCTGGAAGATGAGTAAAAGTTCATTTCATTTTGAATAGAAATTGAGCAGAGTTAGGGAATACCAATGTCTTTAAATTAGAGAACTTTAGGAAGAAAATGATGAAAAAATTGATTCAGACTGACAGAGGAAGTGTATAATGTCTGTTGGAACATTTTTAAGGACAAAGATTAATTGTAGTTTACAATTTGCTGTAGTCTTTATCATGATGATGTAATATCTGCTGCTGTGCCAGTAAAGTCAGCAAAAGGTTCTCAGCTGCCCACGAGCATCTCAGCAACCCCAAAAATATGTGTTTGATATAGTGACCATTTTTCAAGTACTTGATAGTGGATCTTTCTTGAACTATTGCTTGGCACTTCCATTCTTTCTTTTTATAAAGTAATTCCTTCAAAAAATCTTAATGGATTTGTCCATCTTACTTCATAAAGGGTTTAAATAGTTTCATTGTCAGTCAAGACTACTTTATTACCTGAAAAAACAAGGGTCTAAAGCATGAAACCTTAATGAAATAAATAGATTTTTCATTATAAAACACTTAAAACCTCAGCATCTATTGCTATTTGTGGTCAATCACCAGATGGTTAACAACTGTTTGGGGGTTTATATCCACTCTTCCATTTCCTGGTAAAACACCAGTTGTTCCTGAGTGTTCTGCATTTATTCCCTGCAGCCCATTAGTAACTGCATTTATATTCTTTATGAAGATTTTCCTAATTAAGATGAACACTTTTCTCTATTAGGCAGATGGAACTCAATAGAAGAAGTCCGTTCTTTATTAACATGCCAGTAAATGCTGCTCAAAGCACCAGCACTTCTGTTAAGGAACACAGCTCCTACTACATTACACTAATTACACAGTAAAGTGAAACTTTATTAAAAAATATCAATATTAGCTATTATTTTGTGATAAAGCAGTGGCTGCATATAGATTGGTGTGAGCTTAGAGACCTATTGATTCTGCAGGGGTTGCTGACTATAACCATGGAGTTGTTTCTTTTTAATTAATGATTAAAGACAAGGAATATATAATCAGGGTCTACTCTATCATTGTGCATTTTCACATGTTCTTTGAATCTATCCATCTATGTCTTCTAATTTATCAAATCTTCATCAAGTGCCACTGGATCTGTTTTCTGCTTCTGATGAACTGTGTGTTAAATCTTTATCCAGTGTTTGGTATAGCCCTGTGCTCACCTTTTTCATCCTGTGCTTTAAATACTCTGCAGCTTTTATTCTTATGAGAAATTTGCTGATACCTCTCAGAAGGAACTGTGCATATGGATGGGATTCTGGATTCAGTCCTTGAGGGTCCCTTCCAACTCAGCATATCGTGTGATTCCGTGATTCTCACATCCCATGAACATCCACCTTTGGAAAGGATGATGTAAGTCAGTGACTCATGCTGGCAATCCTGGTGCCATCCTGGTTTGCAGGGCTTCCAGTTTTGCTGCTGGTGGTGAGGACATTTTATGGTTGCAAAGGAAAAAAGTATTGGAGAGAAAAACTAGCAGAAACATAGATTTTGAATGAAGCCTTTGTTGTTCATCTTTCAGAGTTCAATGTTTTTCACTTCTCAGATTACAGTGTATAAAATAGGTATTTTTGTTCCTAAAGGAGCTTATAATTTTGAAGGAATATAAATAATTTTTTAAAAATCTATGGCTTAAAAAAAATCAATCTATTTTTCAAAATTCAGCCTTGCTGCCAGATGAAGTAATTGTCTTGAAAAACAGAGTGATTACCATTGAAGTCTGTACTTATTACCTGTTGTCACACAGCAATTCTTTTCTAAGAGATATTAAACAGATTAGAAGATAAATGTAGTGTTGCTGTTGTTTAAGTGTGATATGTTGTGGTTGCTGGTAACTGTGGGGTTTCTAATGGAAGCTCCCTAAAGAGCTCTGAGCTGAATTTGTAGTGCTAAGTAAAAAAAAATACTGGAATCAAACTGCATGAGATGCACTGGGGGGTTTCTGCTACAGAGCCTGTGCTACATAATAACTCTACAATAATTTCTTGGTTTGGATAGAGAAGAGTTTCCGTACATCTATGCACCCACTAGTTAGTCAAATTCATTAGAAACTACTTTTATAAGAGAAGATGTATGAGAACTCTGATGCATGTCTCACAGAATGATATTTAGAAGTGATTGTCATCTCAAAGCTTTGTAGAAGTAAACAACGCAGCAAAAGAAAATCTGTTTGAAAGTAGAAAAAGTTCAGCCTGAACTTATGTTCAAGTATTTTATCTAAAAATGTAGAAAGATTAGTAAACAAATTCTGCATGGAAAATTTAATTAGTAAGAAGTCAAGCCTATGTGAGACCTCATAGGTAGGAGGAAAACTAAGGGGAAATGGGAATTTCTGTGACTAATTATGTTAATTTAGAACTCATTGTAAATAGGTGCTTGCTTTTGCACATCTTCAATATGTATTTTTACCCAGATGAAAACAAAACAGATGTTCTACATTTTTAAATTTCTGTGTCTGTTATCCCACACAAAGAATTTGGGTTGTAATTTCAGGACAGTGAAACTGTTCAAATCTATGGATCCACAGCACTTACCTTTGAAGGTGACTCGGGATTCGTAACAGTCTTCTTGGGGAGCCTGATGTGCTATTGGGATATGCTACAACCTGTGTTTAGAAAACAATCACTCCTACACAGTTCCCATGACACTCAACTTCTCTGAGCTTTTAACCATGAGGCAGCTCTGCATTTGAAGAGTAACATGCACAAGAGCAGCATGTACAATTTGTCTCAGAGATTCACATCTCCAGCAGGTTTTCGAACTTCCAACAGTCTGGAAAAACATAACTGTAAGAGTGGGGATTTATTATGAATCTTCAATCTTATGTCCTCAAACAGTTTGTGTGAAGTCTCAGATATTGACCAGCATGGGGCTTAGTTTGTGTTTGAAGAGAAATAATTTTTTAATATAAATGTTCAAAGATTCAGCTGTTCTGTTTTCAAGATTTTGTAAGCAATTCCTGGTTGTGGGAGCATTCAGTACAGTTGGGACCAGTTACCACAGACACCACTCGTCTCAGAGCCTGAGCAGCCTGTCTGGTGCCTTATAATCCAGTAAACATGCAATTGCAGTAGAAGAAAAGATCTTTAACTGTTAATATTTGTTCTTTACAAGTTTCTTGTTGGTATCCCAGCCTTACATTTACAGAGTTATTTTTATTATTTTTTTATTTAAATCAAGTCATCCCAGCATGCATATCTTCTCTGCTCTAGTCCTACAGGTTACAGAAAGGAGGCATAAACAACCTGTCTAATAACATTCTCTGCATGATTCATTAAAACTTTCAGAGCACAGGATTTTCTGCAAAGCATTAAAAATTGCTGCAGATGATGTCACTAGTGTAGAAAAAGAGAAAGGCAAGAGTTAGCAGATGAAATTCTAAAAAACAAACAGCATGCTTTTATCTTAACAATAAAAACAAAGATAAATGTCAGAAATATGTGCTCTGTGTTCAGTTTGCTCTCCATATGTTTCAGAATTTTTCTTGAATAAATTCATTAGATTTTCTAGTACTTCTGTTTCCAAAAAATGTCCTAAATATTTTCCATGAGAACATTTCTGAAAAGTGTTGCAAGTATCACATAAGTCTCAAAATGCCTTTGTGAGGCAAAGGGTATTTGTCCCCTTTTTACAGCCTGACTGCTCTGAGAGAAAAGGACACCAGGGGAAAGGAGAAGCTATTGCTGTGCAGAAATTCATGCCCACAGGGCTTTTTGAATATTGTATGCTTACCATGAAGGCATTTCAATCTCATACAGTCCTAGTTTGGAGTTGGAATGGTCCGGAAGTGCCGTATGGAACAAATTTCTGCTGCTCTATAACCTGTTTTCTGCCAAACATGCCAATGTTACCATATTTCCTTCTATATGAAATCAGCAGTAGTCTCTTGTCATTTTAAAATCAATCAAAATGTTAGGAAAATAAAATAATCTAAAGAGTATGTGCAAAGCAGTATTCCTTCAAAAGAAGACTTTTTCGTTTCATTTTTTAAAGTGTTATTTCATATATTATCAATATTCTCTGCCAATGCATTTCAGCATTCTTTACACACCTTTCTAGCCCTTTAGGAAATATTACTAGTGCTGGTCATGTGTAGCTTTTTCTTTTATCAAGGGAGAATTGTGCCTTTGCCAGAGCTCAGTGGTTGTGGATTTTTGCTCGCTCTGTTTGTGCTGCTCTGATTTTATATAAGTGATGACACTGTTGAAATATGTTTTGTGTTTGGCAGTAGGAGCAAGCAGTGGTCCTTAACTCCTTGGGGCTAATTTCATGGTCTGAAATTGCCTTTACCTCCCCTCCCAAGAATGTACAGCGTTCAGGAGAGTTGGGTTTCAGCTTCACTGTGCAGAATGTGCCAGGGACTCTCAGCTGCAGTGACATCCCGGAGCCTGCACACTGCTAGAGGTATTTTGAGTCTTGCTCATGGAGTGCCTTTTGGATATGAAAAGTCATTTAACTTTACAGAGGGCATCCCCAGGGTATCCTCAAGCTTTACCTGCTGCTCAGATCTGTCCAGTCATTTCCTGCCAAGCTACACTGCTTTGCTTGGTTAGAAGGAAGGCAGTGAATGGAGGAGTAGCTACAGCCAGTTCTGTATTTATTAGTGGGAAACAGGATTTCAGGCACTATTTCTGGATATGGTTTAGGATGGTACCTGAAAATGATACACTGAGGGAAGGCTTTTGCCAGTTTCCCTTCCAAGCTCCTAATTTTGGATCACTTGGTAGTTTTCCTTTGTTTTTGACATAATCACCATTGGTGTCATATAAATTTGACCAGTTTCAGGATAGAACAGGCAAGAGAAACTCCACATATTTTCCTTAAACTTCTTTGGTCTGCATTCCAGGCCTAAGACTGGCAAGTAATATAAACATTTTCTTCATTACTACTTTACATTTTTCCTTGAGGCTATCATGTTGATTTCAAAACCATGGTCATCATTACACTGAAATGGTGGCATTAATAGATTGGTCTTTGTGTGTGGATTATAATATGAAGTTTCAAAATAATTGCCCACTAATATGAGAGGTGGATGTATAGCATTCTATTGCTCGTAATGCAACCATTAAAATAGCAATTATGTGATAATGAAAGGACTCATTATGCTTTAGTTTATCTTTGCATAAAGTTAATAGCTAATGAAAACAGGGAAGATTATATCTAATTACATTTTACATTACTTTTGCTCTTCCCATAAAGAGAACATTTTACACAGAATTGCAGATTGGCATGCCTCTGTACTAAGTCTGTGTCCACTCTCTATGTGCTTCAAATTACAGTTTTAAGACCAGTAGTTGCATGGTCTTTTTAATCAAATGGTACACATAGTCTTCACAAAGAACATTTTTGAAACTAAATTTTTAGAGGGAGTCAAATTTGCAACATGACTGTGCTGAACTAAAATTTAAAAATTAATTTCATTTCTTCAGATTTGAAGTGTTAGAAAAATGAAGGAAGCTTGACACCAAGTCAGTCAGTAGAATACTGTCTTTCTTTGGGTGAATGAGAAATGTCAAACAGGTAATCTGTGGCGGTTTCTGTTCAGTATTGTCTACAACACTGAATCAAAGTATTGTCAGGCACGTAAGCAAGTTTCTTTTCTATTGTATCCAGGGGTGGAATGTGCAAGAACAAACAGCAAAACTGGGATTTGGCATGGACAGAGAAATCTCTCATTTTGTATGTTAGGATACTAAGCTCTGAGTGAAGAATGTTTAGTTCAGGAATGCATAGATAGAGCTCTCAAATTATCTTAATGGCAAGAGAACTAATTAGAATTAAGACATTTTGGTGTTTTTATATACAGATCATACTACACTGATTTTTCAAGATGCAGCAAGATTGTCCTCCACTTTTCAATATTTTGCATATTTTTTAAACTTTGGGTTTTTTTTAATGCTACCTTTAAATGCCTAAGTCATGGAGGTGGGAGTTATATAATGTAATCCATTTCACTCCAGAACAGAATTAAGAGATATTAATTAAGCAGTTGCAAAGTTAATTTTATTGCTTTTACTAGGTATTATACAAAATTACATCAATAGAAAATCTCTTTGGTATAATTGCATGACATTTAATTAATTTATGTTCCAGTGAGCTCAGTGGTGGGTTGAGTTTATGAGCCACAGCGTGCATGGTTTTAAGGTGTTCAGAGTGTTTTAGGGTTACTGTCTGGGGCTCTGTTCGAATGCTAGGACAGCTCAGTACATATTAAGGCACACCTTGTCTTGTGAGTCTTGAGGCCTGGTCCCAAATAATTCCTGAAGCATTTCAACTTTCAAGTCTTCTCTTACACCTGTCTCAGACTCTTCCATTTGGATTAGCTAACTCCAATCACAAGCGGTAATGTTGTCGATGTGTTTTTCTCACAAACTCTTACTTCTCCATGCTTCTCTTACATTTTCTCTTTCTGGTCAGAAATTAGAGGATTGTTAGCGCTTGGAGGCTGATCTGGAGATCGCCCTGTCCCACCCCCTTGCCAAGGCAGGGGCACCAGAGCAGGTTGTGCAGAAACGCGCCCAGATGCGTTTGCAATGTCGGCAGTGATGGAGGCTCCACGGCTTCCCTGGGCAGCTGTTCCAGTGTAAAGAACTCCTTCCTGTGTTAACATGAAACTTCTTTTGCCTTGGTTTATGGCCATTGCTCCTTCCACTGTTCTGTTGCTGGGCTCCACTGAAAAAGAGTTGCCCTCCTTTGAGGTATTCATATTATTAATGAGATCCCCTCTCAGTGTGCTCTTGTCCAGACCAAACAGGCCCAGCTCCCACCAGAGAGATGCTCCAGACCCCTCATCATCTTTGTGACCTCTGCTGGACCTTCTCCAGCAGCTCCTTGTCTTTCTTACCCTGAGGAGCCCAGAACTGGAGACAGTACTCCTGATGTGCCTCACCAGGCCTAAGAAGAGGGGGAGGATCACTTCCCTCAACCTGCTAGTTGCACTCTTCCCAATGGGATACTTGTTTCTCTATTACATGTTCCTTTCTTTTCTTGAAATATTTTTTCTTTTTCTGAAATTTTTACAGATATTTTGGACATTTTTTCCTCTTTTATTTCTGCCTTATTGTTTGTAACTATGTCATCCATATAGCTTTCTTCTTTCAGCCTTTTGTCCTTTTATTGTAAAACATATTGCCTTGAACACACCTCCCATTTTCAACACAATCTCTTTTAAAACAGCTCACAGACCTGCAAGGTATCTGATGAAGAGCAGCTTTTCCCTCTGTGCCCTTGCCCTTGCCCTTGTGCTTCCTCATTCACTTAAATCCTGGTGCAGAGCACCTGAAAGTCTGCAGGTCTGGAATCGCAGATCTCAACTCAGTACATCCAGTTCTTAAAACAAAACCAAAATATCACAGTGGGGTGTAGAAGCTGTGCGTGATTATTTATTGATGATTGTTGGTTACAGGAATTAAAACAGCAGGGAGCTCAGATTTTGATCAGAAACAAGTGATTTTTCTGTACACTTTTTATTGTAAAATGTGAACATAATATAAACCCATTGTGCTCCTGCTGTTAAATGCTGACCTGCTGTATGAACAGTGCATGTTCCCTGTCACACAGGTATGTAGCTCTGTGTATGTGAGCATTGATTAAGGCTTGAGCTGTTATAAAGCAATTTTTATATATGTGAATATAGGAGCTTTCACAGCTGCTCTCAAGTGTGCCAAGCACCCAGCGCAGGGTGATCTCCAAGTGAAAAGCAAAGGGACCTGGGGCTGGGCAGCCTTTCTGTGGGCTCCCAGTGCAGGAGTGTTCACACAGAGTCTCTATTCATGCGCTGGCAGTGAGCAGAGTGCATGTTCTTTGCTTTTTGTAAGCACTTTTCTATTATAAATGTACAAGATAGCCAGCTTGGCAGTGACTTTTAGGTCGATAGTTATAATTTATTTGCTTTTAGTTTTTGTAACATCACTAACTGCTAAGGGAATTGATGCTTAATACATTTCTAAATAAGTAAAACTAAAGTATAAATAAATTATGCCTGGTTTATTAGTCCAGGTGTTTTCAGCATTGCTGAAAGTGGTTTGATGACACCCACCAGCACTGGCAGTGGAAAAAAACCTTGATTTCACTGTGATTATTATCATTATAATAAACCATAATTGAAAGATTACAAAATTGATTCTTTTAAAAATTAATGTTGCATGAGTGAGCAGGCTCAGTGGCATTTAGATTTTTTTCAGTGTTACTTGGAAGGAAAGTGGCTTATTTATTTCCTGGCAGAAAACTGCTGATTTTGAAACAATCACATTAGAGAAAACAGTCCCAGAGGGTTACAGGAGGCAACAGACCTATGTCATTAGGCTTTACCCTTTCCTGATGGGTTCGGAGAAGAGCCAGAAACAAAAGAAAGTTACATTCATTATTGAGAGAGCCTTGGGAAAATCTGTTTGGCCAAGCAATTTTGCATGAAACGAGTGAGGAAATATTTGACTGCAAAGAACATAAACTCCTTCCATCAATATGCAATTTTCTGCATCCATTTGTCCAAGTGGTTATTAAGAACAGTTTCTAAATTTGCAGTGCTGTACAACTTCAAAGGGCCGTGAAAGCATCACCTAGTTAAATGGATGGAAGTGTTTTTTAATAAATAAATAAAAAAAAAGACCAAAGTCAGTTGTAAGACAGTTTAAAGTGCAAAGTATTGAAAACAGCAGGAAACCTGGGGACCTGCAATAGCAATCATCTGCTCCAATCAGGAACATGGAAACCACAAATTTATCTTTGATGATTTCCTGTAAATATGCCCTTTGAGGACAGATTGCCCTGCCCAGTCTTGTGGAAAATGCTCAGAGTTACAGCTTTTCTCACTGCAACATATGGATCTCAGCAAGCTCTGCTTCTCCATTTCCGAAGTCATTCTTCAGAAGGAAAAGCCTGAGCAGAAATGTAATGCTGCAAAAATGCTGGTTGGCATCCCTCAAGCCTGGTCAGCCTGACTGGAAAACATCTTTCTGAGTTGTTTTTTTTTCCTGGCCATTTTCTTCAGCAAGGTCTGCCCAGTTTTCCAGACCTGTTGTCCTTGTGGAAATGGTTTTATTGATGTTTTCATTTCAGAATGTCTCATATTTCCTGAAGACACTGCAGTATAAATACTTTTCCCCCAGACATGTAGCAATGTGTGCTGAGGGCTGGGGATGGTACATTTGGGTGTCTCTGGGTGCCCCAGGGACACTCTCCAAAGGAGCACACCTGCAGTGTGGCAGCACAGCCAGGGTGGCTGTTCAGCCTGCTGGGGTCACTAAGATGGGGGATCTGGTCTTTCTTTTTTGCCACTTCCCTGTGGCACTTCACTCCTGATGTTGTGTTTCTGGGTCTGAATCTGGGCTGCAGCCAGCAATGTTGCATCCCACTAGCTTGGGATTTCCAGTCAGTGCCACATCTCATATTTATGACACAGATATCAATGAAGCCCAAGAAATTGAGGTTAGATGTGGCTTATTGTTTCCCCATATATATCTTGAAGAGAGAACATGCTATTCCATTTTAAAGCTGATGTTTATGCACCATTTCACATGGTCCAGATAGTTTGCAGTCTCTGAAGAAGTCTTCTCTGCTTGAATTTACAGTAGCCATATAATCTACCACATTTGGTATGTATCCTCTTACTTGATGACAACCTCCTACTGGCCCCATGTAATGTTTTATTAAATAGAGGGACAGTTCCCAAGCCCATCTTTCTTCCCAAGATTGAAGTCAGTGTTAGGTTTCATTAATATTATTTAGCATTTCATAGTGCATATCATCCACAGACCTTAAGGCACTGCAGGACGCTAAATCAGCTTTAATTTTCCCATTTTCCTGATTGTAAAACTCATGCAGGGAGTAATTTGTCAAGTTGCACAGAGGTATCATTCTGCAAGTCTGTGGCAGAGCTATGAAAGTACCCTTCAGTCAGGGTTCCCAGTTGTCTCTGCTGCACTGCCCTGACATTCAGAAGGCACAAGTGTTTATTCCTACTTGTGCAAGGTCATGCCTAACTGGGAGGGAACCCTGTGACCAAGTGATGGACAAGTGCATTTTTATAGGCAGAAAGAAAGAACTGGGATTTCTTAAAAGAATTCACTAGAAATTCTATGTTTCCTAAAATTTTGTATGACTAGACCAGGCTGTTGTGTCTTGGCCTCTGTGCAAAGACAGGCTTGTATTGCTCAGCAGAGCCTTGTTTAAAGATAGCACATTGCAGGAGGGAGGGGTGGTCATTAGATTTGGGAAGGAATATTACAAGATATGTTGGAGCACTCCGTATTCAAGCAGTTGCTTTCTTGCCACTTCCCAGCAGTTAACATTGCCCATCAAAGAAAATTGCTAAATAGCTCTGCTACATCATTCTTCATTTGCATTAGAAATGGCTCTAAGCAATAACAGGATTACAGCCAAAAAGTGCCAGCACTTTATCATTCATTTATTTGATTTAATATATAGAGGTATCTATTTGAAACAGCATTTACTTTTCTTGAGCTCATCATAAAACCCACTCTGAATGGAAGTGTTTGAGGTAATGACGACTCCGATTAATTCTCTTAGAACAGCATGACTGGAATCAGATACACTACTTCTCTTTTCATTAGACATTTCTGAGCTGCTATGAGTGATCTTATAACATGAGAGGAAAGAAATTAGCTGTATAAATCCCCATGTAAATAACCCACAACAAGCTGCAATTCTTCTTACTCGACCTGGTGAACTGTAAGCTTGGTGGTGATGTTCAAATGGCATTAATAGAACCTGATGCAGACTTTTTGTTTTAAAAAAGGCAGAAAAGCCACACTTGCTGGGTGCTGCAGAATTCTCTTCACCTGCACTGAGAATTGAGCGGTGTTACAGCTTTCTCAGCCAGCCATTACCATCTTATTCCCCTCTTCTCACTGCCACCAAATCCCTGTAAATCCCAGCCTGGCCTGAGCAGCAGATCTCTAATCTGTTTTTCAACATGCACATCCCCCACCAAAGTCAGGAGGTCAGACGTTGTGTTGCACTTTTGTTCACAGACAGGACTGATACATGGGATGCTGCATCAGGAGCTCTTCTAAGCCGGAAAGATGTTTCAATTCATCCTAGGAAATCTGAGAGCTGGCAGCTAAGTTTTGCCAGTGTTTTATTCCTGTTGACATTTCTTGATCATCAGTTACTACTATTTATTATCAATGGACATGGCACAAATACAAAGAAAAATATTTTCCAAAGCGCCTCCCTGACCAAATATCCTGCATTACATCTGAAAATTAAACAATTCCCTGCAAATTTAGGCATCTTGATTTTTTTTTCCAGCCAATTCCCTTTTTCTTCTGAAAGGAGAACTGGAAACGCTACTGTATTAGTTGAAGAAGCAGAGATTTTCTGGTAACATTTGTCTAAATTTCTTGTGCTGTTTTTCCTGAACAGGATTATGAAGTTCTGCAGGATTGCTGGTGTTGCAGGTGTCTTAGCATTATAACATGGTAGCAGTAGTAACTAAAAGAAAGGAGTGGGCACGAAGGCAACATGATAGAGAATCTCAGTGAAAAATTTTCTGAGAAAAAACTGTGTAAACTCAGAGTTACAAAGTGCATGCTTTTCTACTGAGGCCCGAACCTATTGGTTTCAAATTAAACATTCACACAAAAGTTATATCTGCTGTGCCTAATCTGCAGTAATTGATTCTTCTAATTCCTAGAGGAGCTCTTTCCACTAAAAGTACAATTGAACTCCACATTACCCCAAAATGTGAGTTCAAGAAGTTTTATCAGCCTAGCACTGCGCAGTACCAAGTGAGCTGCAGGTGCATGCAGAAACTTTAGACCCTTTCAGTTCTTTGTTTCATGCCCTTTGAATGCTAAACAGTTGGATCAGCAGCCTTTCCTACCCTGTACTTCACACATGCTTTCATTTCTTACATGTCTGTGCCTGGCAACTGAAGAGGAGAATTCAAAATGGTATGGTGTGTTTTCATTCAGATTGGCTTGTGGGCTGGGTTTTCTTTTCTGCTTTCTCATCTGATTCTAAAAAATTCACCTCTAATCACATGTAATATGAAGGTTAATAGAACTGCCTGATCTTCGTTATTGTTTGAATAAATTTTCAGGAGAAAGTTAGAATTCTGCTGAACCATTACCTTATCTATCAAAGGAAAATGTATTTTTAAGCCACTGTGTGGAAGATCGTATGGAGATAAGTTGTATCTTATCATATGATCTGAACCATTATGGATTATAGGAGTACTGGCTTTCCAGAATGAGTTTTTAACATTTTTAGTGGTGATAAATTTAGTCATCAATTCTACAAAAGTCTGGCTGTAACTAACAAACTGTGTGTATCTGTATTTGTAATGACTGTTTTGATAGTTTCACATATCAGTTCAATAAAACATCTTCCACTCAGGGGAGGCATTTGGACAGGAATATCTCATGACATCCTTGCCATTCCCATTACCATCACTGCACACTTAGAGTAATATATGTTTAAAAAATTGATTGAGTGTGTATTTACAACATAGATCATAGGACATGTTTTTTTAATGGTGAGAAACTCCCAATGAAGCATTCTGTGATCTGTAGCATTGATTTGGGTTCTTTGATTTTAATGCTACAGAATACACTCATAAAACTTTTAGACCCTTGATGTCACAGGGTGCAGCTGCCTGACACAGAATGCTAATGTAAAAGGCAGCAGCTACTGCAGGTAAGAGCTGATGAAAACCAAAGGCTTGCATTAAACATAGCTAACTAAATTATTTTGAATTCTTAACACATTAAATATAAAATCTGGAGAAGTTTATTGAAGTGACATAAGTCTGAGAAGAAAAATCTCTAATGCAGGTAGACTTTCAAGGGTCACTTTGGAAGTGTGGAGGATACACATTTTGTTTAGAGAGCTTGCTCAGCTCCCTTCAGGCAGTTTTCAGTAAGCATCTCTGAAGAGCATTTTTCTGAAAGAGTCATCTAAAGATGGGTAAGCAAATTTCCCACCCCTTCTCAGTTGACTAAAGATGGTCTAGATGAGTCACCTAGATATTTAGTTCTTGGTTAGCAAAGGAAGGTGAGGTAAATAGAGGTTAAATGTCTTGTTACCTGTTGTATCATCTAACAGGTATTTGTTGATGCACTTAGTTGAAGGTTTTGGTAAAGGTGATTTGTTCTTGCCACAGCAGAAATCTCAAATGTTTTGTAATCCTCTTGTCAGTCTGGTTGCCATCCTGGTTCTTAAGAATTTCTTGTATCTAGCAACATAAAACTAGGTCTGAAATTTAATTCCACCCTTGGTCAGAGATAAAAGGTGACAGGGAAAAATGAGTGAGAGAGGTGCCAAAAAAAGAAGTTTTACCAGATAGCAAGTGTTGGAATAGCTGTTAAGTATTTTTCCATAGATCCAGTTAGAGTGGACAATATTGGGAAGCTTTTAATTGTTATACAGAAGTCCTACAACCATCCAAGGTGCATTAGAGTTCACTTGGATATAGAAAAGTCTTGACATTTGTCACTGCAGTGAGATTACTGTCCAAAGTTACCTGGAATCCTTCCAGTGCAAAAATTGAGTTTAGAAAAGGCTGAAATTGCTTTGTTCTTGTTCTGTATGACTAAGCCGAGATGGAACAGTCAAGACAACAGAATTGTGGACTTCAGTGTTGTGTGTGGTTGGCAGTTCTAGTTGGCTGCCTTTTCTTAAGGATTTCATTCCTCCCATTGGCACGTTAACACTTGGTCTTCTATGTTCTTAGAACATTGTTTGGACACAGACTGTTTTTCACTGAATTTTCATTTTCTTTTTTTTTAAGAGAAGAGAGAAAAGCTAATTATTTGTGGGAATGCCTTTTCTTTGTTACAGATGTCTGCACTGAGAGGTGCTTGTTTAGGAACACACATTGAGCCTTTAGCACACCAGTAGGTTGGTAATTTGGCAGTATTGGTGAGGACAGGACAGAGCTTACTTTCTCTGTGGCACTCTCTGCTGGCATTGTGATCTTACCCTCTGGGACACTCAGAGCTGCAGCAGGGTCAGACGTGCCCATGGGCTGTTGTCTCACTGCTGAACACTTACCCTGCTTCCCCATGAGATGAGGGATAAAGGGCAGAGCAGTGAGCCCACTGGAGGATATGATAGAAGAGAAACTCTTTTTGCAAAGAAATAAAATACCTTAAGCTGGTGCTGGGCTGTATTTACAGTGCCTGTGCAGACCCATGTCTCTGTGACTAACCTCTTTTGGCATCTGCTGTCCAGGAGTAAATTACCTTTCCCATCGGTCGTGAGCAGTTTTTAGTTCTGGATGTTACTGTTCCAAATGTTTCCTGCTGTTGTTAACAAGAGTGCTCCCACTGGCAGGCTGGGGCCTCAGCAAAGGCAGGAAATCCTTGGGATGCTGCTGCCTTGGGCCCCACGTGCCCTCACCAGGGCTGGGGTGCAGCTGCCCCACACTGGGGGTACCTGTATCTCCATCACCTTCCCAGCCTTGCAGAGCATCAGCTGCTGCCACAGTGGGAGGATACCTGCATGGAGAGGATCCAGCTCTGGCAGGCTGTTCTTCATTGCTCCAGCTGCTCACAGCTGCTCTGTGGCTGATTGAAAAGGCATTTACTCCCCTCTTGTGAATAACCTTGAGGGATCAGGAAGTCAATTGTGCAGAGCACCTACAGTCAGTGCCAGATGTGTGTCTGGGAGCCACTGCAAAGGCAGATGACATTTAGAAGAGCTTCTTGGTGGTGCTTTAGGGACTAGCAGGTGGCCACAGCAACTTAGGAGAATTTATTGCTGGTGAGGGGGTTGCAGAGGTTACTTAGCACACAACTATTGGTATTTAAAAGCTCTCTTTGCACCTCCTTTTCAGAGCAACACTGAGCATACATCCCCTGTAGTTTTCAGTCTGTTAGTTCATCTGTGAATGAAGCAAATGTTACATTAATTGTAGTTCATTAGTTCCATCTGGTGCCAGGGTGGGGAATGGAGACCCTTTCTTACCTTACAAAACATTATATACCTTTCCTGCCAAGCTGCTCTACTGAATAGTAGTTAGAGCCTGAGGCTAACTAAATGTAAAGATTTGGAATTGTTTCTCCACTGGTCTTCCCATAGATACACACATGGCTCCCTAGATCTGGCTGCTGTCTAAAGAAATTAAGACCAACAGTGTTTTAGTTAAAGCAGTAATATGCCATATGCAAGGCCAGAGATGCTCTGTGTGATATCCACAAAATTTGGTACCTGTCTGGTTTTTTTGTTCCCTTTAATCGATAAAAATACGATTTCACTCTAGTTCAAAGGAAATTGAATTTTCACATAGCAGGGGAAAACAAATACCCTCCAGCATTGCTATCAGTGAATTGGGGCACCAGCTGTCTTTTAAACAGGTCCAACATATTGTCTCTGCATTTCCAAGTCACTCTTTTATGCTTCTGTTTATTGTAGGCAATTATGCTTTGACCCAAAGACATAATCCTAGTGGAATTAAAAATCATGTGACCTCTTTTTATAAAAAAGCTGAGTCTGATTTTATGAAAAAGAATCGTAGAGAATGAATCTAGTGGGAAATTAGACAGTAGTATTTGATGACTGTAAACGTATTTATTTATAACAGCTAATCTTGGTGGAAATGAAGAAATAAGAAATAATTAACTTTACTATTTATAAAAGAGTCTCTTTTATCCACTGTGTAATGCAGTCACCTCCAGGATGAAATGCAATGTTTGCTAAAGAGCATATAGACGTTTAAGAAAGAAAGAAAAGACCAAATGTGTTTGACACAGTGGGGAAAATGTAGCATGGAAGGAAAACATTTGCATGAAAATGTTGCCCCTTTTAGTTGAAGACATATTTTTAGCTGGTTCTTGTAATTATTCAAACTGGAACTTGGTCATAAAGTTCCTCGCAAAATGCTCTCTGACATTTTTAATAGCTTCGATACAGAAAAAGCACTTACTTTACAGTAAAAAAAGAACACTTACTCTCGGAAAGATGAAGGGCTTCATTTTCCTTTCACAAAGACCAGTTTAACTGATGATGTCACTGGAGTTATTGCAGACTTAGAACAGTGCAAGTGTGGGAGAAATGAGGATGCTCACTCCAGCAGCCCTGGGACAGAGGTGAGAGTGCTGCTCTCTGAATTAACAGCTCTTTTCACAAGCCCAGAGAATGAAGGGGTGACAGAGAGGCTCCCTGGCTGCTGATGAATTCCTGACCGTGAGCAGTGTATCCTGGAGCTCCCGTTAAACCTTCATATACCTCAAGAGAGAAGGAGAGTGAATGATACAGTAAAGAGCACTTTCCAAACAAAATAGACAGATCCATGGGATTGCTGCACTATTACAAGTGTCAGCACACAATTAGGGGTCAGTTTATATATGCAAAATGTTTTACTGAGCTTGAATGAAATTTAGAGTTTTTAACAGGAGACCTATTGAAATATACCACACCATCTGTGATACATGTACTCAAAAATCCTACTGCTCATCTTAGATCACTAAACATAAATGCAATATATGCTATTTTGCATATAACTACTGCCCTCAAATCAATTCACATTCAGCCAGTAATATCTAACTTACATGCTGACTGAAAGTCAGAGGGAGACTCAGTCTTGATAAATTGAAAAAAGGTAGCAAAGTGATTTTAGTATTTTAGTATTGTTGATTAAATCTGTGAAGCCAACTAAGAAAATGATCAGCACAGAGAGTGTGCTATGTTGTGATAGTGGTCACGTTGTGTCATTGATTTGTGTTAAATGCTAGGGAGGAGAGAGAGACAACTTTGAAGATTTGCTTTTCATTATGGCATGAATTGATGTTCAGCTACTAAAATGAAATAGGTTTGCATAAGAGTTATGACTGTCAAAAACCATTTGGAATTTCATTCTGCACAGAGAAATTAAAATTTTGAGTGATTATGTGAAAGACTCTTCTGAGGCAAGATTATAAAACCACATTTCCCTTGTTACTGGACTTTTTAGATTAGGTGAAATTCTTACTGTTTGTTTTATCTCATCTCAAATGCTTTTTTTTAAGTGACTTGCTGAATTAATATTGTATTAAATTCAAGAAACTATGGTGATGGAACAGTTTGATTCAGTATCTAACTGCATACAAAGATATTCAAAGTTATAGGTCATACAGCTAATGCAAGTTAACCATCTGGGTATATACATACAAGAAATATTTATTCTATTTTCTAAAAACAGTGTAATTGAGTAGATTGGGCAGATATACCATTAATTACATGCTTCAATACAGTCTGATCTGATACCAGGAACAGAACACTTGAAATTCAGAATCTCTTGACATTTTTCATTCATTTCCATAACAATCAACCACTCAAACCACTCAGTTTCGAAGGAAATAATGATACTGGAAATGCACTGAATTTTACAGTGCATTTTATGCTTTCAGCATCCTGGGTTCAATTAAAATGGAGGAATATTTTCTGAAATTACAAGACTTGTCCTTTGAACAAGAAGCTGCAGATGAATGTGTATAATTCCCATTGGCATGAATTTCCCAGATCAGATTACCTAAACCTTGAAAAGCAGAACCATTTTGAGGGGTCTCAAAGATATTACTGTTAGATTTCATGGTGTTTTACAGCACTTGAATATTGCAAAGTGCTTGCTGGAGTTCTGGGTCTGTTATTATAACTGCACTGTAGTAACAGAGAATGTGGCCCTGCCACTTTATCCTCTTAGAAATGTTAGAACAATCAGATAATAGAATTCACTGCAAGATCCTAATGGACTTTGTAACCATGGATCTGAATGACTCACCAGTGGAGAGCTGTCAGACAGTGATGCACCACAGAAAAATGTAAGTAAACTTCTGTGCATTTAGGGCTTTTAGGCTGGTTTTGCTCTGTTTGCAGCTATCATCTGTTTTAAAGGAAACAATAAACCAACAAAATTGCTCACTTGATGACAGAATCAAGTTTTTTTTTCATGTTTATAATCAGATGCTGAGTTAAAAGCACAAAATGAGCGCAGTCCTTTGAATGGATGCCCTCTGAAATAAAGGCAGTTGTGTTTTCTTTTCAGAAGGGGTTTCTAGACATGTGGTAAAAAGCCTGGCATTTTTTCACTGGCATGTGAGGTCACAGCTTCAGTCAGCTGCCTCGCCTTCAGGTCCCAAAGTGTGTTGGTTTCTTGCCTTTTGAACTTTGTGTCTCTGGTGCAGTCTGGGGAAAGCCCCAGTGCTGTAAGGCAGTCTCTTTGCAGATGGTGCCTGTGCTCCTCATCACATCTGCACTGACACGTGCTGGGAGCTTCTCTGAGTCCCTGTGTGGCTTCTGGGCCAGGAACATGAGGTGTCACCAAGGGTCTTGATGCCATCATTCACAGGTGTTCAAGGGTGCAGCTGAGGTGATGAGATTTAAAAAGGATTAAACCAGAATTCTGTTAAATTTTATTATTTTTCCTGGACTTCTTGAGTTTGTTTTCCAACTGCTCTTTGAAATTGTGATGGGCTAGGAAATTTTTTTTGTTTGCAGCAAAAGTGGCACATGCCATTGAGTCAGTGGATTCCAAAAGGCGGGGTCAAAGAATGGCAGATAAGGTAAAATGTACAATAAAATTGTGAAATATCACAGCCCCAGGGCCTTTTCATTAAAACAAAAAATTTGTTGGGATGAAGTTTTCCTGTATTTATGTAAAGTACTGTAGAGGATAAGACAACCTGGAAAATGGTTTTGCTGCATTTTGAACACAACAGCCCAGATTTGATTAACTTTCCTTTTTATCCTTGTAGAGTCATTTGAGTTAAGGTTACTCTGGCTTTTTCCCTGGACTCTCAGCAGAGGCAATGAGTGAGGCAGGCACAGTCTTGTTGAGAGATCCTTGAACTGTGCCAAAGGTTCAGCTCCCCGAGCTCTTCAGGCATGACTATGCAAATAAATGTGCATTTCTTCCCCCGAGCTGACGTCCCTCCCGTTTGAACTGCAGCCTCTTGTAGGATTTGCTCTATTGGCTTGCAGCCACTGTCGTGCCCTGTAAGGCTGAGCAAGGTGTTACAAAGACAATTCAGCAAAGGGGAGCACTTCAATCTGAACAGTGCAAACTTCCTCAGAGAAAAATGGGCTTTAAGTAGCTCCTCCACATGGTGCCCTCTCCACTCTGCCACACCAGTAACAGTGATAATGCATTATAGAAGAGGCTGATAAATTTGTTCCAGCACTCAGCCATCCATTCATTTCACCATTTCCTTTTATCAGCTCGCCTCTGTTTAATAGCTGTGTACTCAGATGACACTTTCAGTGATAGTGGACCATTACTTTTGGATTATGGTCTAGGGGCCTGATGAAAGAGAAGCTAAAGTGTTAAACCTACGGAAGGGTAAATGCATACATGCATGCAGTGAAAAATACATTACTGCATGGCATCCTGAAGACAAAGATAACAATAAACAAACATGAAATAGACCATATTATTTTTCACAGACTTTGCCAAGCAAAACATAGAAGCCTGTATAAGAGGCTTTAAAAAATCCTACTATTTTCTGGAAATTTTCAAATGCTCTCTCTGCTTCTGTACTGCTGAGATATTGCATTGGTGATGTTACTCTGGCATTACTAGGAAACCTTGGGGTAATTTTCCTTTCATACCTGCCTTCCAGGATGATTTGGTCTTTTCTGATAGCACTGGAGACCAGCTGAAACTGAAAATCTACCTCATATACTTTGAAAGACTACATTTCAACATCTCCCATTGTCATTATGACACTTAACTTGAATTTCAGCTAAGGCAACCTACTGCAATTTTTATGTGTCTGTTTACAGCAAGATACCTCAAAAAGGTTGCCTGAAGTCAACATCTTAAGTCTTCATATAGAAATGTAAAATATACCCCAGTTTTTTCAAAGTATACATGCAGCAGCTCCTGTATTTTAGAAACATGGTATTTTTTCCTTTTTGTGTCACTCCAAAATAAGATGAAAATTAGAATAATAATAATTATACAGCAGAGTGCATTGATTGCCAGTGCCTGATGCTGGGTACTAGCAGAAATACACTTTTAAATATCCAAGCAATTAATTTGGAGATAGCATTTATTGATTGTGTAAAAAGTTCCTACGAGTCAATCTAAAATGTGTCATCCCAAGATGTATTGTTATAAATACAATAGTGAGCTTTGCACTGGATGTGCAATGAATGTAATGGGTTTTGAGCGATCCCAATTGCATTATTTATGCATCAAGTCACCTCAGATTTCGCAAAGGTATTTTCCCTGGAGGATGGAAACCATGGCAAATAAAAGCCTGGTAAACCTGGCCTTTGCTAAGGTGGCACAATGGGGAGGTCACTGGAGGCTTTTTTTCTTGTGTAGTTCTTTCATCTCCAGCTACGGCTTATCTGGGGCCTCTCCCCACACAGGTTGGCACAGCCCTGCCCCAGCTGCCTCCTCTCTGGGGTAATCTTCACTTTCAAGCCTGTCAGACCTGGTTAGGAAAGGGTGGCTGCAACTGTGGCACAAGGAGATGGTGTGCAAATCCCAGTGAAAGCCTCGAGGCTTTGAATAGTGCTGCTGGAGAGCTGCCACTCTGTGCACCAAAAACTTGAGATTTCCTGTTACCCCTTCCAAGGTGAGGCCTGTTCTGCAGCTGCTGTTGCCACAGCGGAATTGTGATGCTTGATTCATCAGGAAAGTCAGGTTTGGATTCCAGCCCTTTCTTCCTTTCCCCCTAAAAGTATTCCAGACTCTGAATGAATTTGACTGTGAATGTTTATTTCCTTACTGCTGTTATAGCTCACTGCATTCCTACTGAAGAGTCTCCAGTTTGGGGAATGTCTGTGTTTAGTGCAGCCCTACTTGTTAGACCCTTGATGCACAGCTGAGAGTGAAGCATCAGCATTACATCTCCACAATGAAAATGTATTTTGGCACATTAGCACACATATGGTGAGGATTTTTTTTAACCTACATTACTGTATGTAACTTTGCAGCTTAATTAATCAATTAGGATTAGTGCATTTGTAATCAAGTCCAAGAGTGATTGATGCATGCCATATTAATTGCAACATTCACATGAAGCATGTCATATACACAGTCATTTTACAGCTGGATTTCACATTGGGTTGCTCATAAGCACTTAATGGCAGGAATATTTTAGACTTGCAATCAGGGAAATTGTATTGCACAATATGCTTTATATGTTGAACACCCTGCTTAGATAATAACTCCTCCATTGCTGATGTATCCTCTTGCTCCTCCCTCCTGGTTCGATCCTTGGCAAAGAAGTCCATTTTCAAAGGCTTTTCTTTGCTGTGGAACAAGAGGTATAATTAAATTGTATCCCAGTAGTGAAGGTTTCTAATGATGATGAGCCAAAACTAATTGTATTGATTTGTTTATTACTGGCTTAGGAAGCTCATCAAACAAATGGACTGAAACTATTTCCATATTCTTATCTGTTTGGTAAATGAGAAACAAATAACACTTCCATATGCCTGTTGTGTGGTGTCATGGCATTAATACTAATTCTGAAGATAGACTCAAGCACAGGAAGGGGAGTTATCCCTGGTGCAGTTTTCTACAGCTAAGAAATGCCATGTTTTTCCACATTTGTGTTCTGGGATGAGCAAAATGAGGACATTTTCTTTCTTTTTCAATATGGATGTTCTAACTGCCAGAACTGGGGAGTAACATGCCCAGAAAGTAGAAAGATTGGGGCAAAAGAAAGGAAACTGGTTTTGTGTTTGTGTCTCCCTTTGTTCTGCACATTTGTTCCTTGGCTTCTGTGTTAAACAAAGCTGGATGAATAATGTGAACTAAAAATGCCTATGAATATTTATTTTAATTTTAAAATTAATTCACTTCAGACTCTCACATTAACTCTGCAAACAGTCAAGCAATCACATCTGGTATAAACATTTGCAGAAAGTAAATTTTGCTATTTCATATAAGAGTTTTTGTGGAAGAAGAGTTTTGATTTTGAATGTGCAAAAATGTGTTACTGCTCACCCAGACAAAAGTGTGGGCCAGACACAAGAAAAGTTTCTCTGTCCTCTGTGAAAAATCACTGTTGTTGCCTAATGATTTAAAAATTTTGGTCTTTTTATTACCAAATATTTGTGATCAATTCTTAGAGCAACAGTCTGTCCAAGTTCATTTAAACAGTTGCTAATCTAAAACCATTGAAGCCACCAACAGTCATTTGTTAGCTTGGTGTGTTTTGGATCAGTCTCCTCATGGATGCAGTTGAGAGCAACCAGAGCTAGGGAAAAAAGACTAAGTTAATTGTATAAATTGTTATTTTAATTGAGTTTGGGGAACTGATTGTATTGAGACTGTGAGAATGTGGATTCCTCCACAGTGAGATGTTGACTTGGGCTGTGTTTTGCTCTTAGAGTAATAAAAGTAAAGTGGCCACCCTAATCAATTTAGAGCCTGAATCTGCTTTCCTGTGGAAGCAAAAAACAAGTGTTTTATTCTTAGAAGCTGCATAACACTAGATAAAATTGCTATTTATACATGTGGAACCATCCCATTCCTTTTCTGAAATCCGGCTTCCTCTTGCACTCAGCTGTGTGTTTTCAATTACAAATGTTTGCCACATCTCACATCTCTTGTATGCTGTAGCAGATGACACATTGTGGCAACTTTTGTTCAGCTAGCAGGTTTTGGTCCAAAGAGGATTCAGTGAAGTTGGAGGGTGAATTACCCTTACATCCCTTGAGAGGCTGATCCTGTCAGCTTGGCAGAGCATTGCTCGAACTGCTGCGCTGCATATTATGTGCAGACTGCGGATAAGTTAATAACGCTGGAAGCAGAGCTAAAGGTAGAGGGAATTATACACCACAGTTATTAAACTTTGACCTTTATGATGCCTTAAAATCATAAAACACTTTAAAATAGGTACAGGATAGCACTTCTGTTGGGCAAACTGCCTCTCAATACAAGGCACAGCATTTATTTCAGCACCTCTCTTCATATTCCAGTTTCCATACATAGCAGTTTCAGACTGGTAATGCTGCTTTTCTTTTGGTTGTGTTTTTGTGTTTTCTGTGAAGATCTGCTATTAGAGAGAGAATCTGGTGTGTTGTGATGTGGAGCATCACATGCTGCCTGTCCTGCCTCTCGTGCTCTCATGGCACAGCTGTGATGCTTTGCAGGCTCCGGCATTAACCTCCAGCCCTGGAGCTGCTGAAAGGAGACCCAGCTGGGGCACCTGCTTTTTGTGTCAGCCACAGTCTTGTGGAATAAGCATAAACAGAACTGAGGACATTCAAAATACTACTTAGGAAGTTTCATTAGGACACCTTGGCTTTCTTGCTTTCTCTGTATTTGCTGAAGAGAAAGCCTCTTTCACTGCTGTTGGAGTTCTTTTCAGGGTCATATTTGAGAGAGGGGATCGGACACAGAAGGTTACTTAGGGGCTCTGAGTTGCCTTGTGAAGCTGACTCTCTTCAGTGGCTGTAGAAAACCTGGGGAAAAGTGTCTCAATTAAGTTGTGTGAATATCCTCTCTCCCCATGCTGTGCCTTGTGGTATAATTATAAGGCAGCTTTTATTCCCTGTTTGTTGCACTCATGGGCAAGAGAAGAAACACAGGTATCAGGAAGCACAAAAAATTTCAAACTAGGTCCATGACTTAAGCTTACCTCCTAACAAATAGCTCAAGGGTAAATATTTTTCAGTTAGGATTTAGATTTGGCTTATTTTAAATCCAAAACCCTTTGTAAAATGTGAATGTTTCCTGGTTCAGGTCTCATAATTTGCTATCTTTCCTCATCTGAGCAGGGCTTACTCGCCCTGGGTGCCAGTTTACCACCACCACCCTTGAAAGTTTACATTTACAGAGGTAAAAAAAGGTGATTTTTAATGGAAAAAAAAGCAGTACTTTTTTCCCTAAGCTGTCTGAAAACCTGCCCATACATTTGTGTGCAAGCCATTATTTTGTTTAATATTTACAAAACTGGTGGAAGTTTTTGCATTTAAAATGGAAGGTGAATCAGAGGCCTTAAGAGCACTAATGAGCCAGTCCTGAAGGAGCTATTTCCATATGTCATGTCACTTGACTGAAGTTTGAGTTCAAGAAAAACAATCTCTCATCCCCTTAGTATTCAGACATTTGCATGTGCCCTCCAGTTTCTAAGTTTTGCTCCAAAAGTCAGGTCCATGGCTAACTCCAAACTTTAACAATACAAACTCTGACAATTCCATCTTTTCTTTCACCTTCCAATAGTAAAAATATAAATTATGAGATTGGTCCCACAGGTATAAAGAACATGCATTGAGCACCAGAATTCTGAAGCAATAGAGGGGAGGCGCTCAGCACCAGGACAGGAGCAGGCAGCACTTGCAAGGTCAGATTTTCTGCACTCATTTGAAAAGATCCAGGGGCATTTCATTGCAGAGCTATTAGAAGAGCATAAAGCAAAAACTTCAAGCCTTTGAATAACATATTTTTGTGTTTTGCTTTTGCTGTTTTTATGCCTTTTCATTGCTTTCATGTTGCACAGATGTGAGCATTGGAGTGCAAAGCATTCTCAGAAGTATGTGTGGCTATTCACTGTGCCCACTGTACTTCAGAACAGAAGGAAGGTATTGGCAATGTCTCCTTATAATACAGAAGGGCAAAAGAAAGAGAAGTTTGTCACCTGTCAAGGCTGTGCAGTGGTAATGACCCTCTCTGTGGTTCACTGGAGAGCAGCAGATATTCCAGGGAGAAACTGCTCCTGTAGAGCAGACATCCCCGTGGGTAACATATCAGCTTCTTTTGGTGCTTATTCCACACGCATTCTGGGAAGAAAAACCTTGGCTTTACTATCAGCAAAGGCTGACAGGGCTCCTATTAGGTAAGGGACGCTTTTACCTCCTGTTGCACTAAGAGCAAAGTAAACAACCTCCTGAATGCTTTTGAAAATCCTTTCTTTTGATGCTGGGATGTTTGTAAATATGCAAACAAAGAGAGATGAAAGAGGACCAGAAGTGTCAAGGGATTTTATTTATGAAGCTATTGACAAATACTTTTTGCTCTGTTTACTCACCTCTTCCCTTAAGGAGAAAGCAGATAATGCCAAGGATTTTTATGAAAACAGCTGAAATTCTATTATAGCACCAAAGCCCAGAATTTTTTTTTTTTTAAATTTCACTAAGATTGATATGCTGGGCATGAGATAGTGAGGGAGACGTGAAAAAACAGAGAGAAAAAAACCTTGAAGGGGTCCTGAAGGCCAATTAGAGATGGCAGACTGTGTTTTCAGATTTAGATAGGTCTGAAAATTAAAGCACTTCAAGTTCATGGAAACCTGTGAAATGAAGGAATATAAAGCCATTATTTTTCCATTCTTTCTATCATAAAAATGAATCTTCAACTGGGCATATTACAGCTTCTGTCAGTGGGAACAATTCAAATTCCTGTACCCTGCAGATAAAGAACCCCAAATTGCCTCTTCCTAAATATATCCTCATGGACAGCTCAAAAGCTGGATGGCCTTTGTGAGGCTCTCAGGTGCAGTTTGCAGAGTCACAGCTGCTGTACCAAGACCAGCAGTGTTTCAGCATGCTTGAGTGCACATTCCCAGGGGGAGCACAGCCAGGCTTGGTGCAGACAGTAGGGAGGTGCTTGAGGACAAGTCTGGTCTGGAGGTGACCTGTCCTTTTGCAAACCCTGGAGGATTTGCTTGCTTTCAGAGCTCTCTGTAAAAATTGAAGCCTCACTTGCCTAGTGAATCAGCCAGTGATAATCCTTTCCCCACGTAGCTTTCGCTGACTTTTTCTGAGAAAGAGAGAACACTCATGCTTTACCTTCCTGTCTCAGAGGAGAAGTCTTGGCCTCAAATCTCAGCCACCTGGCTCTTTCCTCTTTATTTTTCCTCTTGCCCAGCCTTCTCCTGACGACTACCCAGCTTTGCTGTTGTAGGTTGAATAATTCAGGTGGAATGAACTGTGAATTGAAACAAGTGGACAGTGTTCCACCACTTGTCCACTTAAGTTATTCACAAACTGTCCTGAAATAGGACCTTTGCTCTGTATCTTAAATTGTTGCAGTGTTCCAGGTCGAGTTGTGACTGTGTAGTATAGTAAGCAGCTGTGTTCAGTTTTAAATAATCAGGCATGAAATACATTAACAAATTTTCCTTACTGTATAACTGAACATGTATTCTTTCATTTTAAGTTCTGTTTTGGCCTGACACTAATGAGTCATGTCACTGCATTAGATTGCACAAGATTTTTCCTAACCTTTTTTTTTAATACTTCTTCATTGCACTTCACGTGATTGGCTGCTCCTATTAATTCCACCTGCAGTTCCAGTTACCAAGTTCATGTTAAGCCAAGGTACATATTTGAGTGTCACAGACTCAATGTCTCATTTTCTTAAAATCTTAACTTCCCCCAAACTTCCATCAATAGCAACTTTGAAATCCATTTGCAATGTAAATGACTCCAAGTATCCTGCTGTGTTTCAGAACGCTTCCTTCTTATTTAATTGCCATAGACACTTTAGTTACTAATTAAGCTTTATTGTTTATGATGTTGCATTTCATTAATAGTTGTGATAAAAATTGCATGTTCCAGCAGATATTTTGCATGTTAATGCCACTAGTGGGGTAGAATTCAGAATTGATGGGAAAGAGTTAATCTCAGAGTTTTCAGGGTTGTGGTCTTATAATCAGATTGTGAAACTGCCCCAATCTTGAAAAAAGAGGGTTCATGTTTGAGTCTCATGTCCAAAGTCTTTCAGTTCTCATATGATGGAATGGCTTAAAGGTTCTTTAATTGTAACAAAGAATACCGGAAATGTCATCACAGTAATTTACAGAAGTGCTTCAGAGTACATACACATATCTATGTTTATGGGTATTTGAATGACCAAGTGAATGGTTAGAAAGACTTGGAACATAGTTTGAATTTTAGGAAACCCAAAACCTGTAATTAAAGATGTTAAGGAAAACCTAAGGCTGAAACTTTAGCTCTAGTTACAGGAAGGGAATGGGAAGTGTCTTAGATGGAGGGCAGCCAAGAAGTCAGGGAACAGATGATATAACTCAGTTCTGTGATGAGAAAGGTGCTGTAATTTCTGAATAGATGAGTTTTGCAACTCCCAGTCTCACGGGTTCAAGGAAAGGATCATTTACATCCAGAACCTCTGAAGTCACTCATGGGACCTCCCTGTCCCCACTATTTCACTTCCCTCCACCAAAGCAGTGTGGCCCATCAGCTTTAGTTCTACCACTGGTACTCCTGAAACAGCATCTGGCATGTGCTGGATCCCCCAGAGAAAATGGTGCATTGCAGTATCTGGTATCTGACAGCACAGAAAGCCACATTGATCCAAGTTACTTTTCACAGCACAGCATGATTACACCAGGATCTTGTCCCACTGAAGCTTTGTGTGCTTTCCTATGTTGAACAGACGCCCTGTCTTTTCTCAGAGTCCTGCACAAAAGCCCTCAGGAATGAGAGCAATGAGAATCCCACTGATGCTTCCCTGGAAGAAGGAGCACAGGCAGAAGCTTCCCTGGACAACCCACCCTCAGTGTTGAATGCAATTAGAACAATTCTCTCATTTCCAAATTTCAGCTGCATCTGCATTTGGGTAAACAAGCTTGCCAGTCTCAGACATTATTTCTAATGGCAGCTGAGGCTTTCTTGCAAACAGGTTGAGTCCTCTGATTACCTACCTGGCCCAAGTAAAGGGAAACAATACATTTCAATGAGACAACTAATTCTGTAACCTCATCCCCATGCTGTTGCTCCACATCTCAAGTACTTGCTCACTAGTGGCATATTCAGCACCAAGATGCTGAAACAATTGCCACAGTCTTAACAAGAAGTTCCTTTTTCTGGATCCAGAGTAATTCTTGCAGGCTGGAGCTGTGCTGAGCTGACCTGGTGAGCAGAGCAGCCCCGTGCTGGATGCTGCCAGTGTGCAGGTGTAGAGTACAGGGTTTGTGTGCAGCTGAGCAATAGCTGTCTTTCACATCCCCATCTCTCCTGATGCAGCCCATTCAGCTCATAGGGAAACTTTGGTCTCCTAATGACTTGCCAGACTGTGTGATTAAGAATGATTTCTTTTGTGCCCGTAGCAGAAAAAGATTTCAAATAGATGTGATGATGGTATTGCATTCAGCATGTAAAGATCATTGAATATAAATGTGAAACAGAATGTACTTCTATCTCACAGAAAATTGCACTTAGAACTTGTTGCCTACTTCGTTGCTTTTGTAATAATGCTTCAACCCCATACCCTGGATCTCAATATAAATATGTTGGCGTTTCACACAAAGGAATCAGAGAACAGCTATTATCTCCCAAAAGCTGAGAAATTCTGGAAGGTGCATTAAGCTATGATGGGATCCTTCCACTTGTGCCTCCCAGAAAGTCACAAAAGGTACTGTTTTGAAAGAACTGGTTTTTAAAGAACACTTTTCATAATATGATTATGTCATACTGGGTTTTGCACATGCTGGCAAAGCCACAGATCTGCTGCAAGAGGAAAAGATGGAGAATTGATAAGAGAACAAATGCTGGGTTAGAAGTTCTGGCTTTAGCATAGCCCAGAAGAGTTAGTAAGTGTCACCACAAATTCATAATTACTTTTTATTTGTTGACCATTGTGTGTAAAACACAGTGAAAATAGAACTAAGATTTACACATTTTGGTACCAAAAGTTAGATGTTCACTGCAGAGTTTGACAGTGATGAGATTTCCCAAGGTGCTTCAGCCGTTTCTGTTCCCATGACTGCATGTTTTCCTTGTAAAAATCTTCCACTTAAATAGCTTTAGTTTAAATTAATTCTGAGGTACAGCAACTTCACTGATAGCTGCTGGGTAGTTATTACTTCAGAAGGTCAGGCCATTTGGATAGACATTTCTTGAATTGTTTTATTACTGCATAGACAGGAGACGTGGAACTTGTTTGCACTTCACTCCTCTAGCTAAAGTTAAATGTATTTTGTGTTGCAATGCTTTGTTCTACACAGGTGTATCCTTAATTCAGAAAAGCAGAAGAATACTGAATATTAATCAGCCATGTCAGTTTTCTGAATATAGCATGATTCTTATAGGTCATATTTGCATTAAACTCAAAATAGTGCATAACAGAGATTAATGCTGTTTTACTGAAAAAATAATAAATCAAAATTCAAACCTCATTTTTATACTGAAACATAAGGATAAAAAAATGGCCAGTCACACAGCTGGTAGAGTTTTGCTTTGGAAATTGTATTTATTAGTTTGCAGTGAGATTGAATTTTGGACCATCAATAATTGCCATAAAATGGAATTCTGGCCCACTTTTTTTGTTCCAACACATCCTGTTCACTACCAGAAAGACACGTAGTGGAATATGAGCTGGCCTGACTATAGCTCTTCTCTTTCTACCGGGAACCAAGTGTTCTACATCACTCTTTATATTCCACAAAGTTAGGGTGCTGGGCAGTTTGCCTTGTCAAGACTGCAGTGTCACTCTGAAGTAATTTGCTGTGCTTGGCTTTGTAGATTTCATCAGCTTCCTAATGAAAATTTAAGGGGGGAAAAAACTCCAAACCTTTTTTTCTGTCTTAATCCAGACACTCTTGTGGCTAGCATAAGTGTTTTAAAGACACTGGGGCCATATAGCATACACAGATTTTATGAAGTTATTTTTTAGTGTAAAAAGATACAACAACATAGAGAGCTGAAACAGAGGAAGTTTAAGCTGGGATAGCTGCATGGGGATGTCCTTATCCATGAATGTACCTAAAACTTGAAGATGTACTCTGCACCACCTTGAGCTAGGGCAGCTTCCCAGTCTGAAATCCTGTTCTCATCAATTCAAACCCCTTTGCAATGCAGAAGCTAGTTCTAGCTTCTGACACCAGCCATCCTCTGCCACATCCCCTTGCTTGTAATCACATTTCCAGCCTATTCCAAAGGTTTCCAGAAGATCCTGTGGGATATGGGCTGTCCTGAGTGTAGTTTCTCTCTTTAGGAAACAAAGTGTGTCGTCTCTTTCATGCCACGAGCTGGCAGTGCCCAGGGTGCCCTGGTGCCCCCAAGGCAGTTCCACGGGGTCACAGCTGAGCCGTTGGACTGACAGCAACGCCAGCCTTGGGTTTAGGCAGCATGAGAAGTGTGAGTGATACCCAGCAGCCTCCTGAATGCAAATCTGTGTGACATTTCCATTTGTGCCGTTTTCGGGGGAAGCAGCAAGCTGGCTCATTGTAATGAATTGGTAAACATCACACTGTATTACATCTCAAATTCATTTCCCAGAGCTCAGGAGAGGGGTGTTAATGCAATGCTCCCCACTATGGTGTTTGCTTTGTGATATTGGTTCAATGCTGTGTTCTAAAATATTCCTATCCCAGCCATACCATACCACAGAGTTATTAGCCTAAATCTATGAAGACAAAAAAGATGAGGAAGAAAGCTAATTTCAGTTTTGGTTTTCAATTCTTATGCACTGTAACAGAATGTGAATAACCTCATTACTATACAAATTTTGTGTGTCACATAATGACCTCTATACCGAGGACCAAAGTTTGCATAATTGAGGAGAGACTCACCTACAGCAGTGCTTGAATTCATTAGCATAAGCCTGAAATAATGCTAAGAAAATAGCATTTGATGTCACCTATTTAAACTGAAGCACTAGGTGTTTTCTTTCCTCTGGACTTCTTAAAGGTACATGCTTATGATGGGGAATAAAACTTGTCCTGCTGAATCTGGCAAACAGTGAGAGGTGGTTCTGTACCTCCCTGGGTCTTTACATAACAAACAGAAAAGGGCTGTTCTTACACAGCTTGGCAGTTTCTTGCAAAGCTCAGTGAAGTATATGTTACCTAACAGGTTTATTTTTATAGGCGACCTATTAATATATTTATCTTGACTTTTAAGTGTTCATCCTTCATGCTAGGTTCTCTGTGGTAATTAAAATATACCATAAATGATATCCACTGTAATTAACAAAATACATTGTAATTATCTGTTGATCTTTTGCGCCTATTAAATAACTACTGGGATGTTTCAAAGCTGAGTTATTTTTGTATTCCTTGAGATAAACCTGCTGCAAAATGTTGGTAATTCACTTAATATTGCAGCATAGATCAACTTTAGGGTGTTTCATGACTCCTCTCTCTTCTCACTGTAAGGTTATGGCAATTCTATTGACTATCATTCTGTTAAAAATCACATTTATGAATGGCACCTGAATCCTGCCAGCTGATGACAGCATCCTGGGGTATGCAGTTATTGAGGGTCACTCTGCAGGCAGCTATTCCTTTCATCCTGCTCTTTGTCTTTACCATGACTGCAGACAGAAATTTTACATGAATTGAGGGAATTCAAAACCTGAGTTGGAAAAAAGGAACAACTCTTATCTGAAACCTGCAGGTGGTTAAACCTACTTCAGTGCAGCTGCTCAGAATGAGAGAGAGCTGTGAGCCCAATGGTAATGAGCACAAACATACAAAAACAATCCAAAAAAGGCAAAATAGTTCTGCTTACCTTCATTGAAGGTATAGGTATCCATATATGAATGTTTGTGATGTGCCCTTGGAACAAATGCACCAGGCCTTGCTTACTGCAACGTTTCCCAAACGTTTCCCTTTTCACAAGTATTCATTCTAGCTAAAACACAGGCTTCTTGCCAGATTTTTTAATATTACCAACTCTGTGGTTGTATAAGAAGTATGAGGATGCAATTTGTTGTAGTGTTTTATTGGAAATCGAGGTGAGCCCAAGTGGAATTACATAGGTGTTAGGGTTAATTTTCTTGCTCTTCATAGAAAAAGCATTACATCAGTTTCCTGCAAACTTGAATTTCCAGTGCTAGTAGTATCTTGCAGCCATGGTTGTGTGTAATGTAGCAGTGTTAAATTCTTGTCTTCAGAGATTTATGCAAGTCGTTATTTAAAAATAGAGATCTGGGAGTCACAGCTAGCTAATTAATCTCTAGCAAGGAAAGCTAAGTGCTTGGCCTTTCAGGCTTCCTGTGATGGCTGAGTAAGCTTGTAATCCCATAAAATTCTCACTTCTATGTTGTTTGGCTTTTTCTTTTTTTCACTGTTGGGTGGGTTTTTTTGTTGGTTTTTTTTGCTTGTATAAAAATTAAATGCTGAACCAATCAGCTTATTGCAAACACAGTTTTCAAATATTTGCATGGATCTAGTAGAGAACTTGGCATGAATTGGAAATAATCAGTGTACTGCTCTCCACCATGGACTGAAGATTTGTCAAGCATAAGCCTGTCAGGAATGTAACCAGCCAAGTATTGCTTTCAGATTGTATATGATATTAATTTACCACTGCAATAATTCAGCCTTCTTACCTGATATTATTGGTTTTTTCTTTTGGTCTTGTCAGGATGTTTCTTGACATCCATTGTCATATTGCAGTTAACTTTAGCAGCCCTATGGCCAAACCTGAAAGCTGCCCAATTGTTAAAATAGTAGCAAAAAAAAACCCCATGTCAATATTGTAGTAATTCATACTATCAGTAAATAGAAAAGGTATAAACCATGCAACCATAATAGCTTGATTGGAAAAAGTAATTTTCTCATAACCACTGTTAGAGTGAATAGCAGCAGTCCCCAATTCCCTGTAAACAGAAGTAGGAGGTAATCAAATGGCTCCAGTCCAACCAGCACAATCTTATTGGTTCAAGATAATCCTTTGTAGGTTAATAAGCAACTAATTATTTTACAGTCATAACAGCAAGCACGGGAATACTCCAATCTTCATTTGGCTGTAGCCTGAATGACATGGAGTTTCTGGCGCACCAGATTGGAGAACTGCAGTTCACAGGAATGACTGGATGTCATGATCTCCCTCACAGCCTCTTTATTCTCACAAACACATTATTATCCATTATTTGTTTAGTTATTAGTAACTCTAGTGAAGAATGAAATTAATTATATTCTTCAAGATGTATGTGTCTATAAATTGATGTTATCCATCTCTGGGGAGGCAAGAATTACAGACTTTAACAAAAGATTGTGTATAAAATTATGAATATCTGTGCCAAGGTTTGAATTTCTGCAACAGCTGTAGGAAGGTTTAGATCTAATTGTAATCCCATAAAGAAAGTAAGTGTGAAAAGGAGGTTCATGTCAGGCCAGAATTCCCTTCAGTGAAAGCAGATGCCTGTCCCACGCAGGGCAGTGGAGTTTGTGCTAAGGAGCTGAAATGAAACTTGGGTAGCAAAGCACATGAGGCTTGTGTACAGTGGTGAATCTGTGTCTGAATGTCCCTGATATACTTTTTGAGCCTCTTTTCTTCTATATATTTACATAAAGAAATTCTCCTCTTTAACTTCTTTCTTTGCCCAGCAGAACTGGTGTAACCACTGTAATATCCTGACTTATTTTATATATTTGAGTACATTTACCTTCCAGGTGAAGGTAATTACATTTGCTGGCCTCCATTCCCACAACTGTTGGGAAATACAGTATTCCTGGATCAGTAGGCAAGAAACAACAAACATCTCACTCCAGTCTGCCTCCATGATGCAGAAAAGATAAGTGGTGATGCCCTTAATCAGTTTTATGTCTAGAAGCTCGAGTGGCAACCCCTCAATAATTGCTAATTTTTGTTCCTTTATCTGAGCAGCATGTCTTGTTTATCTCACTCACTGCAGATCTTCCAGTGTAAGACTGAGATGCTGTTATCTTAGCCAATTCAAATGATTCAAATTATACAAATGGCTTGTTCTCAGACAGAACTGTGTGAAGACTTTTCTACCCATGCTGTATCACTGAGCAGTGTTAAGAGCAAATTACATCCAGCTTCCCCAATCAAAGATGATTTTGGTCAAGTAATTAGATGCATATGTTTTTTCCCTCATTAATGTTCAGTCTTAATATTTTTTATGAAGTGTGGTCCATAGGGCTTCTCTTCTGTATTTGAAATAAAAACTATTGAGGTCTTTTTTTGTTTCTGTCAGCAAGAGTTGATCCAGAGCAGGGTTTTTAACTTCCTATTTCTTAGTGTGAAATGAAAGGAAGAAAATTGGTAAAGGTATTGATGGTCCTGTAAGGTAGAAGTGAGAATGACTCTTGTTCTTGCAGAGTCCATTTGTGAGTTTTCGTAGACATTGCGCTAATTACAGTGTGGGCATACCTGTCTGTAGGGAGGAATGGACTGATGCAGGTGTGAATAATGTCCTGTGTCTGCTTATGGTGGGTTTAGTCCTGTGTGTCAGAGTTGATGGAAGAAGACTTCCTAACTCATCTGGGAATTGGATTTGCCTGTCGCTGCAACCCAAGGAAAACTACTCAAACTGTGCTTCTAGAGTGTTCTACATTAGTATTTAGGAAGATTTCAACCCCTCACCTATCCACATGCCTTAATGACATCTTTACAATTTTCTTTTCAACTTGTCTCCTATGAGAAATTCCATGTGAACATGGGCTAATGCTGATATCTAGGCTTAATTTAATGAATTAAACTAATAACACATGAATTAAATTTAATGAATTAAACTGTAATAACACATTTCCTTAAAAAACAACCTGTGGAGGCAGCTGGGGTGCTTGTCTTTTCTAAAGTACTAGAGGAGTACTGAAATGCTGCTGGCTGCCCAACACAGGCATGTATATTGCCTTCTTTAAAAGCAAATACTATTTCTGCCTTTCTATGAAATTTAGCTTTTATCTATTATAGCTAGTCCGTCTGGTGAAAACTCAGTCCAGAGTGGCCTCATTGGAAGTAATACTTAGTAATTATGACTAAAGAGACTGACCTACACTATGTACATTCCTTCCATTCTTCTCTTTTATTTCACTCTTTGCTACTGACCATTTATGACAAATCTTATGTAGCCTAATGTAAGCAGCTCTGAGCCCAAAAAAACCAGAAATTACTAAATATAGTAGCCAGAAAATCCTTTACCAGGAGTAAATATGTGCCTAAATATTGTTAAAATTCATAAAATAAATCATGATGACCTGATCTGCTAGTTCTAAATTATCTTGTGAAATTAAAACTTTAAAATTAATCTTGAGTGAGAGAGCTGCTGAAATTCCCAGAACTTTTTCCTTCCAGTTAATTCAGACAGTTTAGCCTGACCTCTGGTTACATTTGTTTACTTTTTGTTTGTGAAAAATGCAGGGAGGAGTGGTACAAAACTCTCAGGAGTTCACTCCGTGATTAACTGTGACGTAATTGACAGAGGAAAACAGCAACAATTCATGCAACCAGTAATTAATCTCGAGCTTTATGGCCTCATTTGCCAACTGTCTCCATATTTGACAGCGAAAGTGACTTGCAGAATGTTTAATTTCCACAGTGACAGCTAAGGTATGAAATCAGATAAACATCTTCTGTGCCTTCTGCTTGCAAAAGGAGTAGCCAATTAAGTGTGCTTGCTTAGTCCTTGCAAATATTTGCCATGGGATTGACATAGGAAATGGAACATTGTCCCTGCCTGGGCAGGAGCCCCACCTCACTGCTCCCCTCTGCTGTGTGTGTTCAGGAGCCTCCTCAGTTTCTGGAAATGAGCCATGCAGGTGTTTTAGTCTTCTCCTTTCTCTTCTTTTGCCTCTGTGTGTGTGAAAGGGCCAAGTCACGTGAGATGCTGGCCATCTCTCAGTAGGAACTGCATGCCCAGCAGGACATGGGCAGTCTGACATATCCCAGGAGACAATTTGCACCTCCTGGGATTGGTAAAACAAGTAACTCAGCTGCAGTGAATTCTTTCCAGAAACATTTTCTCCATGTTGCAATGGGAAATATTTTTATTTTCCTGGTTTTTGTGAACACTCAGACTTGCCTATCTGACCCACACCAGATACTGCTGACCTATAGGAGAAAATTTCTCCCCTCTGCTCTGCCCTGACAATTTAAGATTCTGTCCACGTTCTGCATTCTCTGGACAAGTCAAACAATCTGCAGACAGCTGCAGCCCAGAAAGAAGAGAGAAATTTTACCATGAAAGGAGAAATTAAATTAGTGTCCTGCTCACCTGCATTTGATTTTTAAAGTAAATACATTTGATATCTTTCCTGTTTAGTACTATTGAAAGGGCAGTTTCCTGACACCACTCATATAAAACAATCGGGAATGTAGACTCTGGCATCTCTGTATGTAACAGGACTGTGATTGTCAGAATCTTCTTCATTATTAAGTTGGAGTTGGTAAGGGAAAAAGATTTTTTTCTTTCTGTAAGCTTTAAGTGCTTTTGTTTTGAACTTGTCATTTTTATTTGCCTGTGAGCTTTGTTTTGATTTTTCTTGAAGATTTCTAGTGAAAATAATTGTTTGCAACAGGAAGATTCATGTGAACTGACTTCCATTTTAAACATCAGTTCCTGTGAAATGAAAGGGGATTGCAGTGTGGATGTGGGCAAAGAGGCATCCATACAATGCACTTCTGCTCCAATGGTAAATATATTTTCATGATTAATAAAGAGAGAGTAGAAGCCATTGTACTCTGTTAGGGTTTTGTTGATGGCTGCTCCCCAGAATACTGAAAAGATGCTATCAATACTCTTGACACTCTGCTTAATCAAGATGTGACCCTCCAATGCAACCAGACAGCTTGCTTGTTTCAGAGCTGGAACATTGCTGCAGTTAAGGGAGACGTGGTTGTTGTTGTTTTTGATGTGGGATTTTTTTATAATTTCATTAAAATTTAATCAATGCCATTAAATAATATTTAATGCCACTAAAGTGCTGTTGGATACAAATAGGAAATCAATCAACTTGTACTCCCAGTGGCCATCAGCTGTGGAACTGCATAGGTACCTCAGGGTGAAGGGCTGCACCTTGCACAGCAGACAAGTCAGGTCAATAATAGTACGTTTAGTTCAGTTTTTGAAATTGCTCTTGCTTGGAATGTGCCAATGGGCACCTTCAATATCAGATATGTGGGCTTGGAACAAGAAATTTTCAAGTGCACCCTTAATGTTTGCAACTTGCTAAGTATTTTTGCTCCTTAGGTGCTGCACATCAAAAGCCAAAATTATAAGAATGGAGGTTCCCCTGTGCAAGCTGGAAAGATATGTGAAATATACAGCATGATCTTAGCCTGGTGGTGGAATGAGTCAGGCCAGCTCCTTGACGTGCTCCCCAGCTTGAGCAGGAGGTCATCATTGCTGCTCAGTGCAGTCAGCCCTGTCAGTGTGCACAGGTAGGCTGGTACGGGCATCCTGAGAAACTGTGTGGCAATTGAGGCAGCTTTGGAGCTAAAGCACACTCTGGCCTCTGTTACAGCCAGTCCCCAGTGGGTAAATGGAGTAGGAGAGCTTCCTCTGAAGGATTTAGGATGATCCCATTAACTGCAGTGGATATTTGTTCACATTCCCTACCTGTGGGGGCAGGGGAAAAAGGGATTACAATCAGTGGCCAGTAGCAAAGAGACTCTGCTGACTGTCAGTAATGTCTCTATAGGACTGGGGAAAACTGAGCAATTCTGTAAAATTTCACAGAGTCCTGACCAGAGACTTATGTCTTCCTTCAGAAATTCCACGTGAGGTGAGTTTTCACATAAACTCAAACTATTGCAAACACTCCCGCTGGGTCCGGCCAGAATGCATTTGACGATTCCTTGCAGCTGTTTAATTCCAACATAATTGCCTTTGAGATTTCCTTCCTGATTTTTCTCTGTAAGCTGCACTAAGCTATGTAGATAAGAAGCAATCTATACATTCTGTGTATAGGAGTAAATCCAAGACTATAACACAGATGGACAGAAGCGAGCAAAGACTCAGTTCTTGTAATTTAAAATACATTGCAATGTGAATCCCACTGAGTTGAAATATCTAATTTCCAAGAATTTCCTGGGGCAGGAAGAATGAGGCTGCTTTATTCAACACTAGTCACATCAGTCTACAAATTAAAAACTAATGAAACATGTTTAAAACAATTACACACACCTTTTCTGAGTTCTTCACACAATAAATTTGTGTAAGCCGTACAATGACTAGAAAGCAATTCTTGCTGACAAATATGATAATAGTTAAAATTGATGCTACATAATTGTGCTGAAAATGTGCTTTTCCTCTCTGATCACACAAAGATGGCTTGATCAACCTTCTGTCATCTATAGGTGGCAGATGGAAGGAATTATTAAGTCTGTCCCTTTTGGATGTTGTTCCCCTTGATATTGAAGCCTGCCTTACTCTATTTGCACTCTAACACCTTGCCATACCAACAGTACCAATTCCAATTGTGGTTTTTTTATAATAGATCCTAAATTCTAAATGATACATCAAAATGTCTTTGCCAGGGCCTTTGAGCACTCACCTTTCTGGAGCAGAGCCATGAACTATACAAACCATTGCATTAAACCTTTGGTCCCTGACAGGCAGGTATGGGAGCTGTTGAATACAATTTGAAAAAACTAAGAGGGAAGGAAATAATGAAGGAAGGGTAGAAGGAGGAGGAGAGGGATTCTCCAGTCAGAAGAAGGATTGTGTTAGTGAGGGGGAGGAACTGAATACCCCACATCCCCAGCTCAGCCATATCTAATCTGAGAACTCCTCTAAGGAAAGGCAAGATGTTCTCTGTGTGCAGCTGAAAGAGCTATTCAGACCATGCAGTATGAGCACGTTGCTCTGTTTTGTGAGTTTAGCTCCTCACACCATCTCCATCCCAGCATGAGAGAAGTCTGTAAGCTCAGTGCAATCGTATCATAATTTGGATCTCTACAGGAGACTGAACTCGCATCACCAGAATGCATCAAGGCAATGCATGTGTCAATGCACAGTTACATACACACGCCACAGTCACAGCCCATGGTGACAGTTTTCAAAGGAATATATTGACAGAGTGCCAGGATATTTTTTAAGCATATCCAGAAGGAAAAAGAGTATTACAATGAGGAAGGAAACCCAGCAGAATGCTGACACCCAAGTACATTACTTAGTGTGCAGTTGCATTAATGAACCATTACTTCAAATCCCAGGTTTGCCAATAGTGTCACTGTTCGTTTATCAAGGCAGAATCATCGTGGATGTGAGCAGAATGCCTGTATAATAGATAACTTCTCAATCCTCCCATACCATACATTTCCTTGAGCCCGTTACAAAAGATTTATTTTTAGATTGGATTTTTTTTTTCAGCTGGGCAGAATGAGACTGTTTGTTGAACAAATGGTGTTAAAATCCCCAAGGCTCTGACTTACTTCAGTAACGACCAAGACTACTGCTTGAGCCAGCTGATGCTCTTTTAATGAGCACTGCTTGTCAGAGGATCATATCTGCAAGTTGCTGTATAAAATAGCCGTTTTCCATGAGTTCATAAAGCAGCTTCTCGTTTGAAATGGATGAAGTGTTGTACCAATCTGTGCAGCACAAAACAGGCACTTATTTGAACTGAAAGGGGAAAAAAAATCCTAACCCAAAGTATTTGACAGGTTTTTTTTCTTCTTTTTAAAAAAATTGTTTTCTCTGTCTATGACAGACAGCTTTGTGTTCATACACAACAAGTTCAATTGGTTCAAAACAAAAAAATGCTGAAATGCGAGCTTTAAAATGAGTTTCAGCTTTGTCCTGATTGAATTAATACAATCATGACAGGTTGCTTATTTAGCAAAGTGGGTGGACAGTAAGATTAAGCCTTTTCCTGTGACAAGACATCCCAAAAAACTCTCTTGCTGTCCCTTGTAAGGTTTTACAAGGCAAATCAAGAAGAGACTCGTAGATAAATCAAAATGACAAGTTCAAAACATGTGAGTCCTTTTTTAAAGAAATATCATCTCCATAACAAGCCCAAGCTTATTAATGTTGCATTTGACAAGCACAACCACTTTGTGGTTTTGTTCAGTCCAGGGACCTGATCATGCCGTGTAACTACTGCGCTGCTGCTGCTACCACTGTGTTCAAAGCTAGGATCACAGAGTTAAAGAACAGCATTTAGTAGCCTTACCATCAACCTGTTCTTTTAAATATATGTGTTATTTATGGCTTCAGGTCAGGTTATACCCTTGAATATCACATTTCTCACCAGAAACAGCAATGAGTAATTTGGTACTGCAGGGTTTAATGTGCAATACTGAGTCATTTTGATTAGACCCATATTTTATCACTCATACTATTAACATCAAAGATTTTTTAAACTACAGTATTCCACACACTTGGTATTAATGTGAATTAACATGCTCAAGTACCTTGAGTTTTCTTTGTCTTATGTATATCAAATCCACCTAGGTCACTGGTAAAATTCAGCTTGTACTTGTGTACAAACTAGCTCTGTCCTACGAAAATGAACCACTAAAGTTAATTCAGATTTGTTCAGGGCCTTGAACAATGTAAGTAATGAATCTTTCAGACAGTTAATTCGAGCTGAACAAAAATAGAATCCACTTAAATGTTATAACTGCTTGGATTGAATCTTACCAGCCTTGATAGGTCTGACGATCCAAGCCTCAGTGGATGAGATCTGCAAATTCCAGCTTTGATCTCAGCAGAGAGAGAGAGAGAGGGAGAGGGAGAGGTGATGACTTGGTCTCTGTTTATTCAGTGAAATTACTGCCCTAGCATACTTTCTGATCAGAAACATAAATATGTAATTCTATTTTGCTCTAAAAAGGAATTTTTTACATTTGTAAGCCTTTCTCCATTTTGCAGATCTTACATCCAGGCTGATAAAATCATGAAGCAGGAATAATAATGATTTCCTGCACAGAAAAATGTGTATGTTAGAGATGTTGGTTGAATGTTTCACCTCTATTAACCTCTCTTCCAAACCAGCAGAGAAGTGGGAATATTTACTTATCATACAAATTCAAACTAAGATGCTTTTCTTGTGAGCAGAAATGCTCACCAACTTTGTTTGCAAGGGTAAAGTCTTCTGTGGTTTGCTGCATATGCTGCCCTCACTCTAATTTCTCAAATTTTGTGATTCTGTGAAATTATTTGGCATTCTTAATATTGAGAATAGTAAGAAGTAGTCTCACTGGTATTTAATTTTTAGCTTCAAACCTGATTAAACTTCTATTCCTGTCCATCTGCCTCAAGTTGTCACAGATTTTCCAATAGTAACTAAGCTGCTGTGTTATGATTCAGGCTCTATATGTGATATTTAGCATGCTGGGTCTCTGCTGTTCCAGGCTACACAGAAAGCAGCCTCTAGCATATTAAATGCCTGTTTCACCTGAAGTAAAAATGGGAGAGCATTTTAAAAGATAAGTTTTCCTTTGTCACATTTCTTGCTTGTACTGTAGATTATCAGAGCCTTTCCCCCCTCACATGTAAGCAAAGACAGATATAGAGAAAAATGAGTTCTTTGAACCACAGGAAGATTTTTCTTTGCTGTTCTATTAATATCTGACAGAAATAAAAAAGGAAAAATTCTGAATAAATGACTACAGGCATCTTAAAACCTGTAAAGTTATTTTTTAAACAGGGATTTTGCTTAAAAAATGGGATCTGAAAATGTGTATAATGGAGCCGGACTCACAGAGGAAAATTACAATTTCTATGTCTATCTAACACCTGTCAGGTTTCTTCAAAAGTCTAAAATGCATGTATTATCACAGATAATACTCCCAAATAGACCAATCAAAGCCTAATTTTCAGAGGTAAATCTTAGAATCCTTTTGAAGTCCAAATTTAAAAAATGATCATGTGTTATCCATCAGAGGTCACTACCAACTAGGTATGTTTGTAACAAATGTAGCTTTGGAGCATTGTGGTGATAAGATATATGAGAGAAGATTGAACAAAGAGTGATAACAGCATCAGGAATTGCACTAGTCCTAAAAGTTGCCTCTGTGCTCCAGTGGTTTCACACCAAGCATTTGGAGATGATGCTCAGAGCCTCGCCGGAGGGATTCTGCTGAAGCCTTTGCTGAGATACTGGGGGCAGTGCTCAGAGCAGGTAACAACCATATTGCCCTATACATCATGATTAATCCAAGACAAAGAACAGATGGCAGGAGAAGGAGATGGATTCTGTGAATTTGGAGTGGGTGGCAATTGTAGCTGGTCCAAGCTTTGAGACCTCAGAGAGGAGTATTGGTAAATAGTGATAAATGTGAAGAGATTGTTTCCTGCATGTTACAGGTTACAGGAAGACAGAATGGAGTTGTCAGCTATCTGACAACTAATTTTTATACATGAGGGTTTATTTTATGGCTGCTTTTATTCTGTGATCTGTTGTTTCATTTGTTTGCTTGCTGCCAGGCATTCACTGTGAGATTTCAGGATTCCCAGTTTACGAAGAGATGGCTTTGCATAGGGAAAGCCTGGGAGATCAGGAGAAGATGAATTCTCAGCTAGTAGTGAATGTTTAAGCCCTGAATTTCAGGAAAACGAGCATAAGCAAATACATTTAACTTTCTTTTGAGTTTTGTCCCACAAAGTTAATTGTTTGGTGTTGATTTGTACTGATGATTCCTTTTCCACACTGCAGTTCCTGTGTCAGGGGGTGGAATGCTTTGAAAGGCAGACAGAAGAGGAAAATACTCCAAAGGAAGTTGGACTGTTGGTCTCCTGAGACACCCAGTGTATAGATTGTGTTGGCTTGTGAAATGCACCTCAGTCACACCTCCATTTAGATCAAGTCTGGCTTGTTTCTGAGGCTTAGTGTCATAGGCAGCAAGCAATACCTCTGCAGTGGAGCGGTGACATCTTTCAGGGGAGATGCCAAGGGGAAAGCATGGATTAGTTCAAGTGACCTTTTCTTGGCAGATGACTTAGAAGGTGCAAAATGGCTCAGCAAATCCCATGGGAATACATCTAAGTTTTTATTCCTTTGCCCTTACAAATTAATTAATTGCTGGGTTTCATCCTTTTAATTGCTGTAATACGAAATTTTATTCCAGAAGAAACCAGAACAGTAATGATGTACTGGTTTCATGAATAGATTTTTTTCTTACTGTTTTCTTAGGAGAGTTTATCTCTGTACCTAATACATATTTTAGAGCATGATAGTTATATATTTCCAGAATATTTTTACTTCTCGTTGCAGGAAAAGAAAATGAGTTTCAGACTTTCTCACAGGAAATCTATAAAATAATTTTTGCTTCACACTAAAGAAATATTTGCAATATTTACAACACTTGCACTGTTTTTCTTCTAAAAAATTTCTGTCTCTTGCTCAAATGTAGAAAAGGACCATCAGTACTTTTTTTTTTTTTCAGCAAGATATTATTACTTCAGGTGAGGCTCATGCTCATTAGTGGGTGTCATGTAGGTTAAATTTAGGATATAAATTCTGTAATAAAAACTGATTATTTTCTTTTGCCTTCACAGCTGATCACTTGTCCTTTCTAGACCAGTTTATTTAAATTTTTGAAGATCTACTCAAATTTTTTTGGAAAGAACATTTTGTACAATATGGAGAACAAGAATTGGGAACATTAGGCCAATATATTGACAGAAATTTTGCACCATTTTGGGCTATGGGGTTGAACAATATCTGTCTCTGTTCTATTTCATGTTTATAGGAGCCTGGATCCTGTGAAAAGGCAATCATTTTTTGGCCGTTTTGTAGTACAGTTGCACTCATTACGGGAGGAATATGCAGGGCTGGCTGAGAAAACAAACCTTTGTGAGAATTTGAGCCAATGAAGGATGGCACTCTGGGAAATCAGCTTCCCCATATTTCAAACCTGTGTTCAGTGAAAGGACAGTCTGCACAGCAAAAGAGGATTTACTGGGGTTTAATCCTGTTTGAAATTCTGTACTCTGAAAAGTTCTCTATGCATTCAGGCTAGGATGAAGGTTTTTCTTTGCATACAAAAACCAAGCATACATCCCACTTAGTTATGAGGTTTGGGGGCAGAAGCAGGCAGGGATTTTCACTTTTTAGATGGACCTCCATGTGCTTTGCCACCACAATTGCACATGGCCAGCACATTGCCCACCATGAGGGAGTCATTCAAGAGCTCTGGGACAAATCCCATACCAGTAGCCATTTTCCACCCCCTGTGTGTGCCCTGTGGGATATCCCATAACTTGTCTCTGTGACCTGTATTTGCCAAGCAAATTTACCTGTATTTGTATTTTCTTCCTGTTGTCCTGTAGTCTATGGTGCACTGTCAGTGCAATTGATTGAGATTAGATTTATCTTTTGTTGATTTGCAGCTTACTCTGGGCTTGATACTATGAGTCTTGAGACAGTGGGAGTACAACTGTGTTATCCATGGGTAGGCCATTTGGATATCTGCCACAGCTTCCATGAGCTCCAGTTAGTAAGTCAGAATCACAGAATGACAGAATATTCTGAGTTGGAAGGGACTCTCAGCATGAGTGTCCCATACAGGGATTAAACCTACAACCTTGGCATTACCAGCACCATGCTCTGACCAAGCAGTGCCTGCTGCTTTCACAGGTGTGTGAATAGTTTAATAATTCTGTTTGCAGAAAGTACTTGGAACAAAGCCCAAAAGTTGTTTATTTTGGAGTGCTCCAAAATGTGAAGATATGTAATAATTCAATACAACTTTGTGCAAATTCTGTTTCTTATTTCTTGGGCAGTTGAAGCCGTCTATCCACATTCATATGTAAGCACAGTGCAGTTTAATGTCACACCAAAAACCAAAAGAGACCACAAAGAACATAAATAATTTTACTTCATTTTAATGGAAATATGATAAAAATTAATTTGGGTTGAAAGTTTTTCTTCTCTTAAAAAGAGGAGGAAAAAAAATTTATTTTCTAGAATGTGCCTCTTCAACCTTCTGCTACTGAATGAAAATCCATCTTCATGTAAGCCTCCACCTCACCACTTTGTCAAATATTTTTTCTGCCTCTTTTCATTATTATTTTTGAACAAAACCAAGCACCTAAGGCAAAGTACTGAGAAGCTCACAGCATTATTTGCTTGGGGAGGAGTGCTTTACTAGTGATCTTGTCTCAGGTTGACACTAGTCTGTTGCATTGTAAAATATTTGAATTGTGAGGGTTTATAGCCATGGTTCAGGTAAATAACAATGTCATGCCAGGTGAAAGATACAGAGAGGTGAATTGAATGATTTAATCATAGCTGAGTCTGCTACTCAGGCTCCTGGAGTGGCAAAGAAATTACCATTACAGCGATGATCTTTGTATGTGAATACCAGGCATTCTTCAATCCAGGCTGGAAAAGATGTGGTTGCAATAATTGTCATTATAGGCACAGGGCCATTTTGAAGCTATTTACTTGTCCCAAATCAGAAGATCAGATATTTTGCTCTCTCCTGGTGGGTTTGTTTTTTCCAGTCTCCTATTAATAGAAATCCTAGGAAGCTGCTTTAGCAGGGCTCACAAATGCACACTCCTGGAGGGCCAAGATTCACGTTCCTGGCCGCGCTGCTTTGAGACGCAGCCACTTCCTGACTGTGCTGCCCCTGCTCTTGTGCTTCCAAGGCCCAGGAGTTGGTCTGGTCTGGTTGTTTTGCTCGGAGCAGGTTAGAGACCTGCGCTGTGTGCTCCAGAACTGTGTGGGATCAACCATCTCCAGCTGTTGGGTGTTGACCAACAGCTAGAGCAGCAACATCCGTACCCCCAGCTCAGGGCAGGGTCTGACAGGCTGCTGGGCTGCATGGGGATGGTGCATGAGCTCAGCATAGATGGAGCTGAGCTGCACAGAGCTGGCTTTGTCCGCCCCAGGTTTAGCTTTTCTGCTTGTTGATGATAATATTTGTCCTTACATACCTTCCATAAAACTATGAGGGCTTGTTTATGTGCAGCGTCAAACTGCTTTAAAAGGAACATGTTGCCAATGTGAATTTCACCTCTGGATTGCAGTGTGTTTTCCCATGGTTAATTTTCATGCATTCATGCCATTCAGAATCACATTTCATATGATTTATGCACTAGCAAACTGAGTTATCAAGAGGAGATAATCTTATATTTGTAATGCCTTCATCCTAGAGTTTCTTCTTAAAGGGAAACTCCAGAAATCAGTAGGAAAGACAGTTTTAAAAAATGTTCCAGGGAGAAATGAGGTTTGAGTTATGTGCTCATTTACTGTGGTATTTGAGGACTGAGGGAGATGATATCTACCATCTATTCAAACACTCTGTACAAAATACTTCCACTCCAGTTGCTTGTTTTCTGTTGGTTGCCTCTGTAAACTCTATTTAAATGTTATGGAGTCTGCCTAGTCTACATTGTATTTTGCAAGTTAGAGGTGGGCAACTCATTCCACAGTGGGGGGAAAAAAACATTATTTCAAACTAATCCTTTGCCTGCAGTCAGAGAAATCAAATAAAAATACAAAGGTAAAAAAGAACAAAGCTTCTGTCAAGTTCAGAGAAGTGACAGCTCCCTGGTTGAAGAGCAGCTCTCTGGTAATACTTGTAAAAGTAAATGGCAAACTTGAATTATCTCAATTGGAGATGTTCTCTCTTCTCCCTCCGCACCTGTATTGTTATTTTCAAGCTTTTGAACAATTGCTGAAACCTATAAAATAGTTTAATTTATATTCCTTTCCCCACAAGTACATTTTTATTTCTTACATCCTCTTAGGAACCAACTGATGGAAAAAAAAGTCATAATGTCACCACTAAAATCATTCAACTTTTAGAGATTGTGATCTTCTAATGCATAAACTGGTGCAACTCTGCTGCTTTGCCCTGTGAGGGTGAGGAATTCTCTGATGGATGTGAGTGCAGTGTAGATCAGTGGGTATGGGCTGTGTGTGTTACACACGTGCAGAGGCAGTGCATGACAAAGTGTGGAATAATGAATACTGCACGATGGAGGGCAATTCTGCACAGCATGAAGATAAAGGATAATGGCATTGCTCTCAAATAACAAACCCCTGAGCAATGCTGGCAAACCTAGGAGGGGACGTGAGACATCTTCATTGTTTCATGTGATAATAATCTGTGCATGCACGTGGTTTCCATAATGATCCATAGATATGGAATATTATAGGGGCAGTTCAAGAAGAAACCACCTGTTTGTATTGAATAATTTCCATATGAATGGTTTAGGTGTGTTTAGGTGTGTTTTCTTGCTTTGCTTTTCTGAGCTCTGTAATTTCTAATACTGGCTTCTTATCACAAACTTGCAGCCATACAACCTGATCTCATCAGATCAAACAAGTTAAATGTACTCAGATCTGGTCAATACTAAGGTGAGCGATTTCCAAGGTAATTCAAGATTGCATTGGGAAACTGCTCCATGGCAGTATTCCTCTCTTGCCAGCATTGAACAAGACTCTCCCATATTTTTGGAGAGTTCACTTGATAGATGGTTCTTCATCCTCATCCAAAATAGTTTTTTTATCTTTTATATTTATTTTATATTTATATTTTCTGGTTTTTGCTTTTTATATTTATATTTTATATTTTACATGTTATACTAGCTTTGTGCAGCCTTGGTTTAGTAAAACCCAACAAAATGTTATTTTTAAAACACCATGTAGGTCAGCCTTTGGCTGAAGAGTACAGAGCACTATTTCCTTGTCAAAAATACTTGTGCAGAATCAGAAGAGCTGCCATTAGTCAAAAGACAAGATAAAGCATCCTTTCTGTTATAATCTATGAGATAAACAAGAATTATCATGTTTGGGGTCTTTTTATTTCTTCATAAGATGTGATTTAATTGACTTACTGGACTTCAGGGAGTGCTGGACCTGGACATTGTATCTTGATGTTTTTGTTTGCTGTCCCTCTAGGCCAGCTCAGCTAGCATGTCATTGTATTTGTGTGACACCTACAGTTCTACTTTTCCTGGAGAAAATGTAAGGGATATCTATGAATGAGAGCTGTGCATTATAATAGCTAAGGGCTATGATAAAGAATACCAACTCACTTGTTCTCATCAAGCTATAAGATAGCATCAGCACAAAATGTAACTAGAGGCTATCAAACGTATTGCCTGGAGAAAATGCAGATTAAATACAAATAAACACAAAGTACAAATGAAGGATCTGGCTTTATATATTATATAAGGCTTAAATAATGAAAAAGAGGGAGCTCAACAAGCTTCTTTACTATTTAATGTCATACTCCAAAGACAAATGTTACAGCTAAGTTTTCAAGGAACAAAAAAATCATGCTTTTATTCTATGTTTTTTCCTGAATAATTAGCAAAGCCATGTAACAATTTCCTTAACTAAATTGACAGAATAGGATCTACAGCAAAAATAACCAAACCACTATTCATGTGATCATAATTGTGACCGGGTAATAGCAATCGATTTTGTTGCTCTAAAACTATCATGATCCACCATTGTAAAGGAAAACCACACCAGAAGTGAATTGTGCTTTCTGCTATTATTTTGGGGATTCAGTCCATATAGTGTGCCAAAATGCTGATGCCTATGCTCTGAGAACTTCCAGTGAACATATCTCTTTAGAGCAAAGAGTAAAATGAAGTTAGGAGTCAATCATTCCTAAATCTCATGTATTTATATATAAATCTGGGTGTGTACACTTCTAGAAAGAACAAAGAAATTAAAACTCTCTTTGTTGGTGGTGTTTCTTTCAGTTTGGAAAAAGAAATATTCTCCTCAATATTCTGAATGCTTTGTGATGCACACTTTTGCACTATTTCCTTCTTCTGGTCCTATATGAGGATGCTCATTTCCAAAACCTTTAAAGCATAGACAAGTTTGATTATGACTTTTAAAATCGGATTTAGGTGAGGAAGTCCAATTTATACAAGCTTGGAGAGGTTTTGTTAATGCTAAGCATATCTGGCTATGCCTGTCTTTGTACCTTTGCAGGATTTCACATTGCCTAATATAATGTTGGTCATGGTTTTAATTTTTCCTCAGAATGGATCTCTTTTATGTCTGCTATTTACCTCCTTGCCAGAGCCACTGAGCACGAGAAATACAGTATCTACAAGATGCAGGAACTGCTTTCTTCCTTGCACTCATGTAATATGTAATGGATGGTTTTAAGAAAGGATCTTTACTCTGTGCTTTACCTATTCATGTGTAGGATTTTGATTTCATTTGAAATGAAAGGCGTAAACCTCAGGTCTGAAAACTAATAGAATTTCTGCATTTACCTGCTGATCCATAGCCTTTAGGTTAGATTGTGTGTCAGCCAGCAGTCGGCTTGTTGAATGAAGCAATACTTTAAAACTAAAATGAAAAGATTTCTGTTATATGTAGCCTGACACCAGATATGAAGGCAGATTTCTGCTGGCTTATTATTGGAAATATTTTCCAGTGTGTCTGATAAGCGAGACTGAACAAGCCCTAGGAAGTAGACCTAATCAGATAATGCTGACTTGCAGACCAGAAAAAAAGAGAAATGTATTTTCCTAAGTGTTGCGCCTTCACTTGACAAGACTGAGGACAAAATGGCTGGTGTAATGGCAAAAGGCACTGAGAGAGCAGGGACTAAACCTGCTGCTTCCTGGGGGTGCCTGTTGTGCCTAAGCCTTTTCTCGAGCACCTTCATTGTCTGTGTCACAGAAGGTTTACATCTAAGGGCTTGAGTGCATTGGCACTCTGGAGATGGGGCATGTAGGAAGGACTGGGAGAACATCAGCCTGGATCAGCTCTTCATTTTTCAGTGAGACTGGGTATTTTTTTGAATTTCAGAGGAGTTCAAAATAGATTTATGAGAGGGTCCCCCTGAAGGATCGAGTGCTGTGCTCTGCTCAGAGTCTCCAGTGCTGCAATTCCTTCCTGGAAATACACTTGAACACTGAGGATATTCACAGGAGAAGCCAATTCTCAATATGGTTACAGGACATTCGTTATGTTGCAGGATGGAGGACAAAGGAGGGTCTTGTAGTAGTTCTTAAAAGGACTTTCCAAAGAACTGAAGCAGAAAGATTCCTTTGTTATTTCCATGCCTAGGTAAGAAGTGGTCATTACCACAGTTTGATAGTTAATACAGAAAATTATTTAATATAACTTCAGATTCTTTTATGTCTTCAGATTGCATGTAGATAATAATTATACCAAAGGCAAACATGGTGCCACATTAATATTGCATGACAAATGTGCATAATTTTATTTGTTCACCTGAAGACATTAAGAAAAAAAATTGGTGGAAGATCATCTTTATTCTAAGGGTTTTTTTAAAACAGCTCAGCTCTTGGTTCTGTACCTTAAATGTCTCTGCTCAGGGAAAAAATGAATTTAATTGCATAAAACCTACTCTGCAATGATTTTTCCAGGGAAAATATTAAAGTTTTAAATGGATTGAGTGTCCCTGTAAGTATATTCACAGTCATACGTGTCTGGACTGAACATGCCATCTGTGGCTTCTGCTTTATTTTTTTACTGTATATTTGGAATTCAAAATAATACTTATTTTGGGAGGAAAAAAAATCAATAAATCATTTAAGTTATCCTACACTTTGTAAAACTAATTGTAATTAGTATAATGTCTTTGTTGGCAAGGGCTTATCAGGCATATAGCATGAAGAGGCAAAGAATGAGCTTTATAAAGAATTATGTTGTTTTGTTAAGCTAATTGTGACACTATCTCTGCTATTGTATGTGATTGAACTCTAAATTTTTAATGTGGTATTCCTTCCAGTAGTGTAGCTCCTACTGTTACCTGAGGTTCTCTGTAATGTAGCCACAGAACAGATTTTAGTCAGTTCTAGATTTTAGAGTTTGGTGCCAAAAGGATGTGGTCTAGACTTGAGTCAGCTAAAGTGTGGCAAGCAGGTTGCAGTTTCTAGTTGTAATGAATTAACTTGTTTTAATGTTTGTTATGCACATCTTGTAGATAAGAATTTAATTAACTGTGATGTCTTGAACTTTGGTGCCAGGGGAGCAGCCACAGGCTCCTCTGATGGGTCCTGTCACATGTGTGGCCTTCAAGGAGCTGCTTGCCTGCGCAATTCCATGGTAACATTGCCAACTCTTGACCAGCTGATACTGGGAATTGCTGAAAAGATGATGTTACTAAGAGCAGTATAGTGTGGAAGAGAAATCAGAGCATTTATTTACAAAGCAAAGGACCACTGTCCCACTTAATGAATCCCACTTCACTCAGGTTCCCTCTAAATATCATATTCCTGGGGCTAGCTGAAGTCCTCACCTAGGCATTCGTTTGGACTGACATTGAGCTGCCCAGATGATTAGTATGATGATTCTTGTGTTTATTATTCTCAAAAAGCTGGATTGCGAAAGACTTGGAAAATTAACTAATTTGCTACTTCAGTTGATAGCAGAGAAGCCATAAAAATTCTTGTTTCAAGCATTTAACTGCCATTCTAATAAGTATGGAGATTTTTCTCAAAGCTTCCACTTGTACTATTAACCTCCTGCAGTCTATTCAATGAATATTGGAATAATATATTCTGAAATTGTCCAGTGTTGAAGAAACTGTTCAGTAGGATAGTAGGAAATAAGCTGTGACCCCTGGTTCCTCTTCCTGTGAGGTTCTCTGTGGGAGTCTCCTGCTGTTCTGAACTGTTTGCTATACCATGCTTTTTCTAAAGGCTGCCATCTGAGAGAAGAACTTGTGCCAATCTTGGTTCTGCCAAATGTGTTTGCCTACAATCAGCGTGCTGCCTCCAGGGTAGGTATTTAAACCAGTGGCTGTGGGCATCTGGCCTTCAGAATACCCTGCTACATAAATGTAGTGACTTTGGGGGAACAAAAGGGGAATGAAAAAGCTAATCCTGGGTGTCCTCAAGATTTGGGACCCGATATTTGAAGTGCATGAGTGAAAGACGCCTTTCAGAAAGCCATCTGCTATGTCACCCAAGCAGTGGAGGTGTTAGAGGAAGTTTCAGTAGCTCAGATGTGAGGATTATTTGTTACTTTCTTGATATTTGGACAGAGATTAGTTAATTAAGAAAGCAGTGAAAGACTTGATCCATTTTGATGGAAAGTAGATAGTAAGGAAGACCATAATATTGATACTAAACCATAATATGACACCTGTATTTGTGTGTGGGCTTCATTAAAATGTATGTTGAAAAGGAAAGAGAAATATTTTGTTCCTTTTATACTTTAAGGAAAAGTTAATCTGGAGAAAGTTACAGTAGTAAAAGGGAAGCCAACATCTGTGTTAATTAGCAGTTAATCTTCAAAGCTTGACTGATGGGTTACTTTATGGCCTCTTGCAATTGAATTGAAATTCAGACCCACGCAAGTTCTATTTTTACCTCCTTTTTCCATATCAGAATAATTTGTCTGGATTTAAGGCTTCGTTTTTGCTAAAAATATTGATGCTCCATAATCTAAGATGAACTTTTGGTTAGTGCAAGTAGGCAGTGTAGAGAAGGGCTCTGTGGCTCTGGATGCACTTCCAGAGAACGCGGCTCTATGATGTGGTGCAGTGCTAGGGGTAGGGACAGGTACCTTCTCCAAAGAATCTGCTTCTCTTGGGTGCTTGACTGTTCAGCTCTCTGGTTCAAAAACTGCTGTGTGTGTACAGTGCCTTGCACAGTGAGGATTCACAGTGCTACTGTAATGTAAATAATCAGTTAGTAATTTAACAACAAATTAGGAATGAATTTTAGAATACTTGGAAACGCTCTTCTGAATACCAGAGCTGGGGGGAGAAGAGTTGTTGATAGAGGAATGTGCACTGATGAAGGTCTAATCTGTGGAGTTTGAGTTCTCTTTCTCCAGTGAATATTTTCTGTTCAGAAGAAAAACTTACAGTTAACATTCTGGCCCTCCATAAGCTTTTTTTATTTTAGTATGGGTATCCATTCTGGTAAAAAGCAAAGTTCTCAGATAAATGTAAAATGTGTGGAGAACAATGTAACATCGCTTTCCTTTCCATATCAATATCAAAGAGGTAGTGCTTGAACTATTACAATGACTGCAGACTGTGGAAAATTTGAAAGGGTATCAGCTGATGTACATCAGTGTGGGTTCTGTCAGCTAAGTTTCTGGTCCAGTGTTCTTCCCTCTTAAATGAACAGAGTTAGAGTACAATCTCATGCTAGCTATTCTTTCATTTTCACCATAGCAATAAAACAAAATATCTTTGTAAAAGCCTCTGCTCACATCCCAGTGTCACAGAAATACAACGTACATCTTTAAAAAGTTGTATCTCATTTTCAGTTTCAACATAAAAAAGACCCAACCTAAAAGAAAATGTTTTTATGAAAAATTTAAGCTGCTTTCAGACAAGGTTAGATGAACTCCTTTCAGTATCTTGTATTGAGACAGTAAGAGCTAATCAAGAAATTTCTTCTGTATTCACCTACAATACATTTCACTAAAATATGCAGCTAGGAGTAGTGAGTGCCCTTTAATACCAAAAGAAAAGGGTGGGAAAGCCTCCTTAATTAAATCTCTTCAGGGATCCTGGATTAACTGCAGCTCTGTTTAGTTTATATCCTCCCTGTAGAAAAATGTGCAGACCCAAGACAGCAAATATTGATTTAAATGGAGATGCTGGGAAAAGGCCCTGTTGTCTTTTTTCTTCCACTTGGCACAGTTTTTAGTTTTTATTCATTTTTGGTTGCAAAGGATGAAAATCTAAATCCTTCTCTACTCCCTTTCACGCTGTGTGAAAATATTGAACCAGGACTCAGCAAACTGGATGCAGCTACTGGTGAAGAGGAGAGCACATAAAGCTGCCCTACAGACGACTGTGGCACCAGCCCTGAAACCTGTGCCAGGCTTTCAGCTGTCACTCCCTTTGTCACAGCCACCAGGGACTGCAGTAAGCCTTCAGCCCAGCAAAATTAAAAAGGGACGTTACTTCACCCAGCATAGTCCAGTAAGAGGTGGGGAGCAGTGGGACAGGGTTACACCACGGTGCCACAACCAGGGAAATTTTGGCATCACCCCACATTTGATTCAACCACTGTGAGCATAAGTAATTGTCCTGTGGAGCAACTGCTCTGCTGCCATTGACCAGGGGAGCTGCATTTCCTGATAAACAGTCTTCCTAAGCATGGAATGAATTTTACTCAGGTGATTTTTTGAGAGAAAAATGCCTGTGTAGAGATGTCAACAGTTTAGCCCCCAAACCTGCTTGTGTGAATTTAGTTTTCCTTCGTTCTAAACGTAATTGCATGTTTGTAAGGGTGACATTTATGTGCATCCTGTCCTGATTTAAACATACATTTTTGTTCATCAACAAAATCCAACTGCAAATGGAGATGTGTGGAGCCGTGCACGGTGCAGCTGCAGCAGGTTGAGGTTGTTTGTGATTGTGCATAAACTGCAGACCCCAGGGGACAAGTGCAACCCAGGCACTCACAAAAGGCATCTTCTGCTGGTAACTTTGAGTGCAGGCAATAGCATGGGCTGTGGCTCCAACCACAGCCTGTACTTGAAAAAGGGAAATAAAGAATCTTGACTCAAGAGAAGTCAAGAAAATACGTATTTCTGGAAACAGAAGGATTAGAGAAGAGAGTGGGGAAGGAAAAAAGTTTGAAATTGGGATTTACTGTTCTGTAAACAGTTTGCACCAAGACCACAGTTCTTACCTGAAGACTCAGTGCAACCTGTAGAAGCCCAGTAGCTGTAAGAAATTCATCTACCAATTCATGTACTCTACCAGGGATGCCATTCATCTTGAAGAGATTAGCACAGGTTTGAGAATCACCTTGAAATAATATGTATGTGCAATATATAGGCTGGAGGGCAGAGTTTACAATTATAATTCTTTAGTCTTGTTTCCCTTCTGTGTGCTTTTCACCAAGCTGGCCCTCTGTGATCACCCTTGATAAACAGGAATTCTGCTTTTCTTCTTTGAGCTCAGCAGCAGAGGTGTCTGAAGGAGCCCTCTCTGCCTGGGTGAAATAACTTCCTTATCTCATTGCCTGAGTTCAGAACTGAACTGAGATGCATCAAAGTCAGGTCGAGGAATCAGAAATAAGGAAACTACAGAAGCTTGGACAGCAGAAGTCAATTTTCTCAGGCTGCTGCCTTGGTTTTTTCCATCTTTTTCTTCTTTGTTTCAAGTTTCCATGAGTATTAAATAGACAAAGAAAGAAAGGAAATAAATTAGAAAAATGTACACAACACAAATATTGGAAATAAATCCATAAGTTAAATACCCAAGCAGATGTCTTAGCTATTTCTGTACTTGAGTAACAGACTAGTCCTTATTTTTAATGTTGATTTTGCCTGTGTTGCCCAAAATAATAAGTAAATAGTAAGCAGATAGTTTTGGTGTTTTTAAAATTAGATGTAGTTAAATACAAAGCCATCATTTCTCTCCTCTTTTTTGTGATCATTCGTAAGTGTCCTTCCTGTCTTTTTTTCAATGCCATTTTGACATGGGGTTTTTTTAATTGTTACATCTCTTTTTAAATCAGATTATGGGGAGAGATTCTTTTGGGCCAGTTTGTAACCTAGGAGTAGCCTTGCCTGCAGGTTTGTAGTAAACTCAACTGAAGTGGACTCTTGTCCCTGTGTTCCATTGGTACAGTGTTAATGTAATCAGAAAGTGAATATTTCAGGAGATTAATTGAACAGTATGCCACCCAGCTGCAGCTTATTTTCAGGATTCACAGTAGGGATGATCTACCAAGAGTCTGGGCTGGCTGAAGTGCATCCCTTCTCCATACCCAGGTACATCTTGCTGGGCACAGTCACTGCCTGAATCTGGAACGTGGCCTGTGCTGTTCATAATGCATTCCACTTGTTTGAGCTTTGCATAAAACCATACATGATGGCTAATAAAACATCTGCCCATGTATAAATGTTTCACTTTCCAGAATGACCTGAAGCAGGATGTGTGAGACAGTCTGCTCACTCACTGCTAGAGGGGCACGGCTGTTTGTTATTAGATGTCCTGCACATTTATAGAATGCAGAGCAAACACGTGTGTACGCTCACACTCACACACACACACACACACAAGTACAAAAGAATGAATAATTATGATAAATGGTTGCCTAACAGGGATCTTTATAATGCAGAAATAGCAACCATTTTTACCAGCTAAAATCAATTCTCTGTGCTTGTATCATCTTTGCTCTTCTTGTGCTCTTTTTACTTCAGAAAGTATGTAATGAAATAATTAGCAACAAAGTACCATGTCTTCGAGAAAACAGAAATAAATCCAGGCTAAGGCAGATATTCTTCAGGATTTAGAATTTGCCCTTCTCCTGTACCAAAAGTGCTTCCTTTACTCCTCTCAGAAAAACAGCTCTCTGGCAAGAGAAGGGTATGTGCTCCTCAGGGGAGAGGTGAGAGCCTTGCTGTTCTCTCAGAGGTGGGTGCATTTTTCTGCCAACTCATTCCAATCTGTCATTTACAAACCTACATCTGATGTGAAGAGAAAGGCATAGACCAAAACTGTGACCTGGGGAATGTGGGTGTTTAATTTGGCAAAGCAGAAGAGTTTTACAGCAGCTGTACTCAGAGATGCTTCCTCGGGGGGGGGAGAAAAAAAAAAAGAGAGAAGTCTCAGTCAACATAAGTGCAATGGAAGCATTAATTTGGTTAGTATAGAATTGGGTAGTGGCAGATAAATCTCCTGTATTTTTAGTTGTAAGGAAATATACTGTGATTCAGCAATGCAAAACCCCAGAGAAACCCAGAGGGAGAAAAAGAGGTGATTGTCTGTAACAAGGGAGTGCAGAGGGGACTTTTACCTTCTCCCTCCTTCCCAAGGACCTGTCACAGATGGGGCTGACACAGGGCAGGTGACAGAGTGCCAGGCAAAACCAGAGTACCTGACCCCTCCAGAGGATTAATGGTCTCTTGATGCACCACAGACACAAAGAAGTGCCAGAGACAATTCTACCTGAACATTGCCTAAGCTAATTCTGACATATTTTTGAAAAGATTTCTGTTTATTTTGAATCATTTTAACAAGCCCTTTTGTTGGAAGGGCCTCTCACATTATAAAGCCTCTACTCTGTGTATTATCGGTCTTTTATTTAGACCAATACTCTTATTTATACTTATTTATTAATCAAGAGGCCTGACAAGCTGCTGCAAATAAAGCTGCTGCTGATTCAGTAGTTTGGTGGGAGAGTCATCTGAGGATTAGATTCTATAAACAGCCTTTATGAAAGGATATATTTTTTGTCAATTAATTGGCCTGGAGAATTTTGTCATTTCAATCTGTCACTGTTGAATTTTGCTTTACTGCAATATTTTGAAATTAAGTCAAAAAGGAAAAGTGTCTATCTAATGCTTTTGGCAAGCTCTGTTAATTAATAGCTTTTTGAAGTACTAAATTTCCTCAGTTTTATCTTAATTAACACTCTTAATTGACCTTCTGTGATCTCTAGTTTCTCCCAAAAGAATTAAAAAATAGACTTCTAAGTTCTTTTCTGCAATCAGATTGACATGCAATTGCTTGTGTAGACATCTTCTCTGCCTTCACAAACGTTTTTTTCATTTTTATTTTTTACCACTGAAGTCCCCACTGAAAATTACAGTCCATTGAACCATAGAACTAAAATTGATTGTGCACATAAAAAATCCTGGAACAATTGAATGAAGAAAAGAACTTTCTGGAATTTTGTGCTAAAATCAGAACTCAATGACAACAAAAATTTTACTCAATTTGAACTCACCTGCCCTGGATCACCAAGAAAATATTTTATGTTCTTCCATTTACCCCTAGTGACAGGAAAAATGAGTTTTTCCTTCATTTAGCCTACATCAAAGCATGGTTATAGATGTCAAAGAAGATGAATTTCAGTTGCCAACATTTTTAGGGTGCATTCTCTATTCCATCTTCTTTATGTCAATTTCTTATTCTTTTTTTGAAATGGTGGAAAGTTAAAGCTAAAGAGCCCTGTCTAATTGCTTTTATTTTAAATTAAATTTTAATTAAAGCTTTATGTGTCATATATTACAACTCTAGCAATCCTAAAAATGCATTTTACTATTTTCTTCTGAAAAATAGAATGCAAGTCTCTTTGTAACATGTTGTGAGAAACTTTAGTCAGTACATTCTGCTGGAGTTTATGGAAGGCATTACTAAAAATGCAAATTATATGTTTTGAGACTTGAAACTTCCAAGTAACTATTAATCTTGGAGCTTACTTTTATATTCTGAGATTAAATAATGACATTTTAAGCACTTAAACCTTCACTAAGAGCAAGATAAGCAAGCATATACTTCGTTTCAAGCATTTTAACGAAGTTGAGTCCACTGGTCTTTTTATGTCTTTAATGTTAAGCATATGCCTGTGTACTTTTCTGAAATGGTGGATGGTATTTAGCAGAATGAATTACAACCTATAACTGTCATTTCTTTAAGACCACTAATAAAGTAGGAAGTGTGCGAAATAAGGTTTCATTTTTAAGGTAAACAAAGTAACTTTTTGTGAGCATTGCCTTTTTATTGCTGTATGCAGCTGTAAATCATGTCTTGAAAGCAAAGCCATCTTTTTAAAAGTGTATTTTGAAAAACAGTGCATTATTTCCTCCTGAGCTGTTGAGACAATTTCCGGTCCAGATCTGGTACCCCATTAATTTTATACTTTGAAAAAAAATATCTCTGAGCCATAGAAACAATTTTGGGATTGTTGCACATACGTATATCACCATAGATCTGCCTGCTGTAGTTCTGCAGATGATGCTTAACAAACTCCTGGTTACTCTGTTTTGGGATTAATGTCCTCCTTCCCCCAGACTTGTGTGGTTACATAGCCTTATGCTACACGTAAATGGAGGATTTTTTATTTCCTATGTGTAAAAGTTGAAATTTGAGTGCAATTTCAGTAACAAGAGGAACTCTTTTTCTAATGAGTCTCAAAACCCCCTGACCAAGAAACATGTAAAACTCTCCTGTAGAGAGGGAAATTGAGTGCACAGTGTTAGCATAATAGCAAGGGCTGAGACATTGCTTTGCACTACAGTTTTATGGGATGATATTTTAAAAGGTATTCAGAGATTTATGGCCTTTTAGGGGCAGCTAAAATTGTTTTCGCATTTCTAATATTGCTTTCATTAGAATTTTGAAAGCATGTTTATGGTATCAGATTGCATTCTAAGGTGTTACCAAATCATCCAGAATCTCCACTGCTTAAGTATATTCCCTCGTACCCCCGTGTATCTTCAGAGGAAAAAATGGATGAATATAAGTGCTTTGGTTTAAAGTATATAATCTGTATTCTGTCATGTACTTCATCTCCCAGGGAAGGTACCTGGGAACTCACTCTGCTGTTTTTATTTATCCTACCAGTGCAGTATATAGATGAGAGGACTAAGGTCCAATGGTGTTAAAACAAGACATGAAATATTGATTAATTCTTTTTTAAAATTCCCTTTTTCCTCCTGAGTATAGCAAATTTCAGATGCTGCTGTCAATATAGTGCTCTCCAATAAACCTCCATTATCGGAAGGGTCCTGATCTTCATCGTGTTCTTATAAATGGTTATTATGATTCTAAAATGCTTTGAAAGCTCAAGGCCAGTGTTTTCCTGGTGCAAGAGTAGAAAGCAAGTTAGAAGCAATGCAGCCTTTTATCATGGCAGAATGTTATTTTGACATAACATGAATTGGATTGGGAATTCTCCCTGCTAGACAGTAGCAGAACATTCTGGTTGAAGAGATGAAGATCCTGATGGGGCAGATAAACAGCTGTACACTTCCGTGGCTATAAAGGTGTCCAAAAAAGCAGCACAATTACAGTTGGTTTCCACCTAATGAAACCTGGGTGTTTGACACCCTGCCTTTAGTTTCCACTTGTTGTTCTTCACTTTAAGTTAACCCTTTATTTATTATTTCCAGTATGAGCTTTACAAAAGCAGCTAAACAGATACTTAGCTGTTTCCCCAAAGGAAAGTATATATCAGGAAAGTCAGGGATAGAAGTTCACGCCAGCTCAACCATGAAGGAGGACAGACATGGGCAAGAAAGAGAATATTTAGCTACTTTCAGTGTTCTTGGACTCAACTCTAGGAATTAAGGCAATAGTTTTTCACTAAAAAACATAGGTTTATTTAAACTGGAGTGTGCTGGAGTTTCTTTATGAGCATAAAGCTCTTGGAGCTTCTCTAGTATCCATAATAAAAGGTATTACACAGAGAAGGAATTTGAATCTCAGACCTGTATGTGCCAGGTAATTGTCATGATAAAGGCTGTACAACTACTCTTTCACCCATTGTCTTAAGTAGTATTTGGTTCAGTTTGAGCAAGGATGTAACACAGAATCTGTGCCAAAACCACTGATTGATATATTGATGCAGGAGGAGGGAGGCAGGAGACTGGAGTACATTCTTGCTCTGAACCAGGAAAAAACACTTGAGGTTGGTTCTTCTGTCTCACAGGGAGGTTGGGGCTTATAGGCTGGGTAAATTGCTATAGGTTTTTTTTTTTTTTTTCACATGGAAATTTTATTCCTAGCCCAAGATGAAAATGTTTTCAGAAGAATTTGTTGATGGCAATAACTGATTTGCACGTAGGCTTACTTGGAAGTTCTTTAACAGCAAAACTTAATTGTGTGCAAACGTTAGGCTGCTTTAACTTGGGATGGAGAACAGATTGCTCCCTGCCACCCCAAAAGCTAAGAGCTTACAGATGTGGCAGAAAGCTCATATATCCCCTCCTCTCATTCACACCCAGCTCTGTTGAGGCGCTCTGTTAAGATGGCTCCATTGACTCCCAGTCCCCCATTGGTAACATTTGTGTGAGCAGAGCCAACAGGATCTGGTTTGTGGTTAACAATGCATGTGTTTTCTCCAACAACCAGTCTGTGAGCCAAATCCTTACACATGTAATTTTTCTCACTGGTGCAGGTTATACTTCTGGGCTGATTGAATATATCTAGTCATTTGGGCAAAGACTGTCAATCTGGGCACTATCCTCTTGTGGTTTTCTCTCTGCTATGGTAGCTCAAAGAATGATAACACAAAATTAGGTAAAGGGATATGCACAGAATTTTGGTTTTCAGAACCTTCTGTTAGATGGTTTTGTACCAAAATATCCATGGAAGTTTCATTACTGTGTGAATTTTCAGGTTGAGGGTAGCCCACTGTAGATTAAGATTTTGCTTGCAGAAGAAAACCGTCCCTACTCATATGAGCACAACACAAATTCCAACAGTACTTTGTGTTTTGGTAAACTTATCTCATTTTACAAACTCCCCTAATTGCTATCTTTCAGATATGAAAAGAAATAATTTTCTGTTTTGCTGGAGATGCATTATTTGACTTCAGATATTTAACATGTTTTTTTTCCCTGTGGACAATAGCTGGAGGCCCCAAGCTGGGAAGAATGAGAGCATATCTATAAATAATTCAAAGTAATTGTATGGTTTTGACAGATTGTCAAGCTGCTTAATGCCTTTTGTCCCAGGCAATGGATTTTATTTCTTTGATAAAGTGTTGATAATTTCTCATTGCAATTTCTTTTCTGTCTGTTGTATTTTTACAGAGTCCAGTCAGGTTCATATCTCAGCACAGGTTGGTTCACCTTAATTTTGGCTATGGATGCCTGCTATGGAATTCACGTCTATGGGATGATAAATGACACCTACTGCAAGTAAGATCATAGAAAATTATTTTCATGCATCTACAATTCTGATGTCTTGTCAAAATTTCACAATTGATTTTAATATCATAAATCCAAAAAATGGATCAGGCAGTAATTTCCCAGTGTTTTGCATTGATGTGACACTATTGTCAGCATATTCACTCCTGATATGGCATGTGCTGTTGATAAAATAAAAACATTTACAAAATCTAATATCAGATGTCATAAGGAGATATTTTTAATCAAAGATCTTTTGCAGTTTCTGAATTAGCTGGAAACAAGGTATGCTCATATTATTTTGATAAAATGTACTTGCTTCCATTGCTAAAACAAATCTATAGAGGAAAAAAACGAACACATTGTTTTCTGAATACCAAATACACCTGGAAGTGGAATAAAATGATTAGCCCAGGATAGTTACCTGAAATTACATTTCACTACCATTGAGCAACCTACTTGAACTTTCTCGGTTATATATGGCTTGTTTTGAGTAGTAGAGGGTTCTAATTAGATAATAAAACAAGTCCTGTGAGCTTTATCACCATAAACTGACATAAATTCCAACCAACTACTGTTGGTGACCTTACAGTGACAGTGGATTAATCCTATGGCCAGAAGTATAACTCTAAACACAATTTTTAAAAGTCCAAGTTAAATACTTTAATCTACTGTGCATGGTAGAAAAATATAAAAGGAAACTATTCCTCTTTCATTCAGAAAAGCAGGAAATGTCATGAACAATGTATGGTACTAGCACATGCACCTCTATTCTTCTGTACCTAAGCTCGCCCAAGTCCTGCGTGTAACCAGTCCAGTGCATCACGAGCTCCTAAAGTCAAGCCTTTGTGCAGATTCTCACTCCACATTCTGTGTCACTCCAGTGTGAGGCTCATTGCTGGCAGAACCTAAAAAATGTCACAAACAACAGAATTTGAGTCACAGCTGTTTAATTAGGATATCTTAACACTAGAGGCTGACTTTTTAGAACTTGCAGATCTCACTGATTGAGTCATCCAGATGGAATGAACAGAATGAACATATGTTGTTCTTTGTTTATGAAAACACACAGTAGGCACCCTGGGATGAGGGGTGACAGGACTAAGGTTGTCCTCAGAGAGCTCAGCCAAGCTGGCATTGCATAGCCCTGATGTAAAACCAGCCAACAGCATGGTAGCACTGTTGGCAGCAGAGAAGGATGTCCCCTTTAAGCTGTGATTCTGACTGGATTACCCACTTAAATTGGATGCTGCTCTTATAACTTTCCTGTTCAGCCAGTTCAAGAACCAGTTTCAACAGCTGGGACTATCCAGTGAGAAGATTGGTTGGGAAGGGAGCCTTGTGGGCTGAGTTATCACAGGTTAAACAAAATGTGCAGTGTCCATAGGAGCCATCAGCTTCTCACTGACTGGTAAGATCAGTGTATGCTGAGAGATACACTGAGCTTCTTCTGCCTTAGGAAAACTCCTAGAAATTGTGATGTAATGAAAGCCCTTACAGCTTAGCAAAGGAGCTCAAGTGCTGACACATGGACAGGAATTCAGATCATTCATAGAATTGTTTAGGTTGGGAAAGACCTTTTAGATCATGGAGTTCAGTCATTAACCCAGCAACTGCCAAGTCTGCACTAAACTGTCCCAAGTGCCACATTTGCACGTCTTTTAAATACATCCAGGGCTAGTGAGTCAACCACTTCCCTGGGCAGCCTGTTCCAGTGCTTGACATCCCTTTTGGTGAAGAAATTTTCCAAATATCCAATTTGAACCTCCAGTGGTGCAATTTGAATCAATTTCCTCATGTCATGTCACTTGTTCCTTGGAAGAAGAGACCAACCCTCTCCTCATTGCAACACCCCTTCAAGCAGTTGTAAAGAGTAAGGTCCCTCCAGAGCTTCCTTTTCTCCAGGATGAAGACTCTCCCAGCTCCCTTAGTCATTCCTTGTGAGAGTTGTGCTCCAGACCCTTCACTGGCTCCATTTTCCTTCTCTGCACTCACTCCAGCACCTCAGTGTCAGTTTTGTAGTGAGTCACAAAACTGAATACGGGATTTGAGGTGTGGCCTCAGCAATGCAGAGAACAGGGCACGGTCTCAGCATCCCTGCTCCTGCTGGTCACACTATTGCTGATCCAAGCCAGGATGCTTGTATCTTGTATTCAGGTGTATTATAGATGTATGTTTTTCTGGAAGACAGTACTGAAGTGTATCTTTCTTCTCCCTAGGTCAGAAGGCTTTCGCAAAGTTCCCTACCACTATTACGAGCCAGGAAGAGACGAGTGTGAGGAATACTTTCTCCATGAAAATGCTCCATATGGAGGCCACAGGTTTATCACAGAAAAGAAAGTATTTGCTAAGTGGGCCAAGAAGCACACAATAATATTTACACATCCCAACTGGACAGTGTCTTGATACTGGTTTACTTAACTCTCCCTTAACAGCATATTACAGAAATGTCTCAGTTTACAATAGTTTTGCTTACATCTGGCTGGCCTTTCTCAGCCTAGGTAACACTAAACTAAAAACCAGAAGACAAAGAGGGTGGTGGTTCAGCTGTTAAGCAAAATTAATCTGTGGAAGGCAGACACGTTGTTTGTTATTTCTTAGGGTTTTAATCCACACTATGCACTTTATACTTTAACTGGATTTTACTTCAAGGCAGGAGCAGTTAAAGACAGATGAGATTTCCTGTATATACAGGTGCACACAGAGAGCATGGTGGTCCTTTGAAAATTGTCCATCATCTCAGATATTTAAAATTATTATTTGTAGCTCATTTGCTGTACTAAAGCGCTAGTTCCATTTGTGGTATCAGTAGAAATTTTCAACAAGAGAAATGTGAGGAAAAATACAGACCTCCAAGGTCCAGGAGGAAGTAAATAAAAAAAAAACAACACCTGAATATATTGATACACAGTCTATTGTGAGCACTTGCATATATGGTAAAATTAGAGATGAGCTAAGCATGGTTCTTGAACTGTACGCAACTGTTGAATGAAAAGATATTACCTACTCAAGGCTCCTGATTAATTCATAACTTCTGAAATGCAGCTTCCTTCCACCTTAGTCAGTCTGCACCATCTGGGATGATGTAGTTTGTGCTTTTTGAAGCTGTTGTCCCACACTTCAGCTCCAGCAGAATGGCACTTGGCAAAGATTGTGTTTTGCAGCCCATGATGAACCTTTGGCTGTTGTACCAAGCCTGCTGTCAGTACCCAAGCTGGTGAGTGCAAAGTTGTTTCATTAATATCTCCATTTACTCCAGTTGTGCATTTGACTTGCTCCAACATCCAAATAACAGTATTTTGACAGTACTTCCCATGCAGCCATCATAATTTATTTTAGATCTCCAGTTTCTCCATCTTTAAAAACAAGGATAGTGTCTATCTGCCTCACGAGAGAGTTGTGAGGACTAATTTAATTTAATTTAAAGCACTTTCCTGATGCAGAATGCTCCAGATCATTTATTCTTAACACAAAAACAATGGTACCTGTCATTTATTCTTGTCTGTTGGGTATTTGAAGAAAGTGACAACGTGTCTGGCTCTGATGGCAAATTGTTCTGTGTATCCGCTTTCCTACTGAGGATAATTTGTAATATTGAGTTCTATCAGCTTGCATTTCTTCAGATGAAGTTGAAAGAACTCCCCATCTCACAGTATTATCTGCACATTAAAAGGCAGTTCAAGAATCTTAAAATATACTCATCTCTAGTTTAAGTATGTATTTCCAAGCTTACTGTCATGGAAAGTTTTCAACTGCAGCAGACTCATTTGTATTATGACCATAATTCAAATACGTGTGTGAGTTTTATTTAAACTGTATTTAAACTAATGCTTTAATTTTAGAATGTGTCCTATGAATATTTTAACATCGAGAATGTCAGATTCAACACTGTAATAGCCAATACTGTGAACACTTGAAGGAATTATGTGTGGAACATGTCACACAGGGTTTACTCACACTACTTAAAACATTAACCAACAGGAAACTTTCTATGCTTTTGTAAATCAAGAAAAGGGGAAAGTAAAAAACTATTTTTACATGTAAGTATTTGTATACTGACTATTTCCTATTGTATATTTGTATATATAAATCTATATTTTGTATGTTCATTGCATATATATTCTCTCATCAACTGTTGCAACTCATAGGATGGGGAGGAAATCAGTATTCCTCCTCCTGATCATTGGTTTCTTGTTCCTGTTGGTAGGTGATTCCAGGGTATCATCTGTGTTTCTCCTTCTATTTTCTACCATAAATGCACTCTCTGATTTTATTTTTTTATATAGTTCAGCTTTCACTGCTTTCTTTAGTACTCTAAGTATTCATTCTGGTTGTCAGACAAAGGCTGGGGCCATGCTTATGATCTTGGATAAACATCTATATTCAAACACAGGCTTTGTCCCAGGTTTCTGGCATGACTTTAAGTCTCACCTTCCTGTTTAGAAAAGAAGAACAATAGTATTTTCCTACTCCCTTTCTTGACTGACTTTCTTGAGATGTGGAGATGAGTATTCCCATTTTCAACTTATTTGTATAACACTTTGAAGAAAAGGTGCCCTAAGTGTCTGAAGCTTACAGGCAATGCTGTGACATACAAGTCATTAGAAGTGACCGTTTCTTGTCCCGGGAGTTTAAATCAGTTGTATGCTGATACAACATGGGATGAAATCAAAAGGGGAAAAAGGGTCATGGTTGGAAGAAGAGCTGTAGTAGAAAAACCAGATTTATCACCATGCATCTGTTGAGTTCACATAGGTGTCTGGATATATGGAAAGGTAATAAAAAATTGTAAGGCAGAATTTGAAAAATTCAGGACACGCAGAATTAGGAAGAATGTTCCAGACATATTTTACAGGGCAGCCTGGGAAATCCAGTCATTCCCTTCAGGGAAGAACATCAGCCAATTGAACCTGTATTTTGAAGGTTTCTGGGTTAACAGAAAACTGCTATGAAAGTGCTGCACATGGAATTTGTTTGGACTGGACAGAGTTCCATGGAAGTGTCCTCATGAAGCAGTGTTTGTCCCCCTGGGTGTTTCTCGCCAGTGAGCATAAGGATTCTTCTGCCTGAGTTTGTTCACCTGGTTTCTAAGCATGAGAAAGTTTTTTAAGATGATTAATCCTTGCCATAAATGTTTTGTAAAATATGTGCTTCATTCTGAAGCTCTTTGAAGAATGCTTGCATGCTGCATGAAACATTATCACAAAGGATAGCCAAGAAAAATACAGCTCTAAGAACATCTAAATGTACACAAACTGAGAACACGATTAGAGTTTGGGTGTCACAGAGCAAAGTAAAGGTGTTACTCTCTGCCTGGATTTGCACTTAGAGCAGATCCACTTTAGAAACATTGCAGCAGGCTTCATTCATACTAGAAAAAGTGAAAAAGTGAACATCAGTTCCCTTCTCTAAATGAGCCTGTCTTTAGCATAAGTTAAATGCATATTTACATTATTGTAGGAGTAAGTAACGGTGACCACTGTGTTAAACATGATTCTACAAAGAAATTACTTGGTTGAAATCTGTTAAAAACCAGCTGTGGTACTAAAGAAAGAATATCAGTACTTGGATGTGTAAGGAATCTTGGTGGTTCACCTTCTGAGAGCAGTTAAGAAATCAGCTGAGAAACACTTATTAATTCTTTAAGATAAAACTACTACAGTTTACCTGAATGTAATCATATCCTAATTGCTTATTCATTCAAGCAGTCCTCTTTTAATCAACTACTCATGAGTATAAAACAAGCAGGGAGTTTACCTGAGGATTTCAAAATGCATTTTCATGTTGCTGCTAAGAGAGGAATACTCAAAAATAGTTTGGCCTCTTTTCTTTTTTGCCATCAGTGAGCTGAGTAGTCATCAAAAGTTTCTTCTAAAATGTAGGGGGGATTTAAATACACTTTTTTTAAAAAGAGGGGAAGACATAAAAAAGGCATAAATGGCTTGGTTTAAATAAACATTTAAATGTAAATATACTTTATATTTTATGTTGCATTACCTTCTGAGTTTTGTTTTCAGAGTAGAGAGTTCTAAATAGGAGCAGAAAATTTCATTTAAATTATCTTTTTGACTGGCTAATTACTATTCATAGATAATTGACTGAATAAAATAGTGTTGCTTTTTCTTTCCAAACTGACATAACAGGCATCATCCCAACCTTTTCATCCCTATTAAATGTCCAGATCACAGCCTTCTGCTTATACCAAGGCCTCTTCTCAGAAAGAAAAAAATTAGTTTATATATCCAGCCAAATTCCCTTTCCATCTGGGCTGGGAGGCTCCATCTGCAGACTGCTCCTATCAGTTACATCAGTAAATGGGGAGGACTTATGGAGAGCTCTACTAGGGAGCAGATGGTGTTCCAACTTCTAAAAAATGCCCCTAAAGTGCTTTGGGCAAGGAGTACCCATTGATCTCTCTTGGAAATACTTTACTAAAGTGTTCAGTTTCTTCAATGCCTTTAGCTCCTGTGTAGAATAATTGTCCTACTCTCTTGAGTAGGAATTATCAGCAGTGGGAAAGCCATGCCCTTTAGAGGAAAAAATGGAGGCAAATTCTGTGTTGTTAAATATTTGCACATAAACACCACCAGGGATGAAGAAGTCAGCCTGGCACAAGTTATCTGAACACTCACTGATTTAGGAATCTCTCAGGACTCTCTTCAAAACTAATGGAAGTGGCTTTGGCAAGTTCATGAATACAGCACCTACCCCAGTAAAATCCTTGCACTCCTGGGTAAGCAGTGTTTTGTCTGGGAAGTACCAAAGCAAAAAATGCTTTGCAGAATTAATAAAGAGAAGCTCATCCACCTCTTGGAGGGCTGATGCTGATGGTCTTCCATTATTCACCTGCTAGTGGGCTGGACTGAAGTAGGACCCCACACAAAGATAGCTGGCAGCAGAGCACAGATGCTCAACCAGAAGACATATCCAGGTAAGTAAGAATTAAGTAATCCCTGGTGAATTTTACCTGGATGATGCTCTTAATGAGCAGAAAATCAGAAACATGTTACATATTGTTGCTTCGAATTTGCTGTATTTTTTTCTGCATGTATGTCAGAAATAGTGTGTCTTTAGTTGTGCTGGAGCAAGCCTGGGGTGTGTTCATGGAGAACCTTAGGGTACCCACAAGAGTGAGCCTTGGTGCTCACACAGGGCTGTCTTCCGTGGGCATTGTGATATGCTGTGAGCAGCAGTCATATATTTACTTTAAAAAGTCCTGGTTTTCCTGACTGTATTTAGTTCCTTTGGGGAGGAAACATTTCATTTTCAACAGATGTGTTTCATTCTGTTCCCTTTTTCCTGTGAGAGGATGCACAGGAATGAAACTTAACCATAGAGGAGTGAAGCCAGCTACCAGATTGATTTATATTCTTGTGGCCATTGCTGTGATGTGTGTAGCTAAAGTCATACGGAAGGGGGAAGCTTTTTGTAAACCTGGTCTGGTATAATCTACAGAAGATTATGTGTCTGTTCTGGATTAGAGACTCCTAGGCAAGCCCTCTAAAAGGGGCTGAAGGAGAAAGAAAAGGTCTCTCTCCATTGAAAGACAGGACTTCTGTGGAAGCCATGCTAACGTGTGTGGGCTGCTCCCCCAGCTTTTGTAGGTCCCCACCCAGCTGCAGCTTTGGGCCCTTTCCAGCCCCAGTGGAGAAGAATTCTCCATCTGACCTAGGCAGCCTGAGATCCACTCCAAGCCTGCCCATCCTCCCCTTCTGTGGAGCAGCCAAGTGCTGGATGCGCCCTGGGGCTGCAGAGACAGGCAGGGACACACTCCCCAGGCAGCAGCGGGATTTGCCTGGGGCAGTCTCACCTCAGGTGCTGAACTCAGTTTCCTGGAATAAGATAGGAAAGATATCACTGGTAACAGTAACACAAAGAGTTACTGTTTCATGAGTGTCTTAAACAGCTGATTTCATGTCTTTTTTTGCATTGCTTGCTGCTATTTCTGGGAATTCCTCAAAATATGTAGCTGTCAACATCTGCCACTGCTATTCTAATTTACTGGAAAGAGACTGTAAACTTGAACTGATGCATGTTCTTACCATGTATTATGCATGATAACATGTTACACATTTTATTCTCCACTATAATAAATAATGTAAGTTTTGTGTGAACTCAGTTCAAGCAGCAGAAGTAGTACTTTTTCTTTTCCTCATATCATGTGTTGCCCAGAGCACTTTGCTGGAGCTCTGTAAATGCCATTATCAGCTGGCAGCAAATAAACCGTTGAAACCAGTCAGGAAATAATTACTAAATTTGACATTTTTCACTGAAATATCAGAAATAGTTCAGCTTGCTTTAGTGAACCTACTCTGGCACTCAGAATCACAATTCTATGTTCTATTCTAAGGAAATCTCACATCCTGAGTGTAACTTGGGAATGACTTTTTTGACACAGATGTTGTTAAGAGGTTAGGAGGGCAGTGATCCCAGAGTTTTTTTTCAATTTACAGGAGTATCTTTTTAATGGGAATTGAACATGTAGAAGATTGGCTAAGATGCCTGCAGAGTTTCTAATAGTTTTGCTACTGAAAATAATATTTCTGAAGATGGTTGAAGGAAAATCAAATTGTGTGCTCACTGCTCTTTTGGCTGATCACCTGCACTCCCTCATACACAGACCCTGCAAACACATTGAGTGTCTGCAAACACAGTGGGTCTCTGTAGGGGAGGTCCCTTTTTTGTCAGGTAGGGACAAGTAAGAACAACTAAGACTAATCTACATGGTAAATACAGCTTATAGTACTTGTTGATTAATGTTTGTTCTGTGTATTTCCAAAGCCTGTGTCTGTGTTAGCAAAGAATTATCTTAGCTGGATGGGATCTGTAGCCTGAAGCTGTTGGTGCTAAGGACTTGATCTCCACACTTATCTCTAGTTTGATCCCAGGGGCTGAATGCCACTAGTGATTGGAGCACATCCTTTGCTTCCATCCAGAAGGAATCTGGTGCAAATGCTCAGGAACTCTCCATCATGCAAACTAAAGCTCATTAAGTGAGGCCACTGTACTGCACTGTCCCACAGGAAAGTGGAATTCCTGCTAGACCATCCTATAACTCAGGCTTTGCAAGGGTATTTTTTTCCATGGGTATTTTTCTTTCAAATTTGACATCTGATTCCTCCTGTCAGACCATGGGAATCAAGGGCTCCTGATTCTTCCTAAATTTACCATCCAAATGTGCTCCATAAATCAGGATATAGGACAAAGTGATCCAATATGGGTACAGCATGGTAAGTGCTTTGTTTGATGAAGAGTTAATGTGATTCTGCTCGTGGATGTAATTTTATCCTGAACATGCCGGGTGCTTGCTAATGCATGCATTGTTTTTATATACTGCAAGACGCATAAAAATTCCCTTAATCATTTTCCCAGGGTAATTTTGTTCTTGTGGCCTTCCAGTTGTATCTGTATATGTGTGCATACATGCATTTATATACAGTGTGCAAGCATTCTTCTGTTCTTAGAAAGTTGCTACTATGTGCTGCTAACATAAACTTTTTTAGGTGGTTCATGTTACACAATTTGTTACTTGTATTCTTTGGTTGCCTTTTGTAATGCTGACAAGTGTATTGATAGCAGATACCACTGTAGACTAAGAAAAACTTTCATACCATTTATACTTAACTTTGTATGTTTTGCCATGTGTTTTTTGCTATATGTTACTTAATTTTTGCTCCCATTTGGAGAATGTGCTTCTGTGTATTTGCAAAATTGTGCCTGGATTATTTTAAAACGTAAATAAATGTATACAATTTTCCAATTGTCTGCCATAATTTATGCATGATTTTGTGCAAAACACTTTTATTCTTGTTTATGTATATGCCACTATAATAATATCTGTCAGTTCACAGAACCCAAGGAAACAAAGATCTTTTTTCTCATAAGTGTTGGAATAAATAATGTATAATATATATAATTTATATATTTATAAAATCATTAGAAATTATAATATTGTTATATGATTATTAGAGATGATAATATGAAAATAATAATATTTATAAAATCATTAGAAATTGTAAATCAGCTGTACACAGTTTAAAGACATTTTGAGGCATCTGCCCTACAAATATTCACTAATGATGGGTAAACTCAGCCACAAAACCTACACTTGCAATAACTCATGATTGTATTTCTCTATGTAAAAACACATGGCAGGCACAGATGCACATTGTGGAAAAGGTCCATTGGGTCCTGGTCATAAAGGGCACGTCCTTGCCAGAGCATAGATGTCTTGGGGTGAAGCCACTGGAACCCCAGGAGTGGACACTGAGCACGTGCTTGAGAGCTGTGCAAGTTAGAACGTGGGGGAGAGATCACATTTCAGGAAAAGGTGCAAACCTCTGCTTGCTGACAGGAGTGTGAGGGGGGCCTACATAACTTCTGTTCCCCAGTGGACCCCGTGGTGCTAAGGGAGGAGAGGAACTGGAACTCATTCAACCTCTGGTCTCTAACTTTGCTATTTTCCTGTTCCCAGCTAAGAACATGATTAACAAGCAACAGCTTTGATCTGTAAATCTTAACTTGGTCTGTATGTGCTGAAGTAAACTTATGTAGAGTAGCTGGGTTTGTGGAAGGACTGGAGATTCTGGGTTTATCTGTCAGCACTGGCATATGTAATGCAGCAGCTGTTAGCACCTAATTTTGGGCTGGATTCTGGTATATACCGCTTAGAACTGGGCTATATTTTGTTAGCTACCAGGAAATGAGAAAAATATTTCTGTGATAAGGATAAGACTAAATAAAGGGAAGAAATGCTTTTCACATGCTCAGTTTTGAGGGTCCTTCACGTCTGATATGCTGCCAAGGGGCTTGTTAAGAATTTGTGTGTTACTTTTTCAGGCATACTCTCTGCATTAACCGTAATGTTCACTTCAGAACCATTACAGTGTGAGCTCTGAATGCATATTAGTAGCATGATGTAATATGGATTCATTTCAGCCTTTTTCCATGTAGGATGGTTGGATATATTACTCTTGAAGTACATCCACCAGACATGATAATAGTGACGTGGAATGTGAATGTGAGTTTATTTTACTATTTGTCATATATGTCATAGGACCAGATAATCAAGTAAAAAATCGTTTAATTGTTGAATTAGCCCTCTTACAGCTTTCAAACCCCCATGGAATAGCCAGCTAAACTCCTGAAGCTTTTGCTCCTGTGGCTTTACATTTGGATCTTATTTTATTAGTTTGCACCAGATCACCCAGTAATACTTTGTCAATAGTCTCAGTGATATTTTCTTTTTATTACCAATTTCTTCCATAATGACTGAGTCTTTTGTGAACCTTTGTGTTTTTCTCTAAATTACTGATAAAATTGTGAAGTAGTGTACGCCCAGAAAGCTATCCCAGCAGAAAACCTATTCTTATGATCATTCCCCATTTAAATTGCCATTTTGAAATGTCAGTTAACCAGTTTTCCATTCCTTTAATGTGAGACATGTCAATTTTGTATTATCATGTTTTCTTAACTCAAATGTCATGAATACCACATCAAATGTCATATAGAATCCAAGTGTATCAACAGTGTTGTCTTTCACTTGTACTCACAATTGGAAAAAAAGCCAGCAAATGTGTTTGACAGTATCTGTTTTCCATATTGCACTTGGATTGGCATTTAGCATATTTCTCCTCTTTAATTAGTTAGTAATTGAGTCCCTTGTCAGCCATTCCATTACTTTACTTCAGATCAATTTTAGACTGACAGGACTGTAATTATCTAGGTCATTAAGTTTATCCTTCTTAAATATTAACACAACATACGTTTTCTCCGAGCTTTCTGGAACCTTCCCAATTGTTCCCAGACTTAGCAAAAAGCAGTAATAATAATACTGGAGATTCTGCAGTCAGCTCTTGAAAAACTTGTGGATACAAGTTACTAGAAGTTTCCTACACAAGTGTTTCTTACTTTTCTTACTTTAGTAGCTTCCATTTAATTTTTCCTTTTTTTTTTTCTTGTTGCTTGGTAGTTTATCATCTTCATAGAGTATCATCAATTGTCTGTCTTTTCCTTAAATACTGAACACAAATATTGAACACTTCTCTCTTGTCTTCATTACTCTTAACAAATCTTCCACTTCAATCTGATAAAGAATGGTACCATTGTCAGGATTCCTAATGATTTTGAAAAATATTGTCCTTAATTCTCTGGACATAAATTTCTTCTTACAACTTGGCTACACTTACTGGAGGAATTATATATGTAATGCCTTAGTTCTACTCTATATTCAGTGTTATTAACCTTCTTTTTTCATTTCATTGATTTACAATTAAGTAGAGGTTTTCATTAACCCTTTGATCTAGATAATTTTTGAACACATACAACTTTCTTTCCTGATTTTTCAGCTGATAAACATTTGCATTTTCCAATTATTGAACTGTTTTCTCTCTGAGCTGATTCTCCTTTTCCATAATTTTCAGGTTGGTAAAAAGACTGCACCATCCATATAACTGTGAGCTTCATTCTCTTTCTGCCCAGAAAGATCAATCAAGTTATCATCATAGCCACTAATATTAATTTACTTCTCTGACCAAATGCCTCTGATAATTTTTCATTATTTCTGAGATGCTGTCTGACACAAAATTCTCATTCTTGGAGAATTCTCCATTAAGAAACATTCATAGAGAATGTTCAATAATTCAGCAGAGGTACTGGCATCATGAAACTTCAGGCAGATGTTGGGCAATCTCAAATGATTATGCAGCCTTTTTCCTCCTACACCTTACAGAAGGTGCAAAGGCATCCAGTCTTCCTGCTGTCTTCTATGATTTGGTGATTTGCAGACAGCAGCTACTATCCCATCTAGTGTTTTATCTGTTAGAGTATTGATCCATTGCATTCACATCATTTGCAGTGTCCTGAAAACAGACTGTGGCTCTTTTACTGTGAAGTGCCACTCTTCTTCTCCCTCTTTCTACTTGATCTTTCCAAAAATAGGTTATAACCATTGATTTTAATGTTTCAGTTAAGCAGTTCTTCCCATGTAATTTCAGTAATACCTGCTACACTGAATTTATAAATATGTAATTTTAATTACTTTCAAATTTTAATTACTTTCATTTTTTTAACCCAGGCTATCTGGTACTGTTTCATAGAAAATTTACTACTTTTGCATTCTTCATGAATTTTGGTTTTGCCATCTTAATTTCATCCTGAAAGATTAGGAGGTTTTGGTTGGATTTGGGTTTTTTTTTAATCAGTTCCTCTTTTAGTACTTATTTTTAGCCTCTTTCCTAGCAGGCTGTTTGCCTTTCTGCAGAACAGGAGACCACCTAAATGGTGTCATCCTTTCACTGCATCAAAAGACAGATGCTGCATGTTCAGAATATTTTTTTCCTGTCTTCCTTCATTCACCAGCCAAGGATAATATCCTGGAGGATCACACAGACATTCTTCCTAAGCAATGTCCAGGGTTCCCTGACTTTATCTGAGATCCTATGCAGCAGAGCCACTGATGCATACAGTCTTTCCAATCGTCTTTAATCTCCAGCCTTTCCCCCAAACTGGTTGTGCTACACATGATCCCTAACTGGCCTTTTTTGAAAAACACTTCTGCCTCTGGAGAATTCTGGAATGTGGGTGGAGTGAACTGGAGATGGAGGGAAGCTGTCAGCTCAAAGGAAAATGTAGGCTGTGCTAGCACATGTGCTCGGGCCCTTGTGTTTGTTGTTCACAGAGTAACCAGACCTCTGGGGGCTGCTCACTCCCTGAGCTAGCTAGCAGCTCCCATCTCTCCTCAGGACTGGCAGAATTTGGGAACTGGGGAGTCTGGGCTCTGAGACTATGTGTAAAGTGAGCAAATGAACTGTTAAAAATGAAACATTAAGATTTGGCTTGTTTTGTCATAAAATTGATCTAAAATCTACATCTTTGTATGGGGGATTTAAATTGCAATCAGCTGGCACTCTTCATGGGCAAAAGGAAAACATTCTGCCAGAGAATTTGTGATTAACTCTTCTCCTGTCCAGAGAAGAGCTATCTAAATTAATTGTCTTTGACAGGTGAGGTCTGTCCTCATTTTGGTACAGGAGATAAGGTACTGGTTACGACACAACTGGGTAGATTTGCACAGCTTTTTAATTACAACAGAAGCACTTATCACAAATGTCTTGTAAACTGAATGTCAACAGTGCTTGGATTGCAGCTGCCTGGCCTTGGGGTTTGACAGCTTCCCTCTTTAGTACATGATGAAACATTATCCTGCATTCTGTGACCAACTTTGCCTTCAGCCTGTTTTTATAGTGCCTTATAGTTCATCAAGCCCTACTGCATAGGCCTTAAAATAAGGCAAATCAGATCAGTTTGGTCTCACGTTGCCTTTTTTGTCAGCACTCTAGAAAAGATGCTCAGTTCATTGATCTGACACACTCCAAGCTGCATTCTTTATCATCTTAGTGCCCTGATTGATGAAAGACACTTGATGTATGGTGATGTCACAGAGTAAAAAGTCTGATTGCTGTCTTGTCCTGTGTATGAGTTCTGTAGAACTACAAAAGGAGCTAAGCAAATGCTTCCCCTGAACATACTGTATAGAAACCAAAAATCTTCCAGCACCTATTTTGCAGGATAAATCCACATGGTACAGTACAAGCCCCATGCCATGCAGAGATAATCCTCTTGGTTCTGAATGAACAAAATGTGCCTGCATACAAATGGCAAACCATTTGTTACGTTTTTGCAAGGAAAAACATGAAAAAAATCTGTCAAAGCAGAGCCTTGCAGCTCCTGGTTTCTCTGGCCTGTGCTGGGAACAGCAGGTTGAGTTACTTGGAATTGTGAATCACTTGGTATTGTGTTGATTAATTCACACACTCACACACACAAAAAATGACATGGTAAAAATGTCATGCACTAAAAGATCAAGTCACTGTCATGTACTTTTTTTTCCGCAAGTGTTGTGGATGGAAGGGGAGATGGCAGAGTTTATACTTGCACAACTGGCTGAAAGTTGTATAGATTAAGCATCCTGTGAACTTCAAGAGATTGTGAAGGGAATTATTATGAACACTACAATGATTTTAATTTTTGTTATTTCTTCATGCTATCTTGAAAAGATCAGTTATTTTCATCAGCACCTCAAAGATTCTTCCCCCAAAAAGTACAAAGCAGACTGACAAAGAGTTTCTGAAAGTGGTTTCTATTGCGTGAAAAGAAGCAGTGGGAATTCAAGAAGGGCAGAGAAAAGAGTGAATATTTAAACTAAGGACATTGAGACCTAAAATTCCAGCACTTTATGTACTGTACTTCTCACTGGTATCAATGGGAGCACATACTTAAAGCTTAGTACAGGATTCAGGGATTCTTTCATATCTGCAAATGACACAGAAAAAAAAAAGAGGCCAGTCTTTTTCTAGTGTGAAGCCTTTGTTTTATCTTTCATGGTACTTGAAATGGCAACCAGCTTTAGTGATGGTTCAAGTGTCAGAATTCACTTTCCCCCCTCCAAAAGAGGATGAGGGAGTCAAACTGCACCATTTTTTTAAGGGCAGCCTTCCAGTCCTTGGGAGTTTTAAAATGTGGAAAATACTGTATTAATTTGAGTGTATCAGTGGTGAATGGGATAATTTAACAGCACCTTCCCCTCTCAAGTATTTCTTTTCTTGAATAGATTATTATACAGGAAGGGTTGGGGATACAAACCTTGAATCATGAAAGCATGTGTATATGCTGAAGAGGTATTACAATGAATTATAAGCACTGGTAATAGTTTAGAATCCAAAGGGCTGGTGACCTTTGCTTTTAAAAACATGCTTTAAATGTTATCATTCTACAGCACCGTCTTCTCTACTCTATCTTCTAAATGCTTTTGGACACACAGACCATGGGATTAATTATATACTGCAAGCAACAATTCATGAATATTTAACACACTCATTTATACTTAATGAATAAATTTGCATTTTGACAGTGTTATTTAATGTGGTTTAAGGAAAAACTGCTCATTACCTTTCAATTTTGTAGATTAGGAGAATGTAATTGGAATGATAAGGTAGGAGAGAGGCTGCATGATTGTTTCACACGGTTTGTTCCCACAGGTTTTCCGATCACAACGGCTCCGTTTGGTTTGTTCGGGGGAAGTTTGTCTGTCTCGGTTACTTCATCCCGCTCCCTTCGGGGAGGCTGGAGCAGCGAGGGCTGAGCTGGGAGAGAGCCCGGGCCGGTCAGAGGGCTCTGGGCAGGGCATTCCCGGATCGAGAGCCGAGGGACACTGAGCTGGGCTGAGCTGGGTGGCTCAGACCCCGGGCCGGTCAGAGGGCAGGCTCTGGGCAGGGCTTTCCCCTACAGAGAGCCGAGGGACGCCGCTCTGGCCGGGGCGCTGCCGGGGGACAGAGGGTCCCTGGCACAGGGCAGACAGAGCCTTGTGGCGGTGCCTGGGGGTTGCCAGAGGCTGCACCTCCAGCACCTGCAGCCAGCTCGGTGTGAGCGGCAGCCGGCCCGGGGCCGCCCCGTTGCCCCCGGAGAGCTGTCTGTCCTGGGCGGGGCCGGGCCGGTGGTGCCGGTGGGGCCGGGCCCTGGGCCTGCCCTGCCCCACAGCCCCGGCAGGAGCCGGGCGCTGCAGGGCTCGGAGCTCAGCCCGTGCCACATGGCCCGAGGTTTTGCTGAGTCAGGTTTCTCCCCAGAAGGCTTGGTCCTTTTGAGAACGCTCTGTAAAAAGAAACAATCAATCAATCAATCAATCCCAATCCCCCCAAAACCCGCAGTTCATCGTCCAACGAGACCTCGAAACACACCTGAGTACATTTCAGCAGTTCAAAAAGAGGAGGAGGAGGTAAAAATATAAACTACTTTTTTTCCTTTTGTATTCTTAATTTTTAAGCCCGTCTCATGATTTGTAGGAAGGGGAAGCAGTAAGGAGGAGAGACAACTTGCTTTGGTTTTGTTTTCTGTCAGCAGTCCTGATATGAAGACTGTCCAATTTAAATGTCATGGATTTTCCCCCGTTATTTCAATAGGGCTAACTACAAAACCTTTGTTCATGGATATCTTTGCTTTGCCTTTTGAGCATGTATTTAATCAACTCAAATGTTTCCTTAGGCATAGAGATACTATAAAGATTTCTTAGCTAGCACTAATTAAAAGAATAGAAAATAATCAGAAGTTAAAAAAGAATTTCCCAGGCCTTGGTCTCGTATATTTCTGTATCTGAACAGCAATAGAAGAGAATGTCCCCAGGTTCCTAGTCTTTAATACCAAGGGTTGTTTTTGTAAAACAGTTTTTTAAATGGGTTAGAATTTGCTTCTTTAACAAAGTATATGCATTGTTTCTGTTTGTCATTTTGAAGTGCCATATGGTGGCAGATACTAATCCACAATATGTTGCCACAGTTCTCTCTGATCTCTCTTGAAAAAAAAACGTAATTACACAAATGGAGACTTGACCTTTCATTCAGATTTAATGGGCTGTTTTCTGGGCACATTTCTAACAAAGAGAATTGCATGAAATGTTATTTTTTAAGTTGGCTATATACATCTTGTCTGGGAAGGGAAAAGTCTTTAGGCCAGAATTTTGTTGTTTGCGAACTCCCCATTCAGCACCCAGAATAATGACATCTTGATTCTCACAAGGGGGCTCCAGAAATAACTTTGATGTTAAGCAAAACAAAGATTTGAAATGTAAAAACTGTGTTGATATCCCTCTCCTCTGGGCAATGATGCATAAGCAAAGATAGCTAGCCCATCTTTGACATGCTGCTCATCCTGTGGGAATATCCCCACACAATGTTAATAGAGTGGAATGTGCCAGATAAAGCTTGGATCTGCATTTTGGTGTTCTTTTCCCTTAAATTTTGTAAGACTTGAAGTCTTAGATAATGCTTTGACTGCATCCAGCAAGCTGAGAGCTCATGATTTGCACTCACATTCCCAAACTGCCTGGGCCTCCATCATGGTGCATCTCCTGATCAAGAATTATGTTTCAGTCTCTCGGTGACTTAATGCAATTCTGGTTTTAATATATCAAAAGAATCTCAGCTCCTGGCAGGATATATGGGGCAAGTCTAGGTGGACTTGCTGTACATGTCTCTATTTTATTTAATAAAAATGGAAAGGGTTTGTGCCACGGCAGGTGTGTGCAGGCACAAGGTCAGTTGTTTCCCACCGGAGGAGTGTGACCATTGCTGTGCCTGCAGCTGGTGCTGGTGGGCTGTCACAGGCTGGGATGTGCAGGTACCACAAAGGACAAGTGCAACACTGCCCATTCCACCTGACTGGGAACAGGTCCTTTTCCTGCTTGGGAGGAGGGTTTGTAGCCCTGCTTAAAGGTTTTTTGTTCCTGTTTTGGTCACCAGAATGGTTGATAATGTTGACAGCGTTCATTATTTTGCATAGTTTCTTTTTGATAGGTGCATTACCCTTTTGGTCTGGAATTTGATAGCCCCCAAAACAGTTTTCTGGCTGGAACACAGGACTGCTGTCTTAGGATATTTCTGAGATATTTGTTACTGAAAGTGTGTGTTGCTTGCCGCCATTTTGATAAGGCTGGAAAGCAATAGAAGTCCTATCTTTAAAACTTGTCCCACTGGGAAATCTTGAGTTTGTGAATATGGTGACTGATTATATGCATCACAAAACAAAAATGCATAATTGAACAGCAGCAACTGTCTGAAAATAACCTACTATTTCAAACAGTTGAAGGCTCCAGTGTGACAAGTCACCAAGTATTTCAACTCTCTTCCCATCATCAGTCTACATGCTAGCTTGATAAAGGCTGATAGCTATGAATGCATGAAAGAATCCTCTTTATTCTTCCCATGTCCTGCGTTTTAGTATGCCTAGAGTCATGTTTGATGGGACCAACAGGCACTAGATCACATGTCATCAGGCCTCCATATACTAACTGTTTGATTTACTTTTTTTTTCCTTGGTATTAAAGGTTTAAAACTTCTGGTAACAAAAAGAAGATTAAGGATACATTAGGCTTGTCTTTTGACTTTGGTTACTCAAATTTACTTGCATAATTTAACTCGATAATGTTTTGCTTGATAATGTATGTGAACTGGGAAATGAATAAGTAAGAAATCTATAATTTTCCCTGAATTTTATTCCAAATTTACTTATTTCTCTTGAACAAATTTGTCAGTTGTATTCACATATTCAGAAATCCATATATGATATTTGCTTTGGATTTTACAAAGCAGAGCTACTCACGTCCAAGTTATGAAAAATTAGTACATTCATAATTTGTATAAGGAATAGTGAACATCCAACTTGCTGGCTATAGGAATCAAGCCTGAGGGTATATTTAATTGACTCAGAGTCAGACATATTTCTCCTGTGGGCAGAGAGGTAACTTTTCTGAGACACAGAAGTCTCTCTCATATGTATCTTGTGCCAAGGATCTTTAAGCCTCATGAAAACCTTCCTCTCTGGAGCATTCTTCCTTCCACTACTGTATTTCCTCTTAACAAGGTATTGCTCTTCTGCTGTTAATGGTAATGAGAGTACTAAAATCTCTTAATAAGAAAATGTTTGAATTAATAAAGACAGTGCCTTTACTATTCAGGATCAGCCTGATTCCTTGTGCAGAGATTTCTATGAACAGTTTTACAAATGCCTGTATTTGGCCTGGCCAGGGGCTCTCTGGAAATTGTACAATTTCAGGGAGCAGCATAAACACTCTAGTCAGGCTATCTGGGAAGATAACACAGTAAAATTTTTTACCAGTATATTATCTCAATCTAAAAGTGTTGACACCTGAACTGAGCAAGTGCTGCCACATTCATTTATAATGAATTAACTGGGCTTGCCTGAGCTTTTGAAGGTTATGTGACTGCATTTATTGATCTCATTTCACTGGTATCAATAAGAGCTGAAGTTTCTTGTTACCCCATAGGGCCATTTATGCCATTGTCTCCCAGATTCATTTGAAGCTTTTTCTTTGATCTAGAAAGGTAAAAAATCTGCATGAATCCTTAGAAGAAGCTCTGAATGATATGGTTGCTCTGTTTATTGTCAGTGAAGGGACAGAAGCCATAGCCCTATTACTAGCTCTGGGAGAAATGAAGTCTGGGTAGCAGTGGACTTGTCCTTAATAGTCTGCATTTCTCCACTGATTTTGCTCCACATTCCCCATGTCCCTCAAAAACCTTCATAGGCTGTGGTATCCCTATGTCCTCTTTTTTCCACATGCCCCTATGCCTCTCTTGCCTATCCCTTATGTATTTCCAGAGAGATTTTCCATTGTGGTAACTGAAGTTAAGGTGGCTTCAGAGCTCCCTCACATATTCTTTATCACCTTTTTTCCTCTCTGGTGGTCCAAAGAAAACATACTTTGGCTGGTTTAAAGTTATGTGTAGACTTCTAGTCCAGTAACTAAATGTGAAGTCACTCACTGTTTTCTGCTTCCTCCCTCTGAGCAAACTGAACAAAGAGAGAAAATTTAAACTGCTCCTGCCTTTCCTTCATTTAAAGTTCTAGCAGGGGCTCTCTCCTATTATCTGACTGTTGAGCTGCATGAAACTCATGCCTATATTTGAGACCTTTGTTTTTCTGTGAAATTAGTTTCAAATTACCCAGTGAAATCCAAAGTTACCTAATGAAAGTAGACAGGCATGCAAACAAGCAGTGTGTCTGTGATAACAGGAGCTTTGTTTGCATTGGGACATTAGGCTTACACAAAAATAAGTGGGACGATGGAGGCAGTGATTTATTATTCCAGTGGACACCTTTGCTAACTTTCAGGACCAGTTATGAGGCAGATTGCTGGTTTCCCCTTTGGTCACAGACATGGATGGGCTGAGGTGAGGCAGCAGAGAAACCGTTGGAGGGTTTATCACATTTTGTGTCTTTTTTCATCCTGTTTGATTGTATAACAGGTATCAGTCATTTGTTTTTTAAGAGGTTGTCTTGGCACCTGGAGAACTGGAGGTGCCTGTGTTTTATGTGTTAGTACTAGAAAAATAAATCAGAGGTAAGAACAGAAGCAAAGTATGCAGAAGCAAACTCTGGGAAGAGATTTGGAGAGGTCTGGATTGCCAGCTAATGAGGAGGAGAGGAAAGAAAAGAGCAGGCTGACCTTTCTGTGGTGCCCTTCTAAGAGGTCAGAGGAATGAAACAGTAATGGCAGCCTTCCATCTGGAAAAGGGCAGCAGGAAGAGAAGGGCAGCAGCAGAACTCAGCCACTGCTGTATAGTCGATTAACATTTGCTGCTCACAATCCCATAATTTTTCACTGAGTAGGAGCCAGGATAAAAGCCATCCTACTCAGTGTCCATTTTCCAAAGTGAAATCTAATTAGTTAAATGCTTAAAAGTTAATGAAGAATACTCCATGTCAGAAAATATGTTCTAGTGTAAGTGCAGCCCTCTCATGCAAGCGCTGGTGCTGTTGTGATAATGTAAATAACACCTCAGTGCCAGTGCTGTAACAGGCCATGGAGATGGCCCTTGGCAAAGGGCCACGAGGATGCTGTGCAAAAACATCCAGTGATCTCTTTGGGGCTCAGCTCCAGTGTTAATGCAGGCTCCCCTCGGACACGTACATGGAAGGATCTTCTGGAGTTTGTGTGCCATCCCCATCTGTACTGCAGCATGCTGGACAATAAACCAGAGGGAAGGTGTTTCATCTGGGCACGTGGGATGCATGCACTGCTTTGCTTTAGGACTGCTGCTCATACATAGGTGCAATCTAGCTTGAAATACTTACCCAAGAAATCAAGGGAAAAAAACCTGAGAATTGTCTGATGAGTTTCAGATATCACTGGAGTTCCTGAGTTGTCCAGCTGAAAGTGCATTTATTTGACAGGTAAATACTTGATGCTTGAATACAGAAGTTGGAATATTACATTTTGAGAGCTCTGATATCTCCAGATGAAAATTTCTGCTACAGGACTAAAATTCAATATTATGTAATATAATATTTTGTCCCATACACAGTGAAATTTCAGCACATTCATCTCTGGAAGAGTTTCCAGGAATTATTATGCTTCTCCAGGAGATGCGTCAGAAAAAAAAAAAAAAGAAACAAAAAAGTCTTTGACTCAGACAAAGGAAAACCTGTTAAAAAGAAGTATGGGGTGCAGTAGTTCCACAGAGAACAAGGCCAGATTGTGTGTGGGAGTACATCAGCATTGCTCCATTGAAGACAAATGGATGATCTGGACTGAATGTTGAGTCCTACAGGGATCTCAGGTAATTTCTTTCTGAGCCTCTGTTCTTCTGTCTGAAAGCTGGTCGATTGCACCTTAACAGAATCTAAGTATTGTAATTTCAAATGTGTCCTCTTCTTACAATAAATACTCATGAAAATTAATTTCAAACTCTGGTTTGTCAAGATCTAAATACAAGTAATATTCAGCTAGGATACAGGCAAAGCACAAAGCCTTTTCTCATTATATAGTTATCAGAAACACTCTAAAAAACTACAGTTGGAAAGACATTTTTCGCTGTTTTGATCTATGAGTAATTACATAAAATAGAAGGCTTTATTTTAGAGGGAGCTACAGAATGATAATTCTGTGATTTGAAGAGAAAGGAACAAAAGGTTGTCGTTGGAAAAAATACATTTTTTTATTGAAGGAAAAATGTTAAAGAAAAATCAGCTTCCAGCAAAGGAGCTAGATGTGATTAGAAAAAAGATATAAAAGTGATCCCTAAAGAGAGAAAAGTAGAAACTGTTCTAAGAGGTGGCTGAAATGTAGTGAAAGAATCAACTACCAGGCCTCTCTGGAGGACTTAGCCATAGCAAAGTGCTGAGGAAAAATGAGTATACTTGAGACTTGATGTGTAGTATGTATTCAGGCTCAGATAAATATTCACATTTCACAGCCTTTGCAAGAGTAGCTCCTGTGAATATTTTAATATTAACCTGGAGATCACCTGTAAAAGCTGTCACTGTATTTCCTACTCTCTGTACTGGGTTGTTTTGTTTTGGTTTTTTATTGGCAGCTATGGTTAGTATGAAAATCCTGGTGAATTAATTAGGAATACTTCCTACTTCAAATATGGTTGAGTGGATTGTAGGACTGATTTTGATTCAAATTTCATACCTTTTTACCTAAGTAGTGCATGGGAATCAGATCATCTGCTGTGAGGAGGAGTCTGAGAAGGGTTCGGTAACAATATTCAGATGTTTGCATTGCTACCAGTCCTTCACCCCAGTGCCAACTCCTGTATCTCTGAAAGGCTTCCACAGCCATGTTTTGCCAAAAGAAATGGTTCTGGTGCTGGGCCAGCAGTGAGCAGGGATTGGGGCACGTTGTGGAAGTTTAAAGCAGCACAGAAGAACCTCTCAGGTGAACTAAATAGGAGCAGGATTAAGCCACCTATGTAGGAAGGCTGCAGATGCTCCTTCATGTCTGAACAACTAGCAATTTTTATAAGGTAACTGAGGAGCAGTAAGGCTAGGTCTGTGATTTTGGATGGAAAAGCAGTTTGAAAGCTTTCAGAAATCACTGAACAGTTAAAAGATAGGAGATTCCCTTTCTCCCTTTTGGGGGTTCTGGAGAAGTATGTAAGTACTGCAGCTGCCTTATGTTAGACTGGTTTTGCTAAGAAAACAAAATTCCTGAACCCATTTTTAGTTTTAAAGATTGTGTCATGTTTGGGTTTTTTCTTTTGTGTATGTCTTAATGGCACAGTTTACAAAGACTGGTAGAACACTAGTTACAAGCACCTGAAGTTGACAGCATTTCTTTTGCTGTACAAAGAAACTCTGTGGACTTCATTCGGGACTTTTGTCTTGGCTGGTCAAATATTTTGAACAGTTTTTATCATTTGGATGAGATATGAAATTAGGAAAGGAGCAACTCATTGACTCAATGTGGCCACTTTTCATTCTTGAAACCAGGTCCCTCCCATAAATCAGGTAAATATATTTTATTAGTACCTTTGTAGTTAAGATATTGACATTTCTGTGGCTTCCACGTGGACTTTTTAGTGAGCATTTAATGTTTGAATGATATGAATGGATGTCTAATCACATGGTATTATTCCTGTTCCTTGAGTGGATGCCCACAATGCTTTTAATCAGAAAATGAGTTTTGGTAGAGCCTGATAGGCAATTACTGCCTAAAAAAAGAAGAGAGATGGCTCAGTGAAGGGGAAGGGCACAATATTCTGTTTGTGTTCCTGAATATTGCACATGAAATAGCAAGGACTGCCTGCCTAACTCACTGTTAGCTTTTAGTAGCTGTATATAAGTTATCTTTAGCTTTTCTCTCTTCAGTGCCCTTCCATGCTCCTCTTAGTCTTACTCTTTACAGCGAATTTCAGAGAAGAAGGCATAAATTTTCTGACATAAGGTCTATTTGTGTATGAATACACTTAGAGAGGGTCCATGAACATTGAAAAGCTCTTCAGAAGATGAAAGCAAAAAGCCATTTTCCCTTATCCTCACTCTCTCAGGCAGGATGAGCACACTCAGAACAGCCATGACAAGGATATTTCTAAAAATTTTTAAGAACAGGTGATTAATTCATGAGAGCAGATTCTCAACTGGTGTAAACCACATATTTCATTCATTAATCTTACTGTGCTGATTTTCACTGAGAACCATCTCCATAATTTTCAGAATATCGTCCTACATGCTTCTTGCCCAGAGTGCTGTCTCACAGGATGGTCAGATACGATGACAATGGATGTGGGATAAATAGGCAGAGACAGATCTCTGAAGGGATTGTTTTGAAAGAGCCAGATGGCAACAACCACATTTATTTCTTTCCCAGTGTCACAAATATGCTTTGCAGTTGGGTTGTGCTTTTTCATTCCAAATGAACCCAACCAAAACCCCATGTATCTTTTTCCATGTATATTTCAGTTCCTCAGGGAGACATCTATGGGCACAATTATACAAAGTCCAAGCCTCATTTTACTGATTTACCATCCAGGAAATGCAGTGACATAAGCAGATTGCTTATAATTGTGGTTTTTTAATTGGCTTCCTGAAACATTAAAAAAGAAACAGTGAAAAGCACAGTTGCTGATACAGGGTCCCATGCATACCACTGCTTTGCATGAATAAGCCTCTGATTAATTCTGAGATCCCTTAAACACATCTTAGTCATCCTAAAATCTAAAACCTTTTCTGTGTTCAAACATCCACATCACTGACTCAGTACTTTGCTCTTGATATTTCTTCCACTTCTCTGCCATTTTTTTCCTGTTCTATCTTCTGGTGGTGGAAGTTCATACCTTCTCCTTGATAATTCTGTGCATAGGAGACAGTAGCTTTCAGATAAATAAAATGAGTTTCTCTTCCCTTACTGTGTCTATAGCCAACTGAAAACTTTTCTGTCTGTAGGGGAGGTAGCACTGTGCTATCCAGAGCAGGTGTTCTCTTGGTACCAAGCAGCACATTTGAGTCAAAAGACTCATTAACTGAGGTGTGAGCATGCTGTATGAAATTCTGGATTCTGGATTTTTAATCTTCTTACCAGACGTGGGACCATAGGTGTGCCTTTTCTGCTTTTGCCAAGTTTTTACTAATGATCATTAAGAAGTGCAGTTAGATCCAGCACTTTTCAGCCTCAGTCTTCACTGACTTGTTGAGCAGTTTTTACATAACAAGAATTACTATTTATTATGTTACAATCCAGGAGGGGAGAATTTCCAGAGGGCAGGTTCCCACTGTAGCATAGCTCCTGTTCAGAGGAGGGAGAGGATAAACCCAGATTCCTTTCACCTGTCCCCCCTTGGTGGTTATTTACATTGACCCTAAGGTGAGGCTACCCAGCTGACTGCAGGAAGGGCTTTGCTCTCACCCAGTCTCTGCTGTGAGAAATGCTTCTCCCCTGTCTGTAAAGTGTTTTGGAGGCTGGGATCCTGTTTGGGGTGTTTGTGTCTCCCTCCTCCTCGCTGTGGGTTCACATTCCCCTTTCACCAGGAGCTGCGTGGGTGACAGATGCTCAAAGCAGCCAGGAAGGGGGCAGGGGAGCCAGGAGGGCTCAGGGTGGCAGGGGCAGCCTCAGCCCTCCTGTTCTCAGGCTCAGCCTGAGCTGTGCCCAAGGCACACCACCTGAGCTGGGTGGGAAATGCAGGCTCTGTCTTTGTGCCAGCTCTGATCACACCATCAGCTACCTGATCTTTCAGTGTGTGATACTGGCCTGAATGTGGCAGGCAGTGCACTGGGAAAACACAGGGAAATACATTTTTTATTTTCAAACTGTCATCTGAATGGAGAGACAAGTGATTTGGGGATTTTTTGTGTATTTTTTATTTCTGCTCAGGGGAAGTTTAGGGCCATTTTTGATCTGTCTTATGTTTGGGGACAGTAAAATAAAGTAAGCAATAAGCCTCTGTAAATACAATTTTCTGGAGTACAGTGGCAATGATACTGATTAGTGATAAGTGCACTATTGTTCCTTGATATCTCTATGAAGTGGAGGCACAAGTATTTTGCTCCCTGGTGATCACTCACTTGAGGATAACTTTTCGTAGGAATTTATGCTCAGCTGCATTCTGCCCTATTTCCTGGTATTTTTGGTAAATCAAACTGGTGCCTTAAGCACGCTTGCCTTTGTACTTTGAATGGATTGTCATTTCAGAGATGACAAATCCTTTATACAAATTTGAAGGATAAAAACTCTGTATGGCTTTTATATTCAAATTTGTTTACAGAATGATATTTGCAGGTAACTCTTTAAGTCACTCTCTTTTTTCTTTTTATTCTTTTTTAAGTGATGGTGTAGTCAGTAGCTTGTTCTGTGCTTGGAGGTGTATTTCTTTTATTATGTCCATTATTCATGATGGTTCTGTACTCATGCTGTGGGAATCTGCTGCATTCATTAAATACCATTTCATAAAATTGATGGACTGTAGCTGGCACAAGTTTATCTATAATATTTTCAAAGAGAATATATCATTTAACCAGCTTGTAAGATAAGTTTATAAGTTTTAAAACATACACAGATTTATTATGCATTTTCTGTTTGCATTGCTCTGTCACCTCTATGATCAAGTCCTGATGCCTCTTGGAGCTAGAACTTCATTCTATTTTGCTGCTGACATGCAGCAAGCCCTCTTTAGGATTTCCTCTGCTGTGTGACATTAAACATTCTTCTGTAAAATACAAAGCTTCCAATTCTTGTAACCATTGCATTCTAACTTAACTCCTTCTGCTAGTTCTAACAAGAGAAACTTCATTTTCTCTATCAAATACTTGTGATGCAATTTCAGTGCTGCACACTCATGTCTGTATGCAGGCATTGTTTATGGTGTAAAGGTGAATAAACACTACAACACAGAGAAAAGTTACAAAGGATTTTGAGACGCCTCAGGATTTCAGTTCTGTATGCACATAAAGGGGAAAATTACTGTTGTTGTTATGATGGTCTAGGAATACAGATAAGGCAAGGTTTTCAGGGAAAAGTAATACATATTATTATAACAGCTATTACAATTTTTGAGGGGGAAAAACACCCCTCACTTGGCCTTGTGCACCCAAAGCTGAGCTGTTTGTCCTTACTGTGTTCACTTGTATAATAAAGGATATACCTCTCCCTAATGTGTCAAATTCACATTTTTCATAAAAGCTGACCTTGCTTTTGTATTCTGCAAGTACAATTTTCTCATAGCCACCAGCATTTTTTCTATTTCTTTTGGAAAATGCGCATTATAATAATGAAGTAAAAGCTACATAGCAAGGAGATTGTTATTATAGTGGACAACACAAACATGATGGCTTCTGCACTCAGTGCTGTAAAAGTAAATTGCAGATGGTGGGAAGTGCTGTGGTCTGATTACTTTAATGTGGCAATACATTAGCTTAATGTATTGAAGGTCAGGAAGTGTGCATCTCAGTGCCACTAAACTGGAAATCTGCAGAGTATAACAGAAACCAGCAACAAGTATCATAATTGATAATCATTAAGAAATTAATTTAGCCAAAGAGAACTATTTCTAAACAGAAGTGAGGAGCAGAGGGCTATAGACCTGTATGCAATTTTGCAACCACCTTGTCTCAAGGAATGTTTTATTTGCAAGTGCCATTCCTCCTGCAGACAGTTACCATTGTTTCTCCTTATGCACATTGGTCACAGATGTCTGTCCATTAAGAATCAGAAATAGAGGAAATGCAGGATCAGAGTAGATTCTTGAACACTGATGATTAGGAATGAAGTATTTTGTAAGAATTGTTATTTCATCCAGATTATTTTGTTGGTCAGACTTTTAGATCTAGAAATATGCTCTCAATTCTGTGAGTATCCGAATCTACTTGACATTTCACAAATGCTAGAATCTGTTAGGCTGTTCTTTGTTGGATATGAATTGGTTTTGTTATGCTGTTCATTAAGAGATGTAAGACTATATAAATCAAAGTACAAGGCAATTATAATAATTTGCTTTGCCCTGATCTGCTGATGCACTGGCAGACATGACAGGACCAGAAAGCCTAGCAACTTCAGCATGTTCCTGGGTTGGTACTGAGGTAATAATCACAAACCATGTTTGGCAAGGCATTTCTTAATCCTTGGGACATTTTTTGCTCAAAGACTTTGGAGCACTGAAAATCTGAAGACAAGAAAATTCTTTTTGATCGATCTTGCTTCACCTTTGATTCTCATGCTGCTTAGCAGCTTTGGTCCAAATAGATCCCTCCTGCCTTTTCTTCTTCCAGCTAGTTCTGCTTCCTAGTTGCAATAAAATGGATCTTACTTTTCAGACAGTGAAAACTCAGTGTTTAGGTAGACAAACTGCAGCTTTCAGAGCAAACCACAGGAGAATTTCACTTCTTTCTTGTGCAGGTTGCTTTCTGAAGTCCATTCAAAGACTTTACTGCTTGGAAACTCTCTTTCATTGAGGATGAGACATACACAGCTGAGATCCCACAATGACTCTCAAGTTTGTAGTGCTTTACATGGTTTCTCTCTCCTGTCACTGTATGGATGGTTTAGTCCTAAATGGAGCTTGTAATGCAACAAGCCAATGACAAAACATTTGCCTTTAGCTTTCAGTACACAGCTATCATCTTTCAAAATGGACAAGTCAGAAATACTGATCTCAGTGGCAGAGCACTCCTGAATGCTTCCCACAGGTAGCAATGCTTCTACTGAATTTCATTATTCTACTCTAGTGACTCAGCAGTAAAGAAGAGCTTTAATTACTTCCATTGTAATCTGAAATATGGTTTGCCCATCAACCAGCCTACAGGATTGATTAGTTTATGACAGGTGAAGAGTTTTGCACTGTAAATACTGTGCAGTGCTTTCCCATGATTTACAACTATGTCATATGTGTATCCATGTCTAGTTCTTATGGCGCTGTTAATTTCTGAACTGATCCTGAGCTGAACTGGAGAAGCTGAGCTTCCATCTCATTAGCCTCTTTTTTTCCTTTTTTTTTTTTTTCTTTTTGTAGTCAGAAGAGAAACACATACAAAACACTGGTTAGAAACATTTCAGAAATGCAATGTAGTTATATAGTCAGTTTCCAAAACAGTGTTTTTGAAGACTATGTACCTGTTTTTCTTTCAATTTCTTGTCTTCCTTCAAAAGGATGGTGTATTACTGGATATTTAGTGCATTACTTTTTGTGGTATAATGCTGCTTAGAAAGATGTGCAAGCAGCCTAAATTTGATGGGAATATGCAAATGTCATGCAATACAACAGATAGTGCTAGGAAGAACACAGGCAGTGGATCTGTTTCATAACAAGGTAGTTTGTTGTTTTTAATGAGGCTATTGGGCAGAATAAAAAGGGTGTGACTTTTTTTTCACTTGTTGTGAATATATCTCTCTGATCTCCCTTATTCTCTTATCTTTGGATGAGCTAGATTATAATAGGACCCCTCAGAATCCTTTGTATTTTTTGAGCCTTTCATATCTCTTATCTGAGAAATCATCTTTTTTCTTTTATAACAGACTTTCTAAAATAGCTTTCTAGCTGGCCTGTTAAACTGCTTTTTCAGATCTATTCTGTTTGTCCAGTAACTGACAGAACCTGGTCTGTCACATTTCCCAGTAACTCTCCTACAGACTGAAAAGCATCCTGCCTCAGAACTGCACTCATAACTCAGTGTGCAGACATTACCACCTGCTTCCCTATTTCATCACTCATTGGCAATTACATGACTCATGCATGCAAATCAGGGAGAAACAATTCTCATGAAATTTGAGTTTACCCAAACTTTCCAAACATATTCTGATGTTTGCAGATGTACTTTAAGTTTGTGAAACTTTGGGAGGCATGATTTGTTTTTTCTTTTAAACAACAATATCTGGGTGCCAGTCCAGTTCTAAAGATGAATGCAAGTAATGCCCTTGCCTTATAAATAATATAGTCTAGTTGCATTCTCAAGAAATGCAGCCATGCATAGAATTAATGTCTGGAAAAAAATACAGACAATCATAAAAAATATGTAAGCTAATTATTCATAATTATTTCCCCAAAGTAGTGAGAATTCAGAGGTTTATAATTAATTTCAATTAGGAATTTGATGCTGTATTCTGGTGACAGGAAATGCTTAACTTCTGATGGACCAAACCTGAGAGAGTCTGTCACATCAGCCATTCGAGCTGATGTTTCCCACTCATCTTACTGAGTAGCTAATGGCAGGAATATTGTGGATATTCTGCTCAGCCCATTTAAAGCCTTTCTTCACTACCCACTGTGCTCTTCACAGACACACCTTTGGATGTATTTTTAGCCATCTTGACAGAAGTATCTTGCCTTGTAGAGTTTCTATCTTCTATCTGTTCTTAGTAACACCTACATAGGTGTGCACAAAGCAGCTTGGATCCAAACCACCCCCTTAGTGTCACAGCAGGGATTCTTGGGGTGGTCAGGGCCATTTGAGGATCCAAACCATCCCCTTAGTGTCACAGCAGGCATTCACATTTGACCAACACTGTCCTGCTTCCAGATCTGAGCTGGGGTGTCTGTGTGGTGCTGGCCTTGCCTTGGATTGCACTGATTTGCACAACTGTCCTGTATTTCAGTGCACAGTTGCCCCAACACAGTAAGTGCAATTCCTTCTGGGTGTTGTATTTTTTTTGAAGAGAGAATGTTTCTTTGCAAAGAATCTCTTGGGAAAACAGGGCAAATCCTTGGTTAGCAAGCTCTCATACTCTGGTAACATTTAATTTAAAGGTTTTCTGTAGAAAGAAGATAGTTGTAGACAGTCTACCACGTAACGAGACCATATTTGGAGCAGACAGATGGAGCTAAATGAACCAGGAAAACCTACAGCTCATTTAAAAAGGTTTGCTGTATCTGGAGAATTAAAAAAAAAAAAAAAAAAAAAAAAAGGAAGAAGAAAAGAAAAGGGAAGTTTTATAGTGTCCCTAATGTATTGACTACCTGAATGAAAATTTTTACAATTCAGGAATCAATTATATTAGCACATTCAAGAAGATTAAAAATTACCCAGTCTTGCTTTATCCATTGCTATAGTCCTTATATTTTTTAACAGTGACTTTCTGTACTATTTGAAAGACAATCATGCTAGAAAAAGGACACATTGTAAGAAGTTTCAGAAGGTATAAGAGGAAGGGCATTCTCTCGGAAGGATAATGAGCAGAGGGGCACCCAGATGAATATGTACAGCTTGTAAAGAAAAAAGCACAAACTCCTCTCAGCATTTTCTGAGGAAAAAGGAAGTTAGCAAGAAAGAGAAAATTGATATAAACATACTGTCTGACTCATACAAATGCTGAATACCAGCAATTAAAACATTTAAAAGATGGCACTGCATGTTAATGCTTCTTCAAAGACAGTGTCTATTCTTCTCTAGTCTTGTGTAATATGCATCATCTCTGGGAACCTGAAAAGTTTGTAGGGAGATCTTCAAAATACTGTTCCTCCTTCTGAATGAATCATCCCTCCCAGAGACAGTTAACTATTGCCATCTCTTTGCCATAAACCAAATGATAGCCTAAACTCAATTGTAAAGGCGATGCGGTTTTCTCTAGCATCATTTCAAAGCAGGGAACTTGAGGATATATTTATTTATTGCTTGGTGAACAAATATATTCTCAGCAGATGACAACTGAGGATAACATCCTGCTTTAATAGCACTTTTTCATGGTATGTTTTTTTCCACTTTCCGTCATATTCACCTTCTTGTATTTTATATTTACTAGTTTCTGATGTGATTAGATCAACACTAATCAAACAGGCTATGCTTTTAAAGCTCCATCCTTAGTCATGCTTGAGTTGAATGTGTGAAAACACCACCTTCCCAGCCAGAGACACCACGGATACACTGCAGCCTAAGGAGAAGTCTCATGTTTGAGGCACTGACAGAACAGCCACTCACACACTGCAGGATGTATCTATAATTTGCATGCTGATGCAATGCACTGCCAGTGTAAGTACGGTCTGAAACCTGCAGAGCAGTATCTTAGGGAAGATGAAGGAAACAAGGAGGAAGGGTATGTGGGGAAAGAGACACAATTTATAGCATCACAACATTTTGTCTGGCAGGCATTCTTGAGAAGTGATGGTTTGAGTGCCACTAACTTCAGGGTACACTTACAGGTAAATGTAGTTTCTCTTTCAGGGGGATTATCATACTGTATTTTCTCACTTTATAATTCACAAGTCATCTATAAATATAGATATTTACATATTTTAGGAATAAATAAACAGCCTACACTTCAGAAGTAAATGAGTTCTGACTCTGGATGAGAAATACAGGGTTATGTTTACCTTAGAGCTCCTTAGAGATCTTCTCTGCTATCTCTAGGACATGTTTCTCCATAGCCTATATGGTTCTCACTCCTGTTCAGCAGCTGACACTTCATGAGGAAACTATGCAGGGAATATGTCTGTATGGAACCAGTTCCATGGAGTAACCAAAGCTTGTAACAACAGTACCACAGCACAAGGGGGACATTTGCTACACATTAAGGATAGCTTGATTTTGATTTCATTTGGTTTTAGACAAACACCTTTTTAAGTCAGTAGGTCAATCTCCAACTCACCCTTTCATTCTCAAAATTAATTCCCATGCTAGGAAACTGAGCCAAAGCTCAAAGCCACTTTTCCATACCCATATTCACACTGGGTTTGGGCCTAAATCACCTACTGAATAATTTAGAGCAAACAGAAACATTTTTATGGTCTCTCATAGCAGTTTTTCCACTGCTTTGAGCAGCCATGGCTACATAATACAGGCAAAGTTAGTCCCAGGACCTGAACCAAATACACACAGATTGCTAATTGTCATGCTGTTTAAGCCAAGATTTTCCCCATTTTTGTACATGTTAATTTCCATGATCCTAGCAAGCTCAGGGCAAAGCCATTGACAAGAATTTTGTTAGTGCATAAGGTTTTGATTATTTTGTTCCTGGCCTTAAAAAAAGCATTCATAAGGCATTATGATTTGTGCCTTTAAGTAATTCCTCAATTAGTTAATCCTATTTGCTTTGCCTTTTAAAGTCAAGTCTTGGTTTCTTTCTAACCATCTGCACCAAATGATAAAATGGGAGCCCTGAGGTCCTTTCTTTGGTTGCATTCTCTGCCATTCCAAGTTAAATCCATTTTTAAGTTTTGAGCCTTCTGTGGGAACGGCTGAGAGCTGGTGTGTTTAATAAATCTGTCATGGCACACTAAATGATGTAAAAAGCTGATCAACACATTCTGATTATTAGTTAAGCTTAGGATGTGTGTTTTAAAAACAATTTCATTACCTGGTATGGAACATTTTACTTCCACAATGCTTAACACAGTCCCCAGTTAAATCATTGGCCTGGGCAACGTTGAAATGGCTGTCCTCTGAATTTCTGTCAGATCACTTAATATGTGGACAAACATCACATCCTGTATCTTGTACCAAGACTTTCTCCAACTTCCCACCCTTAATTGTTGCCTCTGGCTGTCTAAAAGAAGCTACTTTTGAAAATGATACACTGCTTTAAGCAAACATTTCCCTTCCAAATGAGATAATTGAGGCTTTCCTCTGCAGCCTTCCTTGTTTCACCTGTTTCACTCCTTACTCCTTTCCATTCCCTTGCACCCTCACTTGGATGTATACAGCTGAAAATTAGGTTAGCCAAATAAATCTTATCTGAATCCCAATGTGGGAATTTTGTAAGGTCTCTAACAGGTCTGGCACCTAATCTGTCTTGGTAAGAGACAACTAATACTTAATATTTTCACTCATGAACAGCAGCTACTTAGACTGCTTAGAGGGTACCTTAAATTTTTGCATGCTATTTATTTTTCATTTCTGCATGTTCTTAAACATCTTCCTCTGTCTGTTTGTTGACTGATAAATCTAGCTGTTATAGTCTTGTGTAGACATCATTTATACCTAGAAAAGCATATCTGGAAATACATTACCTTTAAATAGCAGGATCCATCACATCTGAGCTCCCATGTCTGATAGCCAAAAAGCTCCATTTCATTTCAGAAGAAAAATTGCTTCTGTCAAGGTAAACAGAATGCATTATCCCCCCTTAATAACCATTTTTAAGCATGCTTCTGTATTACTTTTTTCACAGCTGTATTGCAATAAGCCTTAGAGTAATTGCCAGTTCTTCTGTCTAATAGGTTCATTATTCTTTTGCCATAATTGCAGCCATTAAACGTCCAATTGTTAAATTTCCACTCCTACATTTACTTAGTGTTACTTTTTATAATGGGCTATGTCATTACAGCACCCCAGTGGCTACAGCTGTTGTTCAAAGTGTTTCTAAAAGTCAATGAGACCTGAGATATGTCTGTATTCTTGATTTTTCACAGATTCTCTCCACTGCACTTTGTCATCTTTTTTTAGCTTTTATAAAGATAGCTGCATTTAGATACCCTTTACTGAAAGTTTAAGAACCTGACCTATTCAAGAAGCCATAAAACTATGACTTTAATATTTCTAAAGCACCATTTTTTCACTTTTATGAAATGATTCATATATAACAAGGTGATGGAGCAAAGATTTAACTAAGGGAAATTAACACTTATGGCTTAATAGCTTTTCGAGAGCACTGATTTATCTTTTGTCATGTTAAATTTGTTGGGCTTTTTCTTTGTTGTAAAAGAAGCCTAGCTCCTAGTGTTAGCTATGGTTGTGGTAATAAAACAACCTTTCCAATGCCCCTTGCTTCATTACTTGGCATTTCTAGACACGTTAATAAGTATGCTAGAGTTTACTTGTTATTTGTGTGAGAGGGACTTCTTGATTTGAAATGTTGCATTTTGACCTGATAACAAATTTTTATTCTAAAAAATAAGTAAAAACCATTAGGAATCCTCTTTTGTTTTTTTTTTTTTGTTTTTTTTTTTTTTTTGTAAGACACTGTCATCTATCTGGTTTTTCTGTGATATCTGGTCACAATTTTCTTTTTTAAAATAACACTGAGAAATGGCTCTAAGACACCTATATTAACACTTGCATTAGTTTTTGTTGCTGACAAGCATGGAGAAGCTGTCCTGGAGATTGCTGGTAACAGCCGTTGTCAGCCCCAATCAGTTTCCTGGCAAAGCTGATACATGATACCCGATAAGTATTTGTGAGGTTATTCAGCCTCTTTTTAGGATATAACTTCATGTCACTTTAAAACTTTCAGAAGCAGTATGTCATTTTTATTACTTAGACTTCATCCTCCTCCATAAGGGGTTGATTAAAACTGCATTTGAAATGTATATCACATAAGGTTTTTTTATAGACCACATTTTCATTCTTAACCTCATTACCAAGCTGTAATTTTTTTCAGTGATTAACCTAAAATTGCAGCATTTCCTATCAGTCAATGCAGTATCTTCTATCTTCTCCCTCACACATTATAATAAAAATAATATGATACGAAGTACGATTGATTTATAGAAAAAGATATATTTTAATTTAAATACTTTAAAAGAGAAACATTTTTACCATTCAAATTCCTTCCCATATTGTAGAGCATACACTGAAGACAAAAACAGAAAGAAAGGAGGTCACAAAGAAAATCAGCTTGTTATTTTCTGTGTGGAGGTAGACTTTCCACAGAGAAAGGCAAAGAAAAACCTTCTGATTCCTACTTCTAAACTGCAGCTCAAATCTACATCATTATCAAAGGAGAAAGTTGTTACCACATCATGTCTGCATACATGACATTTATCTGCTTGTTATCATCATGTTTCCCGTGCTGAGGTAGTGGGTAATTAATTCTTTCAGTGCCTGGCACCAGATTGCAGTTATACTAGATATGCCAAGGTGTTGAAGATGCCATTCAGATGTCCTGTTCTCTTCTGGAGGGGTTCTTTTTGAGCAAAGTAGATGTAGCAAATTTTGACTGTAATTGTCAGCTTTACAGCTACAGAACAGGCTTTGCTTTCCAGGATCCCTGGATTATAAAATTCAAGGAGATACAAAGGATGAGAGAAAAAATCCACCAGCTAGTATTCTGGGGGAAAAAATTATTATGGGATTAACGTTAATATAAGCAAATAGGTAGTAGAAAAGATGTAATTAATTTTACCCCAGTTTTAGCTCTTTGGGGCACTGGATACAAGAGAAACATATTCTTGATTTAAAATCCAAGAATGTCACAGTCAGCAGATTATCAGATTGTGAATTTCAGATGCTTTTACCAGATGTACAATTCACAAGTAAATCACAAGCCATTCTGCAAGCCATAACACTTAGTTAATAAATAGAGCTTGTATTCACACAGGCTAGAAATAATTCCCATTTACATTTTTCATTACAGTTGTTAAAAGTATCATCATCTTCTCTCTTTTACCCACCAGCCATTATGGCTATAACAGCACAATTGTGCAGAAATCATCAATTCAACTCAGCAGTGCTATCAAGAGGAGGCTGCAAGTGCTGAAACTCCTCCTGGCTGTGCAGCCTAAAACCTGCCCATGAGCCTTAGGCAATTCCTGTCACCCTGGAGGAGCTGTGGGTAGGCCTGCGAGGCTGAGGGAACAGTCTGCAGCATAATCTGAAAAGAATGGCAAGGATTTTGCCCTGTTTTTTTCATACGTGAGTAAAGTTCAAGTTGTTTAAGGCTCAAGTTCATAGGTGAAATTTCACTGAAAGAGTTAGGACCATCCATAAACTGAATGTGAAGGCAAAGTGCTTCCCAAGGGGAGGAACAGAGTGCTGTGTCACTGGGGCTTGAGTGCTGGATGGGACTTGGAATATATCATGATCTCTGAAATGTGCTAGAAGTAATGTCAGGGCTAGGCTCTATTCCGGCCAAGCTCTGTGAAAGTAGGAGGCTGCTCTTCAACTTTCTGGAAAAGGTAAATGGTTTTTTCTTACCAGACAGTGCTGAAGTCAGTGCTGAGAGGCAGAGTTGAGCCTACTTTTATGGGGGCAAATAAAAGTACACGTAGGAGTGATCTGGGAACGTGCTTCTGTGGCATTGATGGATGCCCAACAACATTTTTGAGGCTTAAAGAGCCAAAGAACCTTGAAAAGGTTCTCACTCCCCAGGATGCTGCATGGGAGTGGAGAGAAGTGCATGTGTATAAAGGTGTTGTAATTTGAATGGTAAATTCTATAACAACTCCTGCTTGTTCATCCAACTGAAATACCTGTGCAGTAAACAGGACCTTTTTTCTGCCTGTTCTGCATGAACTGCCATCAACTACATTCCAGATGTAAAAAGTAGTAGTGAAACAGAAAATATGGAAGAAATGTAGTTTAACTTTCTATTCCCAAATTATGGCTCTTGTTCAGATTGTATTAATTGCAAACGAGGCCAATCCTTGCATCTTCTAGACTATTAGCTGGAAAGAAAACTTCCTGTGGCTTGGGAGTAGAATGACTTTGATATGGTATCACTGATGTTGACTGTAACCCACAGTGGATCTGCCCTTTTTTGTATTGGAATAATCCCAAAGTCATTACTACAGTGACTTTTTCTGACTCACTCTGCTTTTACTCCTGCTATTGTATTCTTTTCTTTTCTCCCAACAGTACACCAGCATATCAGCTTGAGCTTGAAATAATAATAACATTTTAGATAGTTTATGACACAGCCTTAACCTTCTTTAACAGCAGTTTTATGTATTCAATATTCTGCTGCTCTAGTCGGCTTGCAGCCTTTCAGAAGCGCTGGTCACTAAATAAAATAAAGTTTGCATTTATTGCTGTGTGTCATCTAAAAGCAATCACTCAAAACAAGAATTATAATATCTTCTACAGATGAAAATGTTTTTGTGATGGAACTTGGCAAGGCCAATCTGTTATCATGAGGCATGGAGAAGAAAGGCCAATGTTCTTGACTGTTTAGTGAATGCACTTATTTTCTTTCTGCAATTTTCATTATGGCAAATTGTTTGACCTAGCAGAGAGACACCTTCTCAAGGCTGGGATCATATTGTTTTGCTAGTATAATTCCATCACAGTCAACAATGGATATAAATGGAAAAATGAGGCAGAAAGGTACAACGGTATAGAATGATATGTTTTCAGATCAGCAATCAGTGTCTATTTAAAATAAAATAGAGATATATTAAATGATATGCTTTGACTCTATTTTATTAAGGTGAAGTGAAGTTTTATTGCTAGTCTCATGATCAAATGAAGGAAAATAGGGGTAGTGAGAGCTATGCACAGGAGAATAAAGCCAAGTAGCTAAAAATCTGCTTTATTAACCTAACAGTTTTTGACATTCTGTAAAGTCATTGAGATGCAATTTTTCATCCAGAGCTAAAAAGTTTCTATGACAGTATTAGTTAAATAAAAAAAGGAAAATAGAAGTCCTGGATATTGTGTGCATCTCCATTGCAGGAGACACATATGTTTGGTTTTTTAGGACAATGTAAAAGGAATAAAAATGCTAATTTTTCCCATCTAAATTCCAGAGAATAAATAGAAAAATAACAGCTTAAGTAGTGCAAATTACCTGCAGAATAGTAACTTCTACAAACAAAAACACTGTTTTTTCCATTACCTTGCCAAGTCAATACAGTAGCATTTAACTGTTCATATTCTTACTTTCTTTGTAAAATGGATTTGTTTCTTTTTTGTTAGATTTTTCAATGTAATGGAAATATCAAGCCTAAGGTCATTCTTTCTTCAATTTTTATTTAGCAAATATTATTTTACAGTATAAACCAGTATGTGAAGGATCATCAGTCCTTAATTTATGCTTTTGCAGTCCAGTACTCACGTGTGGTTACACTGGACCAAATTTAACAATACTGAAGGAGAAAAACAGACACAGGTTGATCTTATGAACTTTTAAAGACGTGAGGTGCTTGCTCATGTCTGTAGTTCCACAGAAGTTAAATTGAATTATGCAAATAAGACCACATGTGTACACGCTGTCAGGTTCCAGTTAATAAATGGTCTTACTCCTCTGTTATTTTCATGAACTATACAAAAAAGATGCTTATGTAGACACTTCCTCAAAAAATATGAATTAAATTTTCTATGAGATGAGCAAAATAACACCATTTAATCTGGCTGTGAATGAAACTGCAAATACAGTGTTTCACTTTCTGAATTTCTGAACTGTTTTAATTACATTATGAATTTATCTCCATATGGTTGCTGCAATGCACTGAAAGTGTAGTTATTAGCCATTTGAATTTATGTTGTGCTGGTTTTTGTTGGGGCCTGATTCTTATGATTACTTGAAGTGTCTGACACGTGTTGAGCGATGGAGAGGAGTGTTTAAAAAGATCTGCTGAGATTTGCTCCCTGTTTACAGCCTCATAACATGGCCAAAAGCAGGTACAGTTTCCTTAGTGCAAATTATCATCAGACCCAGTACTTTCATGCACCTTTATTTTAGATTCTGGCATTGCAGGTATTAATATGTGCCCATGTCATAAGAGCGTGGATGTTCCCAGAAACTTGTGTAATATATGGCAGTGAACTGTGGAAGGAATCACTGCCCCTGTACACACTCACAAACACCCCAGGACTGTCTGCAAGCAGCAGTGCCTTTCAGAGCTTAACCAGCAGAGATGCACAAGGCTTATGATAACCTTCAGCAGCTCTTGCCAGCTCTTGCAATACTCCTCAGGCATGTGACCCATCACACTCACAAACACCCCAGCATCGTGCCCTGCCTCACGTGGCCTTTTGGTCACCGGTGGCTTGGCTTCCTGAGAGGGAGGTGAATCTATTCTTTAGTCTGAGTTTCCTCTGGGTGTGCAAGATATGATAAAAAGAGGTCTGCCTTGCCGTGTATTAGGTCACCTCCAGACTTAGTTGTAGTTCAGACTACCGCAAGCCAGCTCAGAGAAGTGGAGGAAATATTGCTGTGCCCTTTCTCTCACATCCTTGCATCAATTTGTTTTTGACTAGCCCTGCACTCAGAGGTGGTGGAACATAGAGTGGAAGTTGCAGCCTTGAAGTAGAGAACACTTAATAAAATAAGGTTATTTTATTTAGTCATTGCTTGCCAAGATATTTCTTACAAACCCAAAATTATTATTTTCATTTTACTGATGCTTTTTAGAATGAGGTGAAGGTTTTTTAGTTTGAGACCATGACAAATTCAACTGTTTAACAATCTGTTTTTATAACGGTTTTTCTGACTGAGCTATGAGTTACAAATCAACCCAATCTTTCTTATTCTCGATTTCATTTTTGAGCTTTATTGATAGTGATGAGTCATATGAAAAAGACTTCACATATGTTAGTGGTTACTGAAATTGTTCATACAGTCAGCAATGACTTGCCATAGCAGTGGATAAAATTTTTTTATGGAAAAATCTCTGAATGGGAGCTCATTGTTGACATACATTACCAAGTGTCTGGCTATGTTTGTCCCCTCTTTTCCTCCAAAATTTTGAGAAGGCTGCTATATCTAATTTACAAAACACTTAAAATGATTGTAAAACTTATATTTAAAAAAGGAAGGGGTGTTATCCATTTTCTGAATGCTCCAAATTTAACGAGATGATATCTGAGATTTACTAAAAAAAACCCCATTTGAACTACAAGAAGAAAATACTTGTTCATATTTTCACTTTGGTTACTTCAACTCTGTTAAGTTAACTAACACTAACTCTGGAGTTAACTAACACAAAGATGCTGGTCGTGAAGACATACTTAGCCATGATCTCATGTCATTAGTTCATTACTGACCAGACTACCTGAAGTCCAGATATTGTCTGTGTGATTCCTTCTGCATCATCTTGCTTTAAGACTGGGTAAACAAATAACAAACTGCAAGTTCAGCTCAAACAGAGCCCTTACATCAAAGGTGTTGCTCACTTACCTGTTCAAACCATGTCCTCTCCAAGTACACTGCTTAATTGAAGTCATGGTGAGAACAATCAAGCTGACTGGGATTTTTTTTCAGTGTTTATTAGGCTGCAAAGACTATTAACATGCCTTTTCCCAAATGCTAGTGAGGGCTCCCTGTCATGTGCAACAGGCATAGTCCAGGTGAGTGCACTGTCTGCTAACTTGCCATTGTAGATTTCACTCTGAAAGCAGTCAGGGTTAGGGAACATTTGATTTAGTTTAAACCAGTGTAAACTATCAGTTATTGAAAATATTTATGATGTATTTTAAGAGTAAAATTATTATCAAATGGACAATTTGATTATTATAAATTGTGGCACCTCCATATCCTACGTTTTTTGCAGAAATGTATTTATTTTATGAATCCTAACTAAATTTAAATTGCTGCATACTTCTGACTTTCCCAATCCTACACTTTCCAAAATCAGGTTCAATTTTATAGGCCTCAACTTTATAGGTTCTTTATAGGCCTTGAGAATATTTTAGTTGCTGTTTTACCATACTATGTTATCTTTATGAGGCATTTTTGCATCATCTAAAATTCTTCAAGACTGCACAGAAACTGTTTTTTACAATAGTTTTGTTTCGGGTATATTGACAATTGTGACAGCAAGTGCTTGTGACTGTACAGCAATGGATGATAAAAGAATAGTCTGGGCTTTCTCTGGAAGTTACCATTGAGAGCAGATGAACTGTCAGAGCTTGAGGAGACAGAAGTCACGTCCACACTACTGAGGTGCCAATTAGCCAACTTTGAACACGGTCCATTTGTCAGATTTTAGCGAGCGAGCGTTGCTGGTAGCTGGAAGCAAGAGACAGGGAAAGCTATTACTGGAATAACACATGGAAATATCCAATTGTTCTCTACAAGCTGTAACTTTTGTTTCATCAGCAAGTATGGAAGCAAACCGGGCCAGGCTTCCTGACTAGCAATTGTAGCACAGCTTTCTTTCATCAGATTTTGATAACTTCATCAGAGACAGCTGGCAGTCTCTGGATTTTGACATTGTCAGTTTTCTATAACTTGATAAAATGTCTGAAACAGATTAAAAGTCTCTGCTAAAATCCTTTTAAAATTTTCTTATTGCTTTGTGTGAGTATCCTGGGGCACAATATGAATATTAATAATAATGTCTAAAGTAATGCTGATCTGTCTGCCAAAACAACAAAAAAATAATCCATTCCTTATCTCTGGCTTTTTCCACTATTTTCTCTATCAGTGGTGGTTATTGAAGTACAGAAGCAGTCATGTACCTAATATTTCTCTGTTTAAGTTTTTTGGGAAAATGTCTATCAATAAATTGTGTGAGCTTCTACAGAAGTATAACTGAAGCTAGTTATTTAAAAATAAATCACAGGATGGGTTTTTTAAAAAAATCAATAAATATATATGGACTGCAGTTAAACATACACCATTTCATAGGCTGATTTAGGTGTTAAAACCAGATATGAACAGTGTTTTTAAAAAAAAACACATTGTGATAGAAACAATGGAAATTCTAAGAAGTAACTTTTTTCATAGAAAAAAAGGGTTTATGTGTAGTAGTTGAAGGACTATTACTTTTCTCTTGTTTAACCCATTTTAGACATTCTCTGAGCCTCCTGTTTAAGTCCTACATCAATTACTGAAATCATTGCTTCTTTCACCTAAGGCCAAATATTGAAGCCAATAAATGCTTGCAAATGTTTTACTTTTGGTGAGAGTGGCCCAAGAGGCTGCACCCTGTTACCCAAGCTAAAATAAAAGTGTTACACATATATTGGCCACAGACTTAGGAAGCTCCTTCTAATATTCTGGTAATGTTTGGGGTTTTGCCTTCATTTTGAAATTTATTATTGTAATCTATTTTATAACTGAAAAACTTCACTTCTTCCTTGTCAAATGTAGATGTTTGTAGATGTTATAATATTCCCTATAGCCTTTTTTAAAGCAAATCTTAACAGTTCTTCTAATCCTTCTTCAAAAGCATCCTCTCTAATCCACACACACCCCCTCAGGTTTTTTTTCTGAATTATGGTTAGTTCACTGGCACTTTTGCAGTATTAGAGTGCCAAAATCTGTGTACAGAATTCCATGTGCAGTGTCACCAAAGCCATGGGGAGAAAGATTATCACCTCATTGGGCTGTGATACAGTATTTCTACAATATAGAGCCAGTTACTGTTTTGGCTTCTTCAGATATCCACTGTAAGGTTTAATTTACCATGCTTGGCTCTCTCTTTCGACTTTCCAGTGTGTCCTTTCTATGGAATTGCAGTGCATAACAAAGCGTGACTTGAATTTTTGGAGGAAGGATTGAATTCTTAATATTTTTACTCATATTTCTAACATTTAAAAGGGTTTTTTTTTTTTTTGTATGATTACTCCTTGACTAAAATATAAAACTGGCAAATTTAGTATGAAATTATATGCTGATATATGAAATATATGAAATATTTATTTTCTACTTCCTTTAAATTGTCACTGTTAAAGCATTCTGGCCCCCATTTTGTGGCAATTTTTGCTTGCTGTCGCTAAAATAGTGGTGACATCTGAGATAATTTCAATACATTTTTAATAAGGTTGTGTGAGAGATATTTTGTAAAGTCTGTTGATACATCAAGCTCTAATGACAAAATAAGTGCAAACCCAGAAGGATCTTTCCTGTGTCTGGTTTTATAAGCATTTTGCTATTGATTGAGATTGTGAAACAGAGGATAAAAAAAGAAATTCAATGTAGATCAGACCAAAAGGTTGGGAGGGTCTGTGAGGGGGAGATTAAAACTGGAAATGGTGATGGAAAAACATTGCCAAATGTTGGATAAACATTCTGAAATCAGTAAGGTGACATCCAATAGAGGCAGATCTCTACATGGAAACACCAACACACTGTGAACTGATTAGCTGTGCAAAATAACTGCAGATAATTATCTGGCCATCAACTGAATAGGAATCATTCCCCAAATGTGATGCTGGATGAAAAAGAACGCAAATGCTGCCATGAAGTGTGGAACAGGAGTGTGATCTAATTATGCCATGATATTTAGTACTGCTGGGGCTCTCCAGGACCACTGTTCTCCACTTGCAATCTCACACTTCAGCGTGTGGACAGTTTGGAGAAAGCTGAGAGAATGCCAGCAAGAACACAAGGCTTAGAAATGAAAGGCTGATAGAATTGATTGCTAAAGAAGCAGCTGAATGTAATAATCACCTGCAAAATGTTGTCATGGAAAAGACAATGGTATGGGGGTTTTATTTCCCTGTTTCTACTGACAATAAAAAAGAAAGAAATTGATCTCTTTGAAACACATGTTGTTGTTCTGATGTTAGGAAATCTTTCTGATTTATAAGAAAAGAGTTGGGAACAGACCACCTCTAGAAGTTTAGCAAGCTTTTGCAGAGGATTTTGGGAAAAGGAAATTGGCCAACTATTACCTATTCGGTGTCAGAATAAGAGCTCCTCTTGAGGCCTTGTCTAGCTCCCTTTGGTCATATATTTCCATGCACAGTTCTGTTCCCACCTCTTAGAATTAAAGCAATATAAACTGAGTCAGAGAGGACTCACTTGATACAAACTCCTTGTTTTACAGCCCGGCCAGCCTCAGGATCCCTCTTGCAAATGTTACTCTAGCTAATTGTAGAAATAAATATGCTGAAGTCAAGTTTCATCGATAACAACAGTTCATTGAAACTTTTTGGGTTTTCAGCAAACTTTCCCTGAAGTGAAGGTAGAGATCTGGAGAAAATGTGTCTGTCTCCAGGTGAATCTGCCCTAGGGAAGGGTAGTAAAACTTTGGGCTCCTGAGCCAGGTATAGAGAAATAACAGATTTTCTTTGCTTCTTTCTTTGCTATCCACACCACCTTTCCTTATTTCTCTTTTTTACAGACCAAACTCGGAACTAAAAAGAAAAAAAAACCCAAACCCACAGTGTGAGAAGCTCAGCTGTGTTTTGAGTCATTAGTAAGATAATCCTCCTGATTATTACCTGGCCTAATTTTTCATTAGTGTACTTTTTCTTTTTGATATCTTCAAATATTCTTTTATTCACTGTTTCTTCTTTAACTAAAATTACCTCTGTACACAATCACTTGCTCTTATCTTTGTCCAGCTCTGTTCATCTATATGTAATTCTTTCAATTTCCAGAACATTCTTGCTGCCCTCCATTCTTTGAGTAGACATTTGGGAAGCTGCACTGGCTGCTTGGCATTTTCCTTCCTTTATCAGCAGGATTATAGTGTATTCTGATGCCTTTCATGACTCTCAGCATCCTTGAACTTCAATATCTACCACTCTAGGAGTCCATTCTTTAGTATGCACCAAAGGATTAATGGGCACTACCAGGGAGCATCCCTACTATTTTGAATCAGCTCATAGCATGAAAAATTACAGTAATGAAGGTTAGATCCATGTTGAACAGTCTTTGTCTAGAATCTTTACTTTTATGACTCATGAAATTTTCTCTTGTATACCTTAATTTTCAGGTTTAAACTCCATTATTTTGCAACCTTGCAAATACAAAGGAGCTGTATTCAGGCCTTATACAGCCTTCTATATATATTCAGAAACTATGAATAGCCTTAGAAATTATTACCTGTATACAGAGGTCAGGAGAGAGATACTCCAAACCCACACTGGAGCTCATTTTAGTTATCACTGTTTTGTTGACATGGGTAATAGGATGCAAGTAAAATAGTATGAAGGATTACTCCTTTGGCAACTGTCAAACAGGGAAACGGAACCTCTCTTTGCATTCTTCACACTGTTTCTAAAAGGAACGGCAACCAGAAAACCAAATGGAGAACCAAGGCTGGTCATTAATTCACACTGGCCTTCCAAAAGCGTTCGGCCAGCTTGAAGTGTTTCTATAGCTTGGAGTGTTACTATAACCCTCACTGGATCACTCCATTAGTGTTAGAGATTTTACCTGAATTCTTCTGTGGCCATCTCTCAACAGTTCTGGAATGTCTCACAGCCATTAAATTTGTATATCCACACACCATTCCCACAAAGCCACTGTTATTTCTGCTTTCTACATAGGAAAAGTGAGTGCCAAGTAAAAGTCATGTTTAAAGTCATAAAGACTTGCAGCAAATCCCAGGTCTATAGGAACCCTAACATTATATGTTAGTTCAGGTTATTGAGAGAAGAAATACCTGAAGATTGATTTAAATGAAATAACCTATAAATTATAATTTTAAAAATCATCATTGGCCATGGCCACTATGCATCCAGCTTCTCTAGGAGCAGCAAGTGACTTCTGCTAAGTGTAATGAAACTGGAAAATAAAGTTTGACAAAATCAACAGATTCTGAATGTCCTCCTCAAAACACCACCTTTTTAGTACCTGCAGGCCCTTTAATCAAACAATGCCATTCTGTTCTGCAGAAAACAGAACATGGCAGTCCCAGCTAATAAAACCTGGGATTTCTTGGTAGTGTAGATGTAGCAGTTCATGACTGAGTCATTTAAAGAGTAAAGTTTTTATTTGTGTGGACATTTAGGAGAAAGCTAGGGATCCATGAAAGACAGGCAGCAAAAAAGGTGAACCCATAAGATGTAGAGATATATGTCATCAGGTGCTGATGCAGTCACAGGTTGATGCAGGTAAATGGAACTCCTCAACTTTTAATTTAGAATGATTTGATAATATTTCTTATTACATCTGTGTTTACCATTTTACCATTGTCTGCAAAATTAACTAATTTAGTACTTCTGGAAATTGGGATTTTACAGCTATTGCAGCCTTCGCTTGTAAAACTGTAGCCAGAGTTTGAACTTGAAATATGCCCCTTCAACCTTTTAATTTATGGAATATATTAAGCTGTAGAAATGTAAATAGGCATACAGGGGGAAACCTATTAACTAGATTACATTCTTGATTTACAAAAGCAAAGGAAGGCTGATAAACAGCACAGATATTGCCTGTGCATTGTCTTATGGGAAGATCCATGTGTGTTGGATAAGGGAAGTAATGCCCCATCATCCACTCTTTAACCAGCCCTTGAGGAACATGTTCCAGTTAACAGAGCCAGAAAAAGTTCTGTAGATGAAAGCAGGAGATACTGGGCACAGACAAAGTCAGTCCATGAGCCATGGCATGCAGTGTTCAGAGAACAAAGCAGAGATTTGAAAATGCAATACAGAAATAAATAAAAAAGCATATTAAATAGCTGCATGGAGTGAAGTGGACTTTCAATAATAAAAAAAAAATTATGTCCTATAAAGCTCCTCTTTCTTCAGATTATCAATTTTGCTCTATTGATAACTATGTAGAAGGAAAAAAAGATCAAGTACTGTCTTTATTGTATACTCTTGGTACAACAGTAAGGAAATGTCAGGTGTAGAATTTAAATGAAATATTTAATTAATTTTCTGTACACAGTAGTGATTCTTGGACCACTCAGGCAAGCCAGACATGAGTGGGTAGTGGGAATTGCAGATCTGCATTTGCTCTTACATGTTTTACTTGTTCAGTCACCTTTAGTTTTCTTCCTGGAGCCTGATGGGACCTCCCACATTTGGGCTCAGGCCACAGAATTACCAAGAAAGTGGGCTAATAACAAAGTACTGCAGTTGACTACTTAGTAACCAGGTGAAGTTGAGATTGATTTGTAGGAAATTTGAACTGTGTCCTACTACAGGAATAAGCAAAGTAAATGACTCATTCCTGTATTTGAGCAGGTAACAACTGTGAAGATTGATACCTTTATTTTCCAAATCTCTTGAGTGGACCCTAAGTCAATCCTACTAAACAGACAGCAAATATTTTAAGATCTGATTAGTGTGTAAGCTGATGGCTTTATAACCTTAAAACCTTTATGACCCTTCTCTGCAGGCAGGGAGGGTATGTTTTGATTTTGTCCTGGATTGCAGTCTACAGTTGTTAGAGAATGACTGACAGCTTAGAAAATCAAACCAGCATTTTTTTTTGTACACACATATGTGTGTCTCTGTATGTATTTCTATCCATAAAGCCTTAGAATTTTCAAAAGCAACTTAAGCACCATGTTGATTGGTTCATAAGCAGATTTTATTTCAGCAAAATTTGGAAGAATTAGAAAAGGATGGTGAAGACCTGTCCTTAATCATGAGAGTGGCATTTTTCTGTAGCAATTTATGTCCCTGGCTGGCCCACATACAAAATTCTTAGATATATATCCTTTATCTTTCTGCCAGGATCTGAGTCCAGAAAAAATCATGGTTGGCACATGAGTAGAACTGAAAGTAATTTTCAAATGCTTTGTTTTAAACTAATTTTTACCTCCTAAATAACAATATTTAGGAGGCAAAAGTAGCTTCAGCCTGTTAGTGCAGATTGAGGTCTGCTGAAGACTTTCATCAGGCTTGACTCTTAGACACATCAGTCATCCTTTAGATATAAACACATCTGCTAAATTGCAGCAAGTAAAATATGTGTATTTGTCCTTGCAGGATGAGAGCTTTGAACTATGGGTGAAACTTTCCAAATTGTATTGCCACCAAAGACTTTCATGACTTTACTTCAAGTACCAAAGGTGAATTAATTGACAGCATATGTTAATTGCAGGAAACTTTTCTCTTTACATAGGCCTCAAAAACATCTTAAGCCAATGGGGTAAATAGTGTAGAAAGGATACAAAAATATTGCAGCTGCATGCCATTCTTCAGTCATTTTTAAGCTCATTATTATTGCTTTTTTATAAATCCCTAGAAATAGGTGTATCCAATAGATCTGCTGATAGATCCTGGAACAGAGTCACACAAATGGCAGGTTGTAATTAGACAGGGGGTGGGGGAATGAGTCTGATGTTCTGCCAGAGCTCATTAAAACAGGTTGTGCACTCCAGTGCTCAGAACATCACTCATGACTGGTAACAGAACATACTACTGGCAGCATAGGGAGGAGAACATGAAATTATTTGTCTAAAAAAATGAGGAAAAAAATGGAGAAGAAAGGGGAAATAAAGAAGAGTGAGTCTTCTTTTCAAGGACTGAGATAATGCTGTTCTGACTATATGTTGGTAAACAAAAATGCAATTGTGTTTTACCATTTATTAGCAGGGCAAAGGTTTACTGCTCAAAGGTGCCAGGGCCATAGTCAGTGTCTGTACTGCCCAGTCTGACTGCCATTTATTTGGCAAGGTGCACAAATTTTTTGGCAGATCTGGTGGTTGCACTTGCCAATCATGTCCTATACATTCCTGTGCGTTTATGTTTGACAGTATAAAAAGATGTGTGTAGTGCTGTAAGCTGCCATTTCTTGATAAAGCTGATGCAATTCTAGAAAGCATTTCATTTGGGGACAACTTTTATGCATTCTTACTGATCCTTGCTTTCTAATGGCCAGGTTTTGACCCTGAAGGATGCTTTTAATATGTAGATAACACAGATCACCACTTGTCCCAGCAAGGTCAAACAAAATAGGAATTTCTATCTGGCAGCCTTGGCTTTGCTGCGTTTGCTTTGGCCAGACAGAATGGACACCCTGCATGGGGTAGCAGAAGAGAGGGGGGGAAATGCTGTTGAATGCAGTAATGGACTCGTGAAGCTTATTTTGCAAACAAATGTTCTGTAGTTCACAGAAAGGTAAAAAGCAGTGAAGCAGGAGTTTGTACAGCAAAATAGCCTTAGGTGCATTGGTAGCCACTTAAAAAAAAGGAAAAGAAAATAAATACTGTATAAAATACTAAGATATGGTAAAAAATGAGAGCAGATGTAGACTTGAAATGAAGATTTAGGGTAAGCAGTTTAGTAACCAATTAACAAAATTAGTGTAATGAAGCTTTCTTAAATGAATGTAAAAATGCAAGAATATTTCCCCTCTGTTGATTCCCACATAAGAGGAAGCTTTGGCAAGTCTGAAGGTTATTTCTGTCCAAGCATGTCAGAACAGGAGGCCAAAGTTCAGCACCTCTTCTGCACAGATCCTGAGAGAGAACATAGGTCCTTAAAGGTCTACCATCATCTGTTAAATACCTCTTTCATAAACTTCTTCTTAGTATAAGATATTAATATTCTGTAAATCCTGTAGCAAGTAAAATATCATTCTCATTTATATAAGGCAGGTGAGAGGATTTATCCCCAGTTTAGCTAGACTGAAGAATTGAACAGAAATTTGGTTAGTAAATGGTATCTCCCAGTAAACTAGATTTGTGATTCCTTGTTTGAATGCTATTCCAATATCCTATGGAGATGCTGTGTCCATATTAGAAGAACAATATTACCCCTGTTCATTGCTTATTGATCAGAGATAATAGAACTCCCTGGATCCGGGTCTGATTTCAGCTGTAATCCTATAAATCTAATGGAAAAGCAAAGCTGATAACTTTTCCTCTGTAGAAGTGGGTGAATCCAGACTGAATACCTGCCAGCCATTCCTAATCCAAATCATGAACAAAAAACCACGTATTAACATATCCATGTAAGACTACACAGAGTGAGGCAAGGTACTGGCAGAAATGCTAATTAAAAATAACCCTTCTTAATTCTGGGGAGAGCAAATAGCAGAATCAGCTCTAAGGCTTGCTTTGGCAGCTGCTCTGGAGTTGGTGGCCATAGGGAGATTGACATTTGCTGAGAACCTGGGCTAGAGATGCTCTCCTCTCCACAGTAATTTGGGACTGGACCTTACACACCAAGACAACTATGGGAATCGTGGCTTTTTGGGAAGGAAAGTTTTCAGTGCTTCTGCTTCTACTGCTCTAGTGTGTTCTCAGCTGCAGTTATAACTGGTTTTGATCTATGCCAGTGGTTGGACAAGCTTGGCAAATGCATGGAAAAGTTTTCGTTTCAAAATCCAGGGAATAGCAGAGAAAGGTCCTGGAAAAGGAGAATTTCATGGCTCTGTGACACATTATAACTGGTGAAATGGAGCAGTCAGCTGTGCTATCAACAGCTCTGGACTAAGAGATTTTTGGGATGTAGATCAAGACCAAGCTGTTAACTTGCTTAAGCCATCATACAAATTCATAACCTAGAATAACCAAAACCCACAATTATTCTTAATACAAAACATAGAAATTATTGGAAAAGGCTGGGAATATGTTGAGGCCTCTACAATACTTCCTGTATTTGCTGCTTTCTTTATGCAGAGTTTCTCTTTGTAAATGTATGAACAGGTGTTAAGATGAACCAGTAAAGAGGTTACAAGAATATTAATTGCTGCTTTGAAGTGTTATCTTTAGGGAAAGTAAATTAAAACATAAACAAAGCAAGTAATAAGTATGCTCCTGAGGCAACAGATAAGACTCACTCAGAGAAGTTTCAACACCAAATGACCCAGCATTTTACTCTCACTGAGGGAGCAGAAAGGCTCTCCTCTACCACAAGAGACCATTCCTGAAGTCAGGGAGGTATTTAAAGTGGATACCAATTTCTTGTTGTTCTGAAGTGAGAAGTTCAGAGCTTTTACACCAGTCCTTCATCAGAGGAATATTCTTTAATTAGCTGAATCTGCCCATATCTGGCTAAATGGATGCTCTAGCTGTTTTGTACAGTGTGTCTGGAGGCCTAGCACACTCTTTGTGTGGTAAACTTGTCCAGCTGGGTATTTGAGAGTTTTTTACCTGAGAAAACTCCTAGGATGCTCGGTTGCAACTCTGTACCACCTGGAATAGCACTTGCAGCCTTGAAGTTTACATGACAGGTGAATGAAGTCTGGATAAAGACAAAGAAATTAATCTTTCTTTGGCAAGAATAATTTTGCCACCAAATTCAATGGTACAGAAAAGATTTTTATCCAGCATACACAAATTTGTCTCTTTTCTTTTGATCACAGGGCTGACTTGATCTTAGTTGTATGGCATGACCCATTTGGAATCAAAGTGGTTTTGGGTGTCAGTTATTATGATGAATTCCCAAGATATATTCCAAGATCTGGATTGCTTACTAGGTTTTGGTCCTATTCAGTCATTTTTGTTTCAGTTCTGGGATTTGACATTTCATATTAATAAATGGTGTTTTTGAGACAGTGGGCATTAATATCTGAGTGGGCAGGAGCTTTACTGACTGACATTTGATGAAGAGCTCATTTACCTACATAAATCAGCTTGGTTACTGGAAGACTGTGATGTGTTTATTTCTGAACAATAACATAAGCCAAACAGATAGATCAGAAAAGGGAAAGGAAGAACATATCAACAGGAGTCTGAATGGAGACCAAATACTGATGAGAATGAAACCTTATCTCAGGATGCAGGAGTTGGCATTCCCTGCTGCCAACAGCTTTCACAGGCCAAATAAGAGAGAGAAATGTTTTATAAAAATTATAAAGGAGTTGGGGGAACCCCTTAGATAACTACCCACCTACATGTAGCTGTCCCTGAAAAACCAAACAGCAGGAATGAAATCCAATAAATGCTTGTTCTTCAGTACAGCCAAATGTCAGCTGTGGGGCTTCAGTGAAATGAACAAGCTCTGTCCTGAGTAAATATATATATTAATAGCTTGGAGCTGCACTATCAAAGAAAAACAGCTGAACAGCGGAACAACAAAACAAAGAAGCTCTGAGGCCTTCCACTGCCTACAGCAATATGCAGTTCAAGATGAATACTCTGCTCATTTCCATTCTAAACTAAACTCTATCTTCAATGCCATCAATATTATCAGTGCCATTATTGCAACTGCAGCATGAGTTTAATGCAATAGCTATTAATTAGACCATTTTGCCCTCCTCTAACAACAACCCTAGTGCATCAGTTCCTAATGGAGTTTATCTTATTGTATTTTGATTTTTCTCAGAGCAGCCTTTCTGAATTTTAAGTTACTGTGCAGTAATTCAAAGTACAGCAAAGGTTATAGAATACCCTTCATACTTTACCAGCTCATCTGCTTCACAACATTACACACCAGCAGCATAAACAGCCAACTCAATAATGAAGAATGCTGACATAAAAAATAGCACCCTACAATCACACACTCCAACTCTTTTCACTCCTCTCTTGGTGGTCAGCAAGGTGAACAAAATTAGAAATGTCAAAGAGAGAGGGCAAACCAGTTAAAACTTCACTTTCAGAGGTAAGAAGTTCTTATCCTTAAAACATCATCAGCTGTTGCATTTGTTTTGCACCACAGTGGTTATCCTGTATAGCTTCAATATTTCTATATTAGTGTAAATCTCATTGTTTCTTTTGTCAGCCTATATTTACCATGTTATCTAACTTGCTGGTTGGAGCCTGTCCATTGGTAGATGAAAGAGCAGTAAGGTAATTTGCTTTGTGGGAGCACAGGTTGCTTCCTCACCAGTGCACAGGGAGTGATGCACATCTGCCTGTAGTGACATCTCTGGGCTCCCACCTCCTTTAGTTATTGAGTAGAGATAGGACATGGAATACACACCTTTTCTTACTTCCTCTGTTCCTCTGGTCCTCTGTATTTTCACAGTCCCCATCACAAACAGAGCTCAGCTGCTTAGCTTCAGCAAAATCAAAAAATAAAAACTCGGGGTACCTTCTGAAAACCCAGCTCCTTCAGTCTGTTGCAGAAATTAGCCACAAAATGTTGTAAAGATTTCCTAGCATTCCAACAAACAATCAGCTCCCTTGCCCGATCTGTGGAGATGACAGTTGTTTCCCAGCAATTCATTAAAATGTAAACTGATATTTGCCTATAATTTTGGAAGGGGACAGTGGGTTTTACTGATCATTGCTATTGTAATCCTTGCTGCTGTGGGTGAGTCTCTGCTTTCTCTCTCAAACAAATTATCTAAAGTTTAAGACCTAACCTATCAACCAAGGAAGTTTTGAGATCTATAATCACATATGTATACATAGATAGATGTACATACATATGTTAGTGTGTGTGTTCGAATCATCTGTTCCATGAAATTGCTATTTCCTGACTTTGGATTGGAGTATATTTTGAAGGAAAGCACATTCTGGTCAAATTTCATTTCAGTAATTAGTGAGATATGTGGGCTTGGTTTTTTGTTGGGTTTTTGTTTTTGTTTTTTAATGGAAAAGAAACTAAAATGGAACCTAATTTTTGAAACTACAAAATGCTTTAACTCATATTTGGTTCCAGTTTCTGCTTTTCAGGTTTATCATAACCTGTAAGCCAACATGTAACTAGATTGCAGGCATCTGATCCAGCAGCTTCTATGCAAGCAAACCCCCCACTGACTCCTGCTGACTTAAGGGAAGCATCTTATTGCTACTGATGATGAGTTTGAGTCCTTACAAGTGAAGCTTTAGGTCCAAATGTGCTGAGAGGCTTAAAATATCCATGAACAGAAATACAGATAATCAGTGTTGCTGAAATGTCAGAGAAGTTACTCAAAAGTGTCATGATGCAGTTTCCTTATCATTGACAAGGAAAGAGAACTATAGGGTCTTCCATAATCTTTTTATAAGATCATTGTGGCCTCATCCCTTTAGAACACTTGATACTCTTGGCTCCCTGGAGTGGAACAGGAATGAAGTGAGCACAAGGGACAGTTAGTCCTGAAATCTTTGAATCTGAGATTCAGTGCAAGTTCTGCCTGAGTGATTTATGAGGTAGATGTTAGGGAGGAGACTTTGAGATTTAGCCCTATATGTCTCTCTGGTTAGGACTCACAAGTATTTAAAACTCCATTATTGTTTTAGTAAAGCTGTTTAAGAATTTGCTGAAAACACTGTCTCCCTTGGTTCTTAATGTCTACAGGATATTTCTTATGATAAATATTAATAATTTTCAAGGACATGGATGAATGCATTTTTATAATTATCAAAACCCAGACATACTGGTTTAGTGTTTAAAATTAATTATAGTATGGAAACCAGCATTCCATAAGGGAATTATATTAACTCATCAGAATGAGTTCATTTTGCCTTTCAATTTACATTTGTTGAATTTTATTTACTGATTTTGTATTTAACTTCTAAGCACTTACTGAAAACTCAGTTTTTGGAACTAGAGTGCCTTATTCCTAAATGTTTGACTGGATGTGTATTTAATTTAGATGACCACGTATTTGAACCTACAACAAGTACATAAATACAAATAACTTCAGAGAATAGGAGTAACTAATCTTCAAAAAGTGCCTACAGCTGCAACATTCTTTATGGTATGAGAATGGAAGATTAGTATTTAAGCATTTTAGATTGGTTTTCCTTCAGGATTCCTCAGTTTACTATGTTACTGAAAGGCAAAGATGAGCAAGAACAAATAACAGTTAGCCAATGCTAATTTCAGGGCCCACTCTCTTTTAGAGTCTTTAAAGGGTTACTGATGTATAACAAAATGGGACACCATTTTAAGGGCAGTTAAAATGCCTCTCAGCTCTAATGCAATCTACTTTAAAGTTGCCACCCAATCTCCCCAATATTTTGAAGACTGGTTTGCTTCTCTTAGCAAAAATAGCGCTGAAAGTGGGCACCCTTGACTAGTCTCCCTCGAAAGTCAAAATTGAGATAGTATTGTGACATTAGTATGCATCCTTGCTCAGAACAGTGTAACTGATGCAATACATTTACAGCAAATTTTAAAATTTCCATCATAGTAAAGAGAAACTGTCATTCAATCCAGTGAAATGCTTTCTCAGCGTCAAAAGATGCTATTACCACAGGACTGGCATCATTTTTCATCTTAAAGAGGATATTAAACAAGCACAGCAAATTCGTGCAGGTGAGCCTACTGTACTAAACATAAAATAAAACCACGCATTGTTCAGGATGAATTATTTTAATGCTTATACTTTGAGTCAATTGGCCAATAACTTTGCCAATTTGTTAATACCTGCATTTAGGAATAAAATGGATCAATGTAACCTATATTGGTATATGTTTCAGTCTGTTTCAATGTTGCCAGAATCAGCACCCTGCAGTCAGGGAAGTATCTGCTGGTCAGCACCTGGTTTGCATAATGCAGTGTTACAAAGATGAAAAAAAATCCAGCCAACATCAGCTGGCAAAAAAAAAAATCCCCTTTTGAAATGTGAAGGCTAACCTTGTCTAATGATTACAAGATTTATGAACAATTCAATAGCAATAGACTATAAAAGTGATAGGTCAGGCCACGTGTACACAAAGACTAAGCAGCTTTGGGTGAGATAAAAGATAAGGCAAAGATCCAGCTTAGATCCAGAGCTGTATTTTCAAGGCAGCCCAGCATGCTGAGCAGTAACATCTTTATACAGAAATACTTAGGTTTGAGTTTAGGAATATATTTTAATCACACAGATTTGAATAAATAGCCTCCCTTTTCATGGATCTTGTGCTCCAGGCAGAGGGAAGCAAAGATGTTATTTCCCTTTACACCACTTCTTTATTAAGATTCAGAAATGTTATTTCAGTTACATTAGGTATGATCAGGGAGCATCCATTGCATACCATACTTTCTGTATACCATCTTCAACTTCTAAATTCTGATTAGCTGCCTTGAAATGTCAGCAGCCATGGGCAGCTTTAGACCCCACAGATTTCTTTTCTGTTTGTTTGAGTGAAACTGTGCACATCAGACTTACGATTTTCATAACATTTTGATTGACTTCTGGACTGTCTGTGATGCTAAGACATTGTTTATCCCTGACACACCCTTCAAAGTGCTTCTCACCTTGCGCTGTTTCTGCATTTGCTGCACATACTCTTTCCACCCTCCTCTAATGCCTTCCCCTTCCTCTCTCACCCTTCAAATATGTAAAGCTGTGAAGAGAGCAGTCTTTCTTCTGAATGTTAGTTAATAATATCCAGACTGTGAAACTAAAACTTACAGTACTGCATTTCTAATTAATCAGAAAGACATGCTGTAATAATATAGCTACAGACAAGGAGCTCTGCTAGCAATCACCCTGTTGAAAAGTGCTCTGTTGAAAAGCAGTTTGCCAAGCAGACCAGTCATTAGCCAACTACATCATGGAGCTCTGTATGGAATAGATTTGGGGCATACGTGGTGGAGCAGATGGTGGGGAAGAGTAGCCAGGGAGGACGTAGTCCAGCTGCTCAATGGCTGGACCAAGAAAAGTTGGGAAAAAAAAAAGGAAAGAAAAGAACACAAGTGGTTTTCATTGAAGATGAGAATGGAGGGATTTGAGAACGGTTTCTGTTGGGTGTTAGTTGTAGGAGTACTGTTGGAACAATTAGTACAGTAATTTGAAAGCACTGCAGTGATCATGGCTCCTGGTTCATGGTTTCTGGTTCAGGTCTGCATGGTTTCTTGTAGGTCCTTGTGCCTTGCTGTCTAGACAGACAATACAAAGCAAAAAGGGCTGAGGGAAAGAAACTGCAAACCAGAGTTGGACCATATGCTTAAAACATTTGCTAATAGAGGCTGGCTCAGCTTCTCATGAAATGAGCCTGTGCATAGCCTGTCTTTGTCTTCTGGTGAGAGCGAGGAAAACAGTTTTTTTCCAATGCACATTAGTCTCTCATGTGTCTCATCAGCTTTTGATAACTGCTAATTGTAATTCAGGGAAGTCTATGGGGCTTCATAACTTATGGTAGCTAGAAACATGCAGAATCAAAGTCAAGTAATATTCTAAGCCAGTGTTTGTGTGAGGTCACTTCCCACCCCATTCTGTTTGAAACTTCTTTCAAGCTGAGATGGGAGAGGTTGCTATTGCAGCAATTCTCGGGAATAAGAGAAATAAGAATCCTTGGGTTTTAGGAGTCAAGAAGGTTCAAGTTCCCAAAACAGCCTTCTAATTTTCAGTGCCTAACTTTAGGCTTTGTGGATTTCAATACCCAAGATACTGAATATTCACAGTTATAAGGTGACAGCTCGGAGTTGAGTGAGCAACATTCCTTACCCTCATTACACAACAGTCTTCTGGAAATAGAGACGAAGCCACATAGATTTTGTGAGGACTAGCTAGTGTGTAGACAACCCTTAATTATGAATAGTGCTTAGGAAAAAAATTTTGAGGATCCAAAGAAATTTACGAAGTCAGTTTGATTAAAATGATTGAGTCAGCTATACAAACAACACTGGTTTCCTTCCAACATAATTCCTTCTCTCCTCACTTAGGAAGAAACACTGTCAATGTTTGCTTACTAAAACATTAAAAGGATATTAAAATATATACCAAAAAAATCTCCAAATGCAGTAACCAAACAAACCCAGAAGTATTACATTATTTCATACTAATATATCATACCTATTTATTCACTTTTTTGCTAAGCTTTGGTTCTTTCCTGTTTGCAAGTTCTTGAACCACATCCCACAGTCCTTCAACACAGCAGAGTGCTCGTGAGCTGGAGTTGGTGTGCAGATGGACCTGAGCTCCTCTGCACAGGCTCCAGACTGGGTGATGTGAGCCAGCTTCATCCCAGAAGGCTTTAGTCAGTGATGTGGTTCTGTGCCTGAGTTAATGTGCCAGAAGAGACGTGCTTTCACATTCCAAGCTCTGCATTTTCCAGGCTGATATTGCTTAGAAGCAGAGAAGCTCTCATTTATCAATGGACAGAAACTGAACCCGCCAAAGTGGAGGAGCCACTGCTGGAGAGTGACTCAGGATTGTGACAGAGATGAAGCGGTAGGACACTGAGCAGAGGAAGCTCATACAATGAGCAAGAACAGCTTGTGTCACGTTGCCACCTGTTCCTTTGACATCTGAATTTATGGTCTAAACCATAAATGGCCTAAGGCCTCATTTATTTGAAGTCAGGACAGAAACAGCACATGCTCTACAGATCTCAGCTTCACGTTTCAAGTACCAAGCACATACAAAACTGAATGAACCTTATGGAATTTGGGGGCTTTTGGTAACAAATAAAATTAGATACCATGCAAAACTATTGCAAAGAGAAAGACGTCAAATTAATCCCATTTAAACTCAAATAAACCATTTTAAAAAAAACAAGGGAAAATTAAGTAAATAGATAAATATGAGTGTTTGAGGCCAAATGCCTCAAATTCACCAAGGGTTTCCTTGTTCCCACCAAGGAAATAATCAGATGGCAGTAAAAGTACTGGGGCAAAACTCCAGTTAGTATGTTCCTGGCCCTGTAGTTTATGGGAGAGGACAGAGATATATTCATCACATTGAATAAAATATATGTCATGATTGGGAAAAGTACATGATTTTTTGAGGTCCTGTCACTTGAATAAAAACCATGAGGCAGGTGGGGATGATAAAGGCTAGAGAATGTGATAACATGTATTATTAGCAATTCAAAGAAAGGACGGTACAGCTGCTGCAGGAAATGTTGGATCCAGCTCTGCAGCTGAGCTGAATTTGGTCCTCTGCCCTGAAGTGTTAGAAAGAAAAAGGAGTGTATGTAGCCATGTATTTGCTATAATCCATGATTTGAGGATCCAGTAGACATCCAAGATATCTATCCTGTATGGAACAGAGAAGGCTTGTTTTCTGTATTTGTTTAAGAGTGACAAATATCAATAATATGGCAGAAATGTTTAAACAAGGACACAGCACATCGTAAAGGAAAACAATCCATCTGTTTCAGCAGCTGGTTTCAAGCATCCAGTTAGGTATCTCTTGCAGTGAAGAAACTCTCCCAGGTTAGTTCCTACAATACTCATTTATCCTGGCTAGAAGAGTTGTCTAGGGTGGTTTGCAGGACCTGATCTGGACATAGGAAATAAATTTATAACTGCTGTACTCTGTACTCTCTGGTAGGTTTAGATTCCATGTGCAATTGCAATTAACCAAGGAAGCTACATAAACATGGCCACTGTCAGCATACCTTTCAAATGACTGCACCCCCAGCCGAGATCTCTGGTGTCTGGTAGCAGAGGTCTGTCCCCATCTGGCTCTGCAAACAGCCAGAAACAACAGGGAGTTCACCTGAATGCAGAGATCCTCCTTCCATCTCTGTCAGCTTCTTGGGAAACAAGAGTACTCAGGAGCTCTCAGCAACTACAGTGAGCCCCCCAGGACTTTATTTATGTATCTGTCTCTGGAGTGTGCTGGGTAAACAGAAGAAATTTGTACATTGCAAAGGTGGCCACTACATAATTTCAGGAGCACGCATGACTCAAGCATGAATTTGCTGAGCTATGACAGAAGTCACTGACAGCTACTGTACATTAGCATTATTGCTCTGAATTAACACATATGCATATATAGTGATATACTACGTGAATAGTAAAGATGATTCCCCTAAACATGTAGATAAGAACAGTAGCTATTACCAACATAAGATCTCTATAGCTTGGTCACTCAAGGACTTTACTTGATTGTATGATTGTGCCTTTTCAGTTGGATGCCAGTGGATCCCCTTGCTGCCACAGTTTTTGCTCAGCCTGTCATCATAAGCGATGTTTGTGTTTGTGTTAGAAATAGCAGGAGACTTTTCTATCGACTTTCTAATAATACATAACTGCAAACCAATCCATAATGAGCACTTATCCTTCTTTGCTTCCTTTTTTCTCTGATGCTTCACGTCTGATATTTGCTTGGTTTTTTTTAAAGTTTAGAAATTCTGTTGTGTTTAACACTTTGACTTCCTGTTGGTGTAGTTTTTCTCTCCAAAGGAACAAACATATGTAGACTGAAAACTGAGCCCTTCAGGATCCTCTTAAGATCTCATATGTTACAGCAAAGATACCCCAAATTTAAATTTATCCAGTCTCTCACCAATCATACCAAATCAACCTCAGTTGCTTTGGTCCATGTGTTAAATCTGTGCTTTGTTTACACACAGGATATATGACTTCCTTCTCTTGTTTTGGTAGTGAATGCTAAAACAAAATGCCATGAAGGAGCTCCTGGTCATGCCTGTTTTGCTCCCACAAGTGGCATTTGGTGAACTCCATCTCAAGCCTTCTCTGCTAATTTCTTAATCTTCAAAGTTTCTGACTTTAGATGAGCAATTTTGAGTGCACTGTATATTCCAGGATGTGTCTTGTTTAACTTCTCCAAAAAAGTGATTAGAATGAAGAACAGTGTTTCATGTGTGGTTTTAAAGCAGAGGAGTCAGTTCAGTTGAGCTTAGACATTGTTTCTGAAATCCAGCACCTTTTTTAGATTGAGGAGGAAGCTAAGAAATAAGAAGGAAAAAACCAGCAGATTCAGCAGATCTTATCTCACTATTTCCCCCTCCTGTTTTCATTTGCACTTCCATTTCCATGCAATATTTCATTTCTTTATGCATCTATCACTGTTTGCTTCTGTCAGAAGTTCAAAGACAGCCTGCTTTCATAAAGGAGAGGCAGTATTGACTGATCTATAATATTGTTTCTACATTTTTTGACCAATTCTCAATGCATATTTCCAGTTTTGAGAAGCATTTCATGAGTCACTGGGCAGTTTGAAAAATCTATAGTGTAGGCTCATTACTTTGCTGGCTGCTGAATGTTTTCCATTGGTTGTGTTGCAAGGCAAAAATGCAGCCCTTTTTCTCAGGAAAAAGAGGTTAAAATTTCATATAGGCATAAATAATAAAACAACACATGGAGGTGATATCAGTGTGATGTATTTCATTTTATATGTACTTTTGACTGCCCTGCTGTCCATTAATCCACACAAATTCCCATCATATTCCAACCTCCTTAGCACCTTTAGTCTTGCTTTTCTAGGTAGTCAGTCAAAAAAAGTCTCCCTTCTTTTCTCTGAAATGTGGCACTCCCAGCCATCCTCCCAAATGTCACTGGCTGCAGGCCCAGGACAAGCACTGTTCTGTTCTATGCTGGTGATCATGGTTTAAGCTCCAACCTCACGGGGCTGCAGAAGTGGGAGCTTTACACTTCCAAGGGAGCTCCTTGCCCCAGCAAGCAGAGATGGATAAAATGGCTGTAGGAATTTATTTCAGTAGAGCCAAGAGGTCCAGCTCCTGGAGACAGATCCAGGGCTTCACAGATCACAGAATATAACGGAAATGACAGAATGATGCAACTTACCAGGAGTCACTTTTAGATTAATTTTAAATATTTGACAAATATTTTCTCATGTTTTCTGCCTATCAAATCTTAGTAACTCATTCTGCATTTCAAAGGCATAAGGATATCAAAGTGGTCCCGATACAGTTAACCCCACCCCTCCAATCTATTTTAAGCACTTCTATCACCAATATTTTTCTGAAAAACACCTTCATACACAGAGTGTGATGGGAATGTATTTAAGTGCTTTCAGCACTCCTGCAGAGTGACATGCAGAACTCACCTAGAGTTTAACTACTTATATCACACCAGATCCCTTTTCTTCTCACTCTTTTGTGAAGGGTAGTAGATAAACAAAAATTCCCTTTTTCTTATTCTTTTTAAAATTAGGCACAGATCTAAATCAGTTCTCTAAAATACATTATTTTCCCAGCAAAAGAACCACACTGCCAATGAGTCTCAAAATAATTAAACATTTAAGACTGTCTGGGCTTTTGCTCTGAGGAGGTGACAAGACTGAAGGGTAGCTACAGCTTCCAGTTTAGAGGCATTCTGTTTACCGAGTCTGCATGTGCAGACTCTCTGCCTCTGGCCATGGTGGAAAGGAGACAGGCACAGCGAGATCACACAGGTGGTAGACAATGCACTTAGGGAAAACAACATCTGGATCATCCACAGAAACACCAACCATTGCCGAATTCCACTGAATATTTTGGCTACCAGTTGCTGAGGTGCACTGGCATGGAGGCTCCTCCACTTGAGTACTCATTGCAAGCCGACCATCATGTGGAAAGTATGTTTATAACTGTGCATTAGAGTAAGGTGTAAATTATGCCATATAATCTCTATAGGAGCTTCATGAGAAATCAGCCATAGCTTGAAAGGGTTATTTTATATCTATCTAAGGAAATATCTGAAAGACAAACTGGGCTAAAATACATTACAAAAAGGGGGTTATTTCATACATCCAGACATCTCAGGGGAAGTTGCCGTTTGAGCGGTTTTATTTAGGAATCAGTGAAAGAACTCTGTTGCTCCAAGTCCACTGTCAGTGTTGAGAGGTTTGTCTCTCTCTGCACCACTACTTCTTTCACAGATTTCTCACTCTGCATGGATTTTTATGTTGTCATTAGCATCTTAGGTCTTCCTGAAGCTGCCACGAGCAGATTTTTATTCCATATGGCTATTTTGTCAGCCTGTAGCTACAAGAAAGATGAAAATGGGAAGGGTAAGTTTGAAGAGGAGACAACCCAGACCATTCCATGCAGATGAAAAGCTCTCCTCAGTCAGATTTGGTTGGAAAGCCCTACTACCACTCTACCCCTTTTTCTCCTGGGCTAGGGAAAACATCTGTTTATGTTTTAATCTGTCTTTACCCCCAGCTCTAAGGAGGAAGAGAAATGCATGGGTCGTTCATTATCCCTTGCATATAGAAAATAAATTGGTTGAAGCAGAAAGTCAAATGGACTTTAAGAAGTTTTCTGTATTGACTCATTTCCAAGTTGATTAAATGCTCTTAAGTGCAGCCTATGCTCTTCTCCTTGCAAATCTGGCTGTTGGGTATACAGATTCATATTTACATGTATGCAGATTCCAATAGTGTTAAAACCCCCAAACCTCCAGATAGCTAGTTCATATTAGTTCATAGGAATTTAAAATTAAATTAAATAGCTGGGCTGTTTTCCAGATGATTTTTAAAGTTCCTGTGCTTACACAAAAACCTCCATAGGATTTACATTACACTACTGTATTTGTTTCAGTGAGCATTTGACTGCCAAGAATACAGTCTATGACCAAAATGGCAATCTAATTAAATATTTGACAAGCAGAAAGCTGGACATTATTCAAGTCAACCATTAAATTAGAAAATTTAGTTTGTCTCCTTTATCAGTAGATTTTTAAATCAGCCTATTCTACCAAAACCCGTAAGTTTAATGAATTTGGTCAGACATACTGTGTAACAGATGTCTAACATACAGCCAGGAGCCTAAATCATAAAAATGATGCTTCACTTTGGCACTGCAAAATATATATGAAAGACTCAGAAAGGTCAGTCACCAGCAACCTGCTTGCTGGTAGTTGAGAAACAGCACTGTAAAATGCATGAGCTGCCTTCTGTAGTCTCTTATAGGAAGCCTTGGAAAGCCACAGATAATTTGCTTTAATGATTCATCAAGCTGGCCCTTTGTTTCACTAATTTGAGTATCAAGTGCAACCACATAATAAAGAATTACCAAGACCTGATAAGGTTCTTCTTACATTGCTCTGTTTGTCTGAACAACTGGTGCTGTTGAAACCAACCCTACAAACCGCATAAACAGTGGGTGTGTAACTGGTGTCTTCCGTGGAGTGATAAAGCTGTGTTTACTGCGTTATCCGCTGGTGAACCACACCTTCATCTTTCTTTTTCCTCTCTTAAAAGGCACTAATTGCAGCATGCTGTGCCCATGCTAGAGATGGTATATTTGTTTCACTGTTAGTCCTCCAATGAATTAACAAAGATAAAAAATTGATTTCAATGACAATTCCAGCCTTGAGAAACGTGCTATTGTGACCATGGTTGAGTTACTCTGTTGATAGTTTTCTCCTTAATATAATTTTTAATACCACATAGCTGTAGGTTAGATGTGAAGCCATATATTAGAGCTACTATTTCGATGAGTAGTTTCAAGTGAAATAATTTCATGATTAGGAGATAGATTTTTTTTTAATGCTGTCAGTCTAGTAACTTCGTTGAGATCAACCCTAAAAATGGCTTGTGTAGAAGAGGCACATTTATAAACGTGGGATTCCCACAGCAAAAGATATTTGCAATCTGGGGTCTCATAAACTTTTCACAACTGAACTGTACACTATTAACACAAAGAAAGAATAAAAAACTTTAGAAGGCTGCTTGTGAGAGTGGGAAAATGTCCGCCTTCAGAAACCAGAGAGATGGCATGGGGAGCAAGTCTGTGAGATTTCATTTATAAGATGAAGAAAGCTTCTGTCAAAAGGGTTTGAAACCGGTTGTTAGAGCTTAGGCAAGACTGTGTGAGGGGGCATTGTCAGCACCGCACAAGGAGTTGAGGGCGTCAATTTTTTTTACTAACGTGAATTTAAAGTATTGCCTGATCGCTGCCAGCTCCAGGAAAGCCAGGTAGCGGTGGGAGAACGAGAAATTTTCCGCTAGGGAAAAATACAAATAATGTAACATGAAGGTCGTGCCCCGCTACCACAAGCAGGACAGAGGCCTGGGCAGAGGGAGGGAGAGAAGGAAGGAAGGAAGGAGCTCCAGCCCCTGCTCCTGCTCGCTCGGGGCGCCGCCCGCCCAGTGCCCGCCCGGTGCCCGCGGCGATCCCGCCGCCGCCGCCCCCCCCCGCGCCGCGGGCTCGGCAGCGGAGCAGCGCCCGAGCGGAGGCAGAAGTTAACTTCCACCTGCCCTGAAGTCGCCGCTGCGCCGGCAGCAGGAGGCGGAGGCGGAGGCGGAGGCAGGCGGGGCAGCCGAGGACCCGGCTCTGGCAGGCTCCGAGGGTCCGGCCGAGTGTAATTCCCCCCTAATCCCCGCCACGGCGGCGCTTCCCTGGCCGAGCCATGTCTGCGGCTTCCCCGCCATGCCGAGCCTAGCGGGGAGCGGGAGGACTGGCGGCCGGGAGGCGCACAAAATGAAGACCCTGATGGTAAGTGCATTGTTGGCACGGCTCATCCCGGCTCCGGCGGCGGGGAGGAGAGCAGGGGAGCGGCGCGGAGCGGAGCTGCCCCGGGCACCCTGCACACGCTCCAGCCTTCGCCGGGCTGCATCCCCGCGGCTCTCCGGCATCGCGCGAAGGCGACCGAACCTTGGTGGCGGCGACCAAGAACTTTCCGCCTGCTTTCTTTTATTCGTGTTGCTCGTGGTTTGGGGGTTTTGTGTGTGTGTGCGTTTTAAGGAGCGTACAGAAAACCGATCTGCTTAAAGGACGAGGCTGGAGGTATCTGGGCGGGGGGAAGCGCTACAGTCCCTAACACTCGTTAAAATGCACGGATGAGCTGCCCAAAGGGGACGGCGGCACGGGAATGAGAGACGCCGGGTAGCCGGGCGCACGGAGGGGAGAAGAGGCGAGGAAGCAGGGCTGGGGGAGAAGGAGGGAGCCACGGGAGCGGGCTGGCGAGGGGACAGGAGGAGGACGGAGGGGCTTCCCCAGTTCTCTCCTCGCACTTCTGCCGGGTGTGTGTGGCGGGTGAAACTTGCGGGTGCGCCGGCGGGGAAGCGGCGCGCCCCGCCGGGCCCCGAGGCGGGGGGAGCCCGCTGAGCCGGCTCTCTCTCTGCCCCCCGCAGCGCCACGGGCTGGCCGTCTGCCTGGCGCTCACCACCATGTGCACCAGCTTGTTGCTCATGTACGGCGGCATCGGCATCGGCGGGGGCCACCCGGAGCCGCGGCGGCGGCAGCAGCAGGTGGCGGCGGTGCCCAGCCGCCCGCCCGAACGCGGCCAGCGCCACCCGGCTCTGCCCGTCGGGGCCGGCCTCCTGGAGGGCTACATCAGCGTCCTGGAGCACAAGGTGAGCCGCGGGACCGCCCCTCCTTCCCGGCCCCCTCGGGGGCACCGAGCCCGGAGCTGCCGAGCTCTCCTCCTGCCCCCGTGAGGTGCCCGGTTCCTCTCGGCGGGGTCGACGTGCCCTGCCGGCCTCGCTGCCTGCCAGGCTTAGCCTGGCCCAAGAGTAGGAATTACCGGGGTCAGGAGCCGGGCTTCAGCCCGCGGTTGGGTATTTGTGCAGCGCTGCTTCTCTTCTCCCTTGCACAGTAGAAAGGGGGAGGGAAAGATGAAGTGGTTTTAATGTTGTATGCTCTAGGTACAGTACAAATGTATGTTTAAGATGATATTAGTAAGAGTTAAAGAATGAGGTTTATTTACTGGAGGGCAAAGTCAATAGGTAGGTGTTTATTCTTAGCTCATTTTGTCATAGGAAAAATGAAAAAAGTCTCCTGCACAAATGACCTTTTCATCCCCCCTTCTGGGAAGCAGAAGTTGTCACCCGTAGTTTCCATTCTAGAAATTTGGGGCACTTTAATGGTGAGCAAAATGATGTCCCTCCCCTTGACAGAGGAATTACCAGGCTGTATTGTCAGACTATAATACTTGTTTACCAGAGATAGGCAGGCTAAGCTTTGATGGCTCACAGGACTGATGTAGTGACATAAAGTGAGCAAGGTGGCACATCTATGCCAAAGAGATACTCAAGCTTCAGTAGTTTTCTTAGGGGGCAGATTCCTCTGCTTTTTGTTTGGTGTTTGGTTTGTTGCTTTCAGCTGGAAATTTCAAGGTCTTCCTCTTCCAAAACCCCAGATATTGTTTAGTGCACACACATCTTGCAGTAAAAATTTACTTTAAAAATAAACAAGAGGAGTGAGGATTCACAACTTTCTTATGTTTTCACATCCAGACTGACAACCTCCTGAAAGATATGTTGTCAGACAACTTACTGGGCTCAGTTTGGAGGTACTGTGTGAAGGTCCTAGTGACTTTGATATACAGAGGTTTTTATTGTTCCTTCTGGCATAACTTTCTATGCAAGAGTTATCTGTAGGGCTCTTAGCACAGAAAAATAACACATGATGGTGCCTTGTAGGCTTTATTTGCTTTCTTACATGGTTCTCCTGGAAATTCTCAGATGTAATGCCTATAGAAAAAGCAAGTTTGGCCATGGGCTTCCTACTGTCTGACGTGTACTGTTGTAATTCTTTTGTTCTTCTTGAACGTGACTGTATGATAGGTGTAGATAGATGTGTTCATGGTTGTTATATCCAGCAGTAACTGAAAAGACATCTGTGGGCTTTTTGGGATGCATGTGTGAGTAGTCTTCTGATTCTGATAATACCTCACGCTGGTTTCTCCAGACTCACAAACACCCCTCATTAACCAGCCATACTTAAAATCACTGATATGTTATTTTCCAGCATAATTTTCATGTTTCCTTGTGGAAACATGGAGAAAGATGATCCTTTGGTTTTTTAATATATTGTAATATGGCCCAAACCCCACAGATACTCTATTTCTGAATTTCATTTCACACAGCTCATGCCTCACAGTAATAATCTCCTGAAGGTTTAATAACTTTTCCACCTAACTTCTGTGGGTCAGAAAGAATATTGTGCTATCCCTGCTGTGTTCCCTGCTTGCTTTGTCTGAATTATATGCACACGAGATCATGCAGAGAGCTGTGCCACTGTGGTATACAGAGCAGTGAGGACCCTGCATTACCGTAAGGAGACAGGGGAGAAAGGCGCTTTGTCTCTTAATAATGTATTTATTTTTGTAATTTCATTTGGTAGTCCATGTACTTGTCATGGATTTACAATCCCAGAATAGATAGGTTTCATCCATAATAAAAAATGGAGAATGCAAAAAATCACAGAAATTCATGGTTTGCAAAAAGAAGGATGAAAGATTGGTGATGGTGAGAGAACAGGGAGAGCAAGAACTGAGGAATGGTGAGACATATTGAGAGAACCTGTGGTTTGGGTGGGACATTGGAAACTGCAGAGAAGACAGCTTGAATAGCAAGTGAAATGAGGGAATTGGGGAAGTTTTAAGGAATGTGAAGAGAGCTGCAGGAAGAAAGCAAGGTAAAATTCTGTAGCTGTGAAAAAGACATGATTTTGAAGAGACGGGGAGGTCTGGAAGGAGATGAGGAGTATCTGTTGTTTGAGGACAACAGGCTTGCAAGGGTAAGGCAGCAATGAATTCAGCAATGGTACATGTTACTGTGATAGCACAGAGGTGATGGTGTGAAATGACAATGAATGGTAGATTTTTCACAGTGTGGCTTCCTTAATTTCCCATATAGAATCTTGGAATTATTTGTCAGCTTGAATGACCTGAAACTGAATGACCATTATACAGAAATCATCCTTGGTTCATGCATGAGTAACAGGTAGCAGTAGACTGAATGTCTGGATCATTCTTGTGCTTGTTTCTGGATCCCATAATTTGCTTTAACAGGAAAATCTCCTTTCATGTTCGTGGTGTTGTACCCATTCTGGTGCATTTAATGAGAGTAAGTATGCACATATATGTAGGAGCTGTCTGCCAGCTACTGAAGTTAGTGATCCATAATCACTATGTGAGTATTGACACATGAGCTGTGTAAGGATGTGGTAGTAAAGATGTTTCTCTTCAGGGATAAAATTTAACAATTATCCTCATTGTGAAATATCATGTATTACAAATGTCTGTCACTACTAGCAATACAGCTCATTTAGTAGTGCTGGATGATCTGTATGGAGACTATTTGCCAGAAAATCTGGGCACTTAGTACTCAGTAACAATGGTTTTGAAATATAGCCTGCAATATTATAATTACCAATTATTTTTCTCCTTTTATTTTATATTCAGTAAGAATTGTAGTTCCTCATCCATACTGTCAAGATAAGCAGGCAGTCTCTGAGAATAGAGTAAAATGTCTTTTTTTTTTTTCTAGGTTGAAGATGTTTTTTGCATGAGTTTCTAGTCTTTGCTTTCATAGTTCCTGCAAGCCCATTTTTCCATGAGTCAAGCATCACAGATCAGAACCCCTGTACTTAGCTTTAGTAGCCTTTCACAGTTTAGCAGTGCATACTTAATTTTTGTTGAGCTGAATTCTTGGAACAAAAAAATATCAGAAATGCTTTGGATTCAGAGATTCAAGTGGATCCTTGTCGTTTCACCTCTGCATGTCCCACAGTAACAGCAGTTGACAGACATTGTTGATGGATGTTTGAAATGAACAAATAATATCTCTTTTTGTTCCCAATAGCTAGATGTTATATCCTAAAAAAATGTCAGATTTTGAAGAGAAAATATGGTTTGCTGATAGTTGTTATTGAGAGGTCAAGGACTGAAACAAAGGGAAGAAGTTCTAGTTCAAGGAGCTGTTGGCTCCTACAGAGGCACTTTGAGTATAGCTCTGCTTAGCTGCTGCATCTGTCTGCAGTTAGAAAGGACAAGAGTCCTACACTGTCAAAGTGACATCTTTCATGAATTCTGTGGGTGTTATCCTGAAATTAAAGAGGTTTTGTCACTGGCATTGAGGGAAGCAGAGTTATGCTCTTCTTTGGGGAGGCATGGGGATAAGCCTTTCTGTTGATTTATCATAGTGCTAGCAAGAAATTACAATGCTAATATTTTTAAAGCGATTACTGCATACAAATAAGAGAATGTTAATGAAAGTAGGAAACCTAGCACTATTCCAGAACTTGCAAGAAATAAATATTTAACCATTATATTACGATTCTGAAATGAATGTGAGAACGTCTCTGGATAGTTAAAAGGCTTTTTACGCAGTATTGACTCAACAGTTGGTGCTGCAAATAAATTATGAGTTTGTCACGTATGTAATTGAATAATATTTCAAGCCATCAAGGATTTTGTTCCTTAGAAAATAAAAAAAAATTAAAATCAATCCTGCAGTCAAAATGTATGATTTATTAGAAATACTTTTAAATACCTTAAGAGCAAATTGAGATCAGCATGATAATTTAAGTGATCACAATGATTTCTTAATTTATGATAATGTGAATTATCATATGCAAAGAAATCTTGATGATCGCTCTAAATTAATGCAGATCAGAGAATAGTGTAGTTAATGAAGTGTTTGAGGAAGAGTCATTCTGCAAATAGTGCTGCTATAGCTCCTTAATCTCTGAGTTGCAAGAAGTTGCTCTTGGGTGAAACTACTTTTTTTGGGATAGTAAACTTTGTGCACTTAAAATCAGATGGGAATCTTGCCATGCTTTATATTATTTTTAGTAATTAAGTCAAATGAGTTTGGAATTTTAATTTTTACCTCACTAAACCATTGACAGTTTGGGGCTGGATAGTTTTGAGGGGCTTCACTAAACCAGCCTTCATAACTAAACATAGAGTTGAGAAGGAATCAAATTATTTTGAAGGTTTTATTGTTTTTTTAATGAATTTATCACAGAACCAAAATGTATCTTACAGCAAAACAGCTTGTGTTGCCTGAGGTGGGATCAAGCCCACAGAGTTATGTAAACCATGTACTATGATTTCATTACATGTTCATATTTGCCACTGAAATTCTTACCTGCAAAGGAAGGAACACAAACTTTATTACACAATTAAGGATTTGATGGAGTTTTTATTATGTGAGAGATCCACAAGGGGGAGACTTTATTCTAGAATAACCTTGTTGGGGACTCTTCCATCTGTCTGAGACCTGGGCAAGGTGGGAGTCCAAAACGCCCTTTGCTCAGTGCTCTCTTGGCTGCCTGGCTTTTTGTATTTTTAGGTGCCATAGTTACCTACCACTGATAAGCTGTAGGTTTATTTAAATCCTTATAAAGTTGTCATCTTAAAAAAAAATACCATGACTGTCAGGAAACATAATTGAATATCTACACACAGGGAGCAGAGACAATTGTTTTTCCAGATTTACACAGCTTTTAAGTAATGACTGTCCTGTGCTTTACAGTTTCTTACTTTTGAGGTACTGCAGTAGTGTGCTTTTTCAGGCTTACCTTCATTTTGGTGATCCTTGTCTAAAATTTTTAGTAGTTTCTGTGTGCACTAGCTGCTCACAGAGGGCAATACAGAGCTCACAGCAATGACAGCAAATTATAGTACATCTTCCTGTTTTCCAGGTTGCTTGGCATGTCTGAAAGGAACCAGTCGTTCTAGCATAGCACTGCTTCTACTTAGAATATCTTGAAATATTTTTAAATGTTTACATATATCAGGTGCTGTGCAGTTTATATATTTATTTTATGAAAAAGGCTGTGTTCTGTTGGACCCATCTTTTGTAGAATTCTGACTCCAGTGTGTGCTTGAGAGAGATGTTAACTAGGATAATAAGCAAGTCATATTTTACAGTTAACACTATTGCCTAATTCTTTCTAAAACAAGTGCTGTTAAAGATAAAATCTAAATCTAGCAGGGGTAATGGTCCAGGCAGAAGTCAGCATCTGTTGCTTTAAAAAGTCATCTCAAAAGAGCACAGGTACTATTAAATATTGAAATGTCCCTGAAAACTGGAAGATGCTTGGTATGCATCTAGTGCATGATGTTGTAAATGTTCATTAATGTAGAATGATGGATAAAAACCTGCCCAACCACAAACTATCCATGTTCTGATCATTTCCTGGTGATTGGGAAGATAAAGGAGTGACAATCATTGTTGTAATACTGAAAACAAGAGAATGTTTTGGAGTTTATACTGGGTGAAGATCTTGCCCTATGTAATTTGTGACATTTTGTGATATAGCCTTATTCTTTCATAGAAACTGAAGCAAAAAGTTTATTTCAGAGACTGTTTCACAAGATATTGATGATTTATTTCAGTAAAAACATAAGTAGTAGGTATTCAGGTTGACAGTTGATGCAGAATTGTGTTTTAATTTTCTCACATTTTAAAAAAGTCACATCTCACTGCAATATCTGATATTGGTCATGATATGTTATCTTATTTTTGCAACTGACCAAAACAGAGTGTTCGTTTGGTGGATTTTTTACAGGTTTTTTTGCTTTTCTTTTTTTCTTTTTTTTTGTAGAAGAAAAACTGCAGAAGCATGAAGATGTTCATTATTGCACTTTTTTTTTTACTGATTCTGGATTATATGAACTTTTCAGAAATTATCCTGATTTATGAAAGAAGAGTAAATGAAATTTATGAAGAATGAGTAAATACGCTCCTTTTGGTTTTATGAATATCATACAGATAATATTTTAATATGTGGATGCTGTCTGTTTCCCTGTCTGCTTACCTGTCTTCTTTTGTGAACATACAAAATTCTTAATTCAGTGGATTTGCAAAGTACTTTCAGGCAGGGAATTGGTGATATTTTGTCTACTGGTGAAATTTGTTCAGCTCTCATGCAAAACTCCGTAATTTTTTTTCTCTTCACTTTCAGCATTAATTTCAATGACCACATTTGTATTTTTAGTATGTGTTGAAGTATATTATATTTGATAACCATTTAAAGTTGCTATATTGTGAACTTCTTTTTCACATGATCTTTCACTGTGAGCATTCTAGGCTATTTTCATCTTCCTGTGAAGACAAAGTGTTCTTTTGAAGGTTCTTAATCCTTGGTGGAAGCAAGTCTGAACTAAATGAGGTTTTCAATGACAGGAAATGTAATTTTTGCTCACAGCTGATGGATATCTCTCAATAGAGTTCTTTAAATTCTCCCTTTCTGCTTGTCCTGGGGCATAAGTGGATATTGAGTGGCATCCTAACTATGTGATTTCCTCAAAGCAGTGGATTGCAGGTAGTTTCCTTTTCCCAGTGACCTTCCTTAGGACTGTAACCTGCATTGCTCTGTAACACTGTGTGCTCGTCCTTGGTGCTGAGGTGGCACTGATAGGAAGAACTCAGTGCATTAATTGAACTTCTAATTAGGGCAATTATGATCAAATCAGCAGTCGTTTGGTGCTGATATAAGCAGATGTGACAGCACAAAAGCTACTTTGAAGGTGAGGTGAAGCATCATGGTATTTAACCTCACTCTGTTTTGCCTCATCTCCACGCAATCTCCATTAGTCATCACTCTTTCTCTAAGAGTTAAAACCTGAAGTGCTAACACTGGGTTAACCACTAAGGTTTGCTGTCAGCTGGAAAAGCAAGTACTTTCAGTTCAAAACCTGCTGTTAATTGTTCTCTCTTGTCAATCCAAAAATAACCAATTGCAGTAAAAAATAGGAGTCACATAGGAGGAGAGGGAACTAGTCAAGGCTGAAGCTTTCTGCCTTCGGAGTGTTTGTTTGCAACAGAAGTGCAAAATGCAGCTGGGGAAGTGGAGCTCTGAGGTGTCCCTTGGTAGTCCATATGAAAGACAGAGCTGGGCACTGAGGAACCCGTACACATTGCTGTAGAGAATCCAGCACATTTGAACTGGGTTAGGCGAATCTGGTAACACTGTGTCTGGGAAGGAAGGGAAACATGCTGTGTTTATTACATGCAGTAGTGAATACTGAATCCTTACTGAAACCTGGTGAGACAACTTCAGAAAAAGATTGGATTATTTTAAAACACAGGGAGGGAAAACTGATACATTTAATAGATTAGTAGAATATTTTTTCACAATGGCAGTGTAGTATAAAGTGTTCATTGTCCAAGATAAGGGAATAGTAATGGGTTTATATGGTAAATAGGCAGCATAGATCAGGTTTTCTTAATTTATATTTAATAATATGGACTATTGTAAGTAACACAGAAGAAGAATATGTAAATATGTGTCTTGTTGAATACACCATGTTAGGAATTCATTGCAGCTGCAAAAAATTTCCATTACAGAATGGATGGCTTAGTTAGAAATAACCTGGAAGAGGAAAATGTTTCCCAATAAATATTCAGTATATTTGGAATGTGCATTTTTGTTTAGCAAATAATATATTTTGCATCTAGTGTGTTATTAGCATCCTCAGGTATTGGCATGATGTTAAATTGCAGAAACAAAGTACTGTGTAAATTTTGTACTGTTAAAATATATGTTGCCCACAGCTATAGCAAGTCATAAAAGTAGGTGTAATAGCAGCAGAGCATCAGTCTAAGTAGCTAGCTCTAAAGAAAAGAAAAATTCCACAGTGCAAATTTGTGAAAATGTACCAAGCCTTGTGCACAGGAAAGTTAAAGGAACTTTTGTTATGTTTAAGAAATGGCTGACTGAGAAACAGGGTTCTAGAGACCACATTCATCACTGTGTATGCTGCTTACCAGTTTGCTTGCATGAAGTTAGAACGTTTTCTCCCAGCTTGAGATACCAGACTCTTTTGCAGGCAGTGACATGAGTTACAGCCAGGCTCATTCTCTTCTAAACTTTCTTGCCTGCTTTACTGTTCTCTGTGGACACACTTTTGTTCATTTCGATGAACTTCATGCTTGTGGCTTGTACAAAACAGCATCTGAGGAAGCACATAACTACAGAATCCTAGAACCCTGCCATGGTTTGGCTTGGAAGGGACTTGAGAGATTATTTTGTTTCAGTCCTCGCCCCACAATGGGCAGGGACACTTCCCACTAGACCAGGTTGTTCCAAGCCTTGTAGCACCTGGCTTTGAACACTTCCAGGGATGGGGTAACCACAGCTTCTCTGGGCAGCCTGTGCCAGGGCCTCACCACACTTACAGTGAAGAAGTTTCTCCTAATATCCAGACAATGCCTATTCTCTTTCAGTTCAATCCCTCTTGTCATACGATACAATGTTTTCTGCTTCAGCTCTATTATATTTCATGCATAGTACACACCAAATGTAATAAAGGGAGGGATGTAATAATCTAAGAGTATATTTTAAACAACCACAGCTGACACAGCAGACGGAAGGTAGCATGTGGCTGTGGGCTGATGAAGTGATGCAGAGATTCCAAGGCTGGCAGAGGCTGGGTCAGTGAGTCTGCCTGGTGTAGTTTGAGACAGCCTTGTTAGCTTGAAAGCAGAATAGTCACGCTGTATCTGAGTGAGTAAATCCTGGTCTTTGGCAGCCACATTTCCTCTGGAGCTGGGCTGGCTCTGCTCTGTGCTTTCTGTAGCATTTGGAGGTCAAGATAGGCGGAAGCTACATGGAGTGCCTGGGGAATAGTGGTAAGGACACACCAACAACACATCTGGGCAGTTCTCAAGTGCGGTGCCAAGGACTGAAATTGCATTTGGTGTTCTAACAAATATCAAATTATGTACACGTTGTATTTGAAGAGACCGAACCTTTAGCCACAGCAAAGGCATGTTGAGAAAACGTGGTTTCCAAGACTTGTCCATGGTCCTTATGAGAAAGCTTTTGCCCAAATACATGGAAGCAGTGCTTTCCCAGCTTTATCCTCAGTCAGTGCAGAGCTCAGAGGCTCACAGGGAGTATGTGCTGTTGCACAACCTGTCCTGTCCCTTCGTTGCTTTCTTAGAGCTTTCAGTGTGACATCTTTGGGTCAGTCCTTCTGACACTTGGCCTCATTTCATCCATGGAGATTAAAATAATGTCACATGTGCTCCTAAATTTGATTGCTGTCCGTTTTAGTCCTAATGCTACTGCAAAAGGGTTAGTTTTACACATCTCAGCGTATTGGTTGTCTCTAAAATAGAAACATAAAACCTCAAAATACAGCCAGTGTTCTGAATGCAGCTGCTGAAGCATTGCAGAGTTAGCACTGCCTGTCCTTGCTCAGCTCATCTGCCTGTGTCTGGATAATTGCAGGTGAACTCCTGTTTAAAAAAAAAAACATGATAAAACACTAAATGTTATATTTAGGTAATTTCTTTCTTAGAGTTTATATTCCATAAATTGGTCATTGTTGATGTTATTGCTAACTATCTTAAATACATTTTACAAACAAAATGCCTGTAACAAAGTCACTGCTATTTCCATTTTTTCACCTCCTTACGTATTCTCTTTGTAACACCGCTCCAGATTTCTTTCTGTTTTTAATAGTGATTCATGAGCCTGAGGAAGAATGAGACACTTTGTTATAATATTGCTCACATTATCCCTGAGAACTCCCTCGGCCATGAATGGGACTGTACATAATACCCAGCCCTTCAGTGAGGGCTTGCCCGGTGCCAGCTGACATGATGTCTAAGCATATGTCAGGATGGGATTTTGCCAGCAGACAGGAGCACACTCTGCCCTCCCTTTGAGCTGCTTGGAGATGCACGGGCTCTGCTCTGGCAGCAGAGCCACTGCAGTTTGCCTGTTGCTAAGCCAGAACTAATAAGCTTGACCGAAAGACCGGGTTTATTGTCCTGGACTCAGCACACTGGTGTGGCTTTGTGGCTTTCACATGGAGCTTCTGTGAGTGCTGCGCTCGACTCCTGGGCACTGCTGGAGTGTGCTTGGCTGTGTGGAGCATGGTCAGTATTTCCCTGCATCTCCCAGAAAAAAGCTCCTGGTCCATGTCCTGATTGCTTCCTAACTCTGCTCCAGAGGAGCATTTTCAGCCTCTGCCACACTGCCAGGAATTTTTTGCCTTGTATGACTGGAGAATATAACTGAGAGTACTCTTTTCACTTAAATTCTGGTCATTAGTTTGCCACATGTTTAGTACACTTAACAAAAAAAGACTATTTTTCATAATTATTTTCTTGTACTGCAGCCTAATATGATAGATGATGTTGTGGATCAGGTTTTCAAAGTTTGAAATGAGACACTAAATTTGGTTCACAGAGCATCTGAGTCACCACTTAGAACAAAATCTGCTGTTTTCACTGGGTAGATACTCACTGAAGAAAAGATTTTAATTTCTTTGCTTTACAAAATCATGTTTGAGCATGAAGCTATGTGGTTTTTCTTGCTTGTAACATGGCTATTTCTGTATGCACAGGTTATTTAATTTGAAATGTTTGTATTTTCATTTGTCTTTTCTGATATTCTAACCATGTATATATTGCTTTGAAAATATTGACAACTGTATCCTTATTTTGGTCAGTGAAGAATTGTTGCTGATAGGATATTTAGTAACATCTTCACTAACAAGAGACTGGTTTTTTAAGGCCTTTGAGCCTTAATGTTACTCTTTCCATGTGTAATTATCATATTAATGGATTTAATTTTGATTTAATTTTTATGAATAGCCAAAAGCTCTGGTTTTTACAAGTAGAATCAAAACTAGAGCTGCATTTTCCACTTTTGCTGTATCTGCTTTATGTCTCAGTAGCAGTGCAAAGAAGCAATGAACCTAGTTACAGATATGCTGAATATTCCTTCTCAGGGGTAGTGTTGATGTGTCCCTGATGGTTTAAGGGCATAATTGAGGTACTTTGTGCAGCTGGTACATGTGGAGGAGGGATATCAGGGCCAGGAGGGTATCTTTGCTATTAATGTGTCTGATTTCTTCCAGCACAGTGAACCCTTTTGATCTGTAGCAGTTTATGTAATACAAAAAAGCTTTCAGGGATCTTTAATTATGCCTGTGGACATTTTGAGATGGAAAGTGAAATGAGGCTTTAGAATCACCTTTTACTCCCAGCTGTGCTGATCTGAAACTGGCACAGCTTGTTACCCACCTGTAAGTGTAGGGATCATGCTCCTGCTCTCGTGAGGGTGTGCAGCATCCTGGGCTGCAGGACAAGGCGTGGGTGGTGTCAGTCTGTCAGTGCTGCCAGTGCTGCCAGGATGGAAGAGCGATAGATCCCATACCCAGACATCATGTAAACTGTGAGAGCATGTATCTTCAGATCAAACTGAGATTTGAGGCACCCCACAGGACCTGCAGACCTGTCTTTGAGGTTTTGTATTGCTAAGGAGCAGAGTGAGGCGGCTGCCCTGGGAGCATCTGGAATTAGAGTGTGTGCTAACAGAGACTGAGCCACTGTGCTTCTATCACTGCTCTCAGACAGACTCATATAGAATAAATTGATTGATGATATGATGCATCACCTTTATTAATAGCTCTCAGAAATGGTATTTTTTAATCATGCCACTTTCTAGGTATATTTTTCAGCATGTTATGAAGATGACATAGCATATTTGTAGTGCATAATGTGAAAAAAAATCGTTTTAACATGAAAATTGATGTCCTAACATTTGAACTTTCAGGTATGTTGGTTAATTTTCACAGTCTGTAGCAAATAAAAAAAGAAGATTAATTCTTTTTGAAGGTGCAAGAGGTGATCTCATCCATGTTATACTAAGTCCAAGGACCTAATAGTTATTTAAGTTCTCAAAACTTCCTAAAATTGAATGCATTGTTCACAGCAAGTGAATGAAAACCTTGTGACTGAGATCAAAGGTAAAACGAGCTGAAACAGACCAGTGTGTAAGCCAGTTTAGCTGAAATTGAGTCCCTCATGATTGTGAATGATGAGGTTGCATCTGCTTGTCTCTTTTTCTCTCTTTTTTTTTTAAATGCTTTTTTGTATACCAGTCCTTGCAAAGCACTGAGACTGAAATTCAAAACAGAATTAATCTCTAAAAAATAGTTACCCTTGGAAAACAAATAGATCTGTCAAATTATTTTTTGCTTCATATCCCATACTTGACATTAGTAAAACTACTGAAAATTACATTACACTGTGTTTATTAAAGTTGTGCTCCTATGCAGTAATACACATAAGACATCTTATACTGCCTTAAGGATTAAGTTAAGCTCCTTTGTCAAGCCTGTTGGTCTGGCAGGACTGTTAATCTTTAACTGTCAGACTGGTTAGATCCTTCTTTAGACTGAGGCCATGGCTAAGTGCAAAGAAATTAAAACGAATCAACTCCTAGTATTTATGCTTTCATGTTTTTGCACAGAGCAATCAATAAAATGGGAAGCTGGTTTAGACATACATATTTCTATAAGAAGATTGTATTTCAAGCTATTACTTAGCAGCATCATATTTGCTTTATGTTTATGAAATATTGTGAAATATGAAGACAAAGTTGGCAGTGTTCAAAATATTAAATTCATGAAAGTAAGATATGCACAGGGTGACAGCTCACTGAAGGGAGGACAGAGGATAATTTTGTAAACCTACATTTCCTAGTTAAAAATCCAGACTTATCTACATTAGACTTGACAACACTTGAAACAAAACTGTATGAAAAAGAGGGTCAAGCTGGGAAGCAAAGTTAAATTTATTGTGAAAGATTGACATTAACATTTTAGCCCTAAAAGGGTACAAAACTGGTTGTAAGGAGCCATAATATTGTGCTATAGGCATCAGAGCTTTGTGTTTCACTGTGAATGTCTATACCACTTAATTAATATTGTTCTTGTTAAAATTTGTGAAGAGGAATTTTTAAATAATTATATGATAATAGCTAACCAGTGCAATTTGTGCAAATATTCATCAATGAAGTGATACAGGTTGTATGTTGAAGCAGTAGGCAAACTATACTGCAGAGAAGCTTTTGAGTGTGATAGGTGCCTAAACTGTACTTTTCTAATCAGGCTGTATTTTTTTTTAGTAATAGGAAAAGAAGCCCCCAACAAATGCAATTATTTTATGTACTCCTTCAAGTATATTTTAAGTGGCTGTTTGTGCAATTTATGGACCTATAACCTTCCCATTTTTCTGAAACAAGAGATTCTTTCTCTCAAATCATTAAATAATAATGCTTTCTGCTTGTATAGCACCTTGCTTCTGAGGATCTCCAAGTGCCATTAGAAGCATTCCATGGAGACTTCTGCACAGGAGTATTAATTCCTTATGACATAGGAAGATAGTGGAACGAAGAAGTTCAAACCACAGTTGTGATTTTGAGTGCCCAAAGAGGAATTTAATTTTTGAGTTTGGAAAGCTCTGGAGTATTCAAAACTGAGAGGATTCAGCCCTGGGACAGGCACACAAGCAATCACTTTGGGATACCTGACTGTCATGCATGGCTTGGAGGTTAAATTTCAGACTCATTCTATGTGGCACTGAAGTTGTATACAATGGACTGGGAGAGTGATGCACCTGATATGGATTTGAGATACCTGCTCTGCTGTGCAGAGCCATCCATCAGAAAAAACACAAAAGTGTGCTTTCAGTCCAGCCCTTCTGCTTTTACAGAGCCATGGTGGGGGATGGTTAAGTCCAGGTAACAGGTAACAAAAAGAGAGCACAAATTGTGGGTTTCAGTTGCAGATCTTGGAAATGGTGTGTAGAGCATTTGAGTTCCTTCTCCAGGAGCTGTTAAAGCACATCTTTTGAGTTGGAGCTCATAACTCTTTGGAGATTTCTAAGGAACTTTCTGATCTGTTTTATGGAGCTGTGCAACTCCTCCAACTTCATCATAGGTGGCAGTGTTGGATGTCCTGTGAGGTTGCCAGATTTACCTGTCAGACACACAGAAAGAGCAGCTCCTTAAATGCAGATTTGGGTGGTGGCTGAAGGAGGCTTTTGTAGATCACACTTCAGGTTCTGGCTTTCAGCTTCCATCAAAATGTCATCAGCTGTGTCTGACACACTGACATGTCATTCTGAATTAGTACTCGGGCACTTAGAGTAATGCCTGGATTTTTAGAGCATATTGAGCCACATCCACTTGGTGTTCCACTTGGCAGCAGCTCTGGTGTCTTAGGGCTGGTTAACTCTTTAGGCATAAGAGTTGATGTGCACAGCAGGGTTGCACATCAGTGTTTGGAGCTCTAATAAACTTCAATGGGGCATGCACACACAGGCATTGAGCAGCATAAAATAGGCACCCTCAGGTCCTTAGGGAAACAGTCTATTCATCATACTGGCACCAACTACTTAGTTTACATTAATTTATTATGCTTTGAAATATTTGGTGTGTATTTTATATGCTACTGTATCATGCATTTGGTATTTATTATATGACATTTTATCAAAAATATATTACATTTAAAAATAAAATATGTGAATTTCATTGATGGGGGGAAGAATCATGATAACACATTTCAGACTTCTTTTTGCATATTCAAATAGTTCCATCTCATTTTAGTTTAAAGCAAAAATAAAATCCTTTCCTGGCTCCAGAAGATGACCAACGAATAGGATGATTTAAAAGATATCTGAATATAAATGTAGTCAATAATTGACTGATAGTTTTGGAGTATGAAGTCTGTCACACTATGAAACAAGAGTAGTTTGGGAAGAGGAGGAAAGAATCCTGCCATTTACCTGCTAAGACCATCTTTAAGCACAAAAATAGAAGTAGTGTTTAAGCTGCCAGCTGACTCCTTAACCTGTCCAGGAATGCTGATCCAGAGTTTCCTTGGGCACTGAGTTGTGGCAGAATCACTTGGGTTGTGACTGTGTCTGATCTAGTAAATTGAAACAGTGGGTCTCTTTAAATTGCTTAGACAGTAAGGGCATCCACTGTATGCTTGGTCTTTAGATAGCCCTCAGTTTTCTTTACCTAAAATTTGCAAAGTCTGCAGAGCAGATACAGAAATTATAAATACAAGAGTGCAGATACAAAAGGTTTCAATTATTTTATGTGTAGCAGTAGTGAGATATGAGCAACTGGGTACAGAAATACAGAATTTATAAAGTATGACCTTTGAAAAAAATTGAGGTCTTCTTTCAGGCTTAACATTATGCAGCTAAAGATTAAATGACCTCAGTTTTCTTTGCTTTCTATGGATTAGGAATAAATATTTTTCTCTTCCCTTCCAAAGGGTGAAAATAAAGATAACACAGTTCTATTCTTCTCATTTAAACTAGGAAAGTTTGAGAAGAGAACTGCAAGTAGTGAATCATGTTATCATGGATAACAAACCTGCAATAAAAGCTGCTGTACACCCTTTTCAGAGTGAGATTGTTCAGACCAGGCCATTCTGATTAGACACTGAGATACACAGTGTTCCACAGTGTTACAGCTTAAGGTGGATACATGACTCACAAATGGTGAACCCTGGCAAATCATCCATCAAGTGATGTTGAGACTGTCAGGCAAAGCAGACTCAGATAACTTTTTTTTTTCTTTATTATAATCCATCACTTCTTGTTGTGTATCTCCTAACACTCTTATTTTGACAGACGTTCTTGTAACTTTTTCCCCTTTGTATTTCTTGGGAGAACAAAAGCCTAACCCTGGGTAACTGGGGCCATTCCTCCATGCTCTTTGCAGAGCTGGTGAGAGACACACAAGGTCAGGAAATGCTATGAATGGAATATCATCATTCAAAGAACCCAGCCTTGCTTCTCCTAAACCTCTGTGGAATTCTCCCCTGGAAATCAGTGGAAGCAGGATTAGTGCCCAGGTCTGCAGCCCAATCAATTGTTATTAGCAGAGGCTGCTGGGTGCAGACTGCAGGATGTTGAGCATCAGCTGCTGATCACCTCTCCTGTGCTGGTACAAAGGCATTTTCTGATTCTGCTGTGAACTGTTGCAGTCTATAGATCAATAAAATCTGAAGACAGGAAGGGCAAGGGTCAGGCCGACTCTGTCAGGTTCTTACAGATTAGGAAAAAGAGTGTGAGGCTGCAGTCTATGGCGGCTGAAGGAGCTGAGTTGTTAATTCTGGAGAAAAGCAGGCTCAGTGGACGCTACTGCTTCTGAAAGAAGGTTGTAGACAGGTGACAGTCGGTCTCTTCTTCCAGGTAATAAATTTCTCCTGAAAGGATGGTCAAGCATTGGAACAAACTGCCTGGGGAAGAGATGGAGTCATCATCCCTGGAAGTGTTCAAAAACACAGGTGAATGTGGTGCTCAGGGACATGATTCAGTGGTGTGGTTCTGGGATGAGCAACACTGAATCTTTGTTTTCTTCTCAAGACTAGCTCACAGCTCAAGCCTCAGCAGTTCCCTGAAAGGCCAGGACTTCTTGCATAAACCACTGAGCTTTCTTGAGTTATCTTTGTGAACTGGTGCTGTCTTTCAGTTAATGGAACTTTGTAATCAGTGAGCTAAGAGACATAAAATAAAATGACATATTTTGCTGCTGGTTAGATGTTAATGTGAGTCCTGAAGGCCTTTTAAATATGTTGTTCTAAATCAGAGGAAATGAAGAAAAGCTCTGTAATGTATTAAAAAGCCTAGGAAGACGAACAAAATAACATTGAGCTGATGAGATTGAAGGATTTGTCACATGACTTGAAACTTGAGATATGGGTACAGAAACTGTGAGTACAGAACTACAGTGCTTTGTACGCTTTCGTATGCTTTTTTTTTTTTTTGAGATTTACTATTTTAAATATAAATCCTGTTTGTAAATATTACTAAATTGTAAATTACTTTGGGTTTTGCCCTGTAGCTGAGACTGAAAGAGAAATTCAAGTAGCAAAGTATTTCTGGAACTGGACTGTTACTTTGTTCCTTATTGAGAGTTAGAGCTGCTCCATGCCATCTCTAAATTTATTCTCTCCTTTTGGTAATACCATTTGCAATGGTGAACAAAGTGGTTCAATTCTCTACTGTTTCCTGCTGTCTGTACTAATGGCTCAGGAAGAGGTTAGTTTGAAGCCATTTTTTGACTTCACAATATCTGCCCACTTGAACACTCCTATATAATATTTCACAAGTATGAAATGCTCTTAGTGTAAAATAGAACCAGGCTAGCTAGTCCTATTTTGGAATCTTTAGATTAAAACCCCAGCCCTTCAAGTGAATCTATCTGTGTCTGGATGTGCCTCAGGTTTCAGAGCAGATGCCCTCAGCCAAGAAAATTCAGGCTCTACATCATGAGGTGTTACAGTTCCTGTGCCACTGGGGAAGAGGAGATGGAGAAAATCCTGAATAAAGTTAACCTGGGAAGCAGGGATGAGTGAGGGTATTTTAAGATTTAGCTTTATTTCCCATTATCCTGCTCTGATTTGATTGACAGCAAATTAAGCTAATTTCCCCAAGTCAAGCCCTTTTTGCCCGAGAAGGTAATTGGTGCTCAATCTCTCCCTGTCTTTACCTCAGCCCAGGAGCCTTTTGTTCTATTTTCTCTTCCCTGTTCTGCTGAGGACGGGAATGATGGAGCAACTTTGATGTGCACTTGGTGTCCAGCCAGGGTCAGCCCACCACAGATGTTTCCACTTCTGAGTTAAGCAATTGTTTTACAAAGTTGCATAACTAAATTGTTTAGGTCTGGCACCAGGTGAAGCATCATAATCCTTGGAAAACCATACACAGGGCATCACAACCTGTATTTTCCAAGCAGCTGACTTGTACTTTTTTGTGGAATGATTCAGTGATGTTAATCTTTATTTTACCTCACACAGCATATTTAACTGTGAAAGTAGCATGCATTCTTTGGTATTTAATCCAGTGATGTCTATGAAATCACCACTTTTGAAGATATGAGCAAGGGTACACCAGATTCAATATTCTCTCATAAGTAAGGCTTATGGAAAGATGCATCAGTTGTGCCAGTCCAGATTTGTCTTTGAGAATGGTCCATCTTCTTATTTGCAGTAAAAGTGAGTGAGTGGATGGAGAGGTGTACACATGGGATTTGTAATTCACCTGTAGTGAAATTGCGATTTATGGTGGATTTGGTTTAACGAAAGGAACGGTTTGCGCTTTGAAGCCAAATGATGACAATATAAATCAGCTTTTAGTTACATTGCAGCTGTGTTTACCTCAAATTAATTTTGAGACACCAGTGCTAAAGTGGAACATAGTGTAACGTTTGTTGTAAAGTCAGAGAAACTTGCTCCTTGGTCTTCTTTCAGTAAAGGTTAAATCCTGTGTTGGAGAACAGTACTTTCAAAATTCCCAGTTATACTTCATACATCATCTCAGTGTGATTTTTTTTTAAAGTTCTTTTTCCTGTGTGTTGTTTTCTCACCTCAGTGCAGTTTGTTGCTGTACATTCAAATGAAATATACTGTTAAGATGTATAATACTTGAAACCCTCTGCTCTGAAGTCCAGTGAGACACATTTTCACTTTTACTGGTAGATAGTGATAACGTAAGTCTCTAATCTCATTAGTTTGTAAAAAACACCCCATAGCACTTGTGTGCTTTAAAAACGCAGGAGGTAGAAGAGACATGATTAAGTTTTTAAGAATTGTAAGGAAAATGTTTCCTTTGCAGTAAAAAATACACTTATATTAGTTCAGTATTAATATTTTGGAAGACAAGGGGGAGAGTCTTTGGTTCTGAAGTTAATATGCTCATGTCCTGCATGAAAAAACTTAGCATTTACATTAGTATGTTTGTGACAGAACTACAAAATGGTGTGTTGATATATTTTACTATTTGTAATTTACCTTTCTGTCAGTATTCTTTTTCTTGTTTTTCTTATCACCCTGAATGAGACAAGCTAGCAACTTTGGTTTTGTTTATGATTATTCTCAGGTGTGTTTTGTTTTTCTTGGCAATTACAGAATCTTCATAGACATGTTTATTAAGTAGCGTTATTATTTTATTCATGCCCTTAAATTTGACTGAAATTAATTTATTTGATATTTTGATATAATTGTTGGGAGTTGTGTTAGAAGATTAAGCATATGCTATAGAATCTAAACTCCAGTTTTTGGGAAGAAAATTACTGATGATTTCAGTGTTTGATTTAGATTAAAAGTTTGATAGGAGACAGAAAGAAAATAAGAAAATTGTAAGAAAATAATCATGAGATGAACTCTCCATGTATTTGTCATTCACCTGAGCAATTTTCTCCTTGTTTGTGGGTCCATCCTATGCTTCTGCATGTCACAAGTCTTTTGTGCTATTCTTAAATGTAATTATCAACTTAAATTTGGTTCTCAAGCTGTTTTGTTGAAAACATGAAAAAAAGGCTAAAAGGTCAATCATATTTATCTTAATGCAAATTATTTTCAGTAATTGTATTTTCACTCCTCATTGATTCTGATGGGACATAATATAAGTGCTCTAAAATCAATATAAAATACAAAATACTATTTATAGCATTATGAGTTAAAGAGAAATGGCCATTAATATTCATGTGATTTTTGTATGTATTTTACTAGCTGTGCAGTATAATTTATCAGATATGGTACACTGAATCCCATTGAAATCAGTGGGAAATAGATATGTGACTATTCACTGTGCTCACTTACTATAATGTTTTGGTTATTTAGAGCTGCTCAGTGTTTGGCCTTTTCTTCCACCTCCTGGGAGGGGGTTCTCTGAAATTCAGTGCTTTTTCAAACTATCCACTCAAACACATCCTTCAGTAGTGCATCCTTGGCTGTGTCTTTTGGAATGTTAATGACTAGTACTTCCTTAGGGTTATCTTGGTTTTCATCCTGAATGTCAGGTAGCCTGATGTGGTGAACACAACATTAGGCATTCCAAGTATGTAGACAGAACTTTGATCTTGTACTTGATTAGAATTTATTAAATGAAAATGTCTTGCATTAGATTCTGATGTCCTGGAGTCAGTACTAAATTCATCACTGACTTCTGTGGGGCATCTTAAGTAATAAACCCTGAAATATATTCTGTCTCTCTGTTCTTATTGTGGGGGAGAAATGTTTTTTACTTTGGGACATACAGTCTGTTGTCTCAAGGAAGCTGGGAGATAAATTTCCTTTTGCTTTGTTTCCCAAGAACTTCTGTAGAATTGAAAGCCATAGTCCAGCTAGCATATAGGCTGTTGAGCTGGTGTGGTAGTTGTAATTGTATCAGTGTTTTGTGTAGTAGTGTGTGTGATGGACATGAGAGATTGTACTGTAGATCTGCAGTCCTAAAACCAAAGGGTGCTAAAGGACTGACTTGCTCTAGCTTGAACTGTAATGGACTGGTACCTGTGGTAGAATTATACCATTATACTCTCCATTTGTACTAGAGAGATATAGGCAGGGTGATGGAATTGTAGAATAATTTAGGTTGGAAATTGTAGAATAATTTAGGTTGAGATCATCAAGTCCCACTGTTAACCCAGCACTTCCAAGTCCATATATGTGTGTGTGTATGTGTGTGTATACACACACACACACATATATATATGCAATGAGATCATAATAAATCATAATAATTGATTATTGCAATGTGCACACTGGAAACTATTTTATTTCCTGGAATATGAGAAGAACTGAAATACAGAGGAACTTGTGTCATGAATCTTAACTCTTGAACTAGAAACTCGACTTGTACACACACCATCTACTTGTCTACACCCGTCTCCCATCCTATATATTGATTAGCACAAGCTCTAGCTTTTTGAAATCATAAAACAGTGTTTTGAGTTTCGTAGCTTTCCTTCTTTTTGGAGTAAAATTCTATGGGTATTTTAAAAATTATTTTAAGATTGCAGTTTAAGTTCAACTGCTCTGAGCACAATGTAGTATCATTCAATCTTTTGAACACTTCTGCACTATTGGTCAAATGATTGCTACTGTCTGCTTGAGGCTGGAGCTAACACAGTTCATATGCTTTCCTCTGTAAGTCAGGTCCTTCACTTTGGCTATAAGAAAAGTCCCTTTCCATGTTGTTTTGTGATCTCTGCAGGATTTCATTGGTGTTTTGCAAGTGTGTGTGAAAAGTTGGTGTGTGTCTGTGTTAACATAGTTCTTGCTAACATAGTTCTCTGTGTTAACATAATTCTTTTATTTTAAGGCAGAAGTGTGATACAGGGTCTGGTTCTTTGCACAGATCTGGGGAACAGTATAATTCAAGCACTTTTTAATCAACAAGTGTAGTTTCATTACCTCTTAGAGTTCATTTACTTACTGTTGGTTTCATGTTGTAGAAGATCACGATAGAAATTTTCCTCCCTGAAGCAGTAGTTTGAAAGTCAGAGCAGCAGCAGTGGCAGCAGCCACAGCCCTCTGTGCTTTTCATCCTGCCAGGAGCTGTGTCTGCAGCTCACCCCGTAGTCTGTCCTGTGTGGGGCCCATCCTGTTTGGGGTTTGTCCTCAGTGGAGTTCATCCTGTGTGGAGTTGGTGCTCCAGCCCCCTCCCTCGGGTGCTTTTCCTCCTGTGAGCACCTCGTGCTGTGTTATCTGGGTTGGTTGTCTGATAGGTGGAATGAGCTTTTGATCACTGTCCTTTTTTAACCAGGTTTTGATGTCAGGAAGAAAGCTGATGAATGCTTTTTTGTCTGATCCTCTCTGAGGAGGTATGTTTAAAGGACCATGAACTGTGTTCCCACTTACTGAAGAAATCCTCTTTAAAAATTATCGCATGTCAGTATCCATTATATTTCCTAGTACTCTCTTTGAGACTTCTGGATTTTGTCTACTCCATAAACACTACACCTCATGAAATTTAACATTTTCTTGCCTTTAGCCTTGTCTTTTTTTTTTTTTTTTTTTTTGCTTTCTACTTTGTACTTCCTGCTTGCTTAGGTAATCTTATTTCATGTTTTGTTTTACTTCTGCCTTTCAGTTTTCCCAGCCTTCAGTTGTATCTTTGTGCTAAGTACACCTGGGAGGCTTATGGCACTAATCGGGGCTTATGATGCTTGTTTGCCTATTACATGTAATAAGAATCAATACCTCAGCTTGATTCCACCTAAGACTTCCATGTCTTTAAACAGGAATTAGGTTTGAGCCCCATAGCTCTGGCTAATGCCAGGCATCACATCTGTATTGCAGCTCCTGAGGACAGCTTTCCTGTCCAGGCACAGATGGAGATTTGGAGGACTGCAGCTCCTCCGTGACCACAGCCAAATTACCCGAAACTCTGAGCTCAAAAAAGCCAGGCCTCCCTGGGGTAAATCTGCTCAGGCATCCAGCCTGGAGCTGGGCAGAATTTCTCAATCCTATTTAATTACACAGATCTGTCTCTAAATTGTGTTTCTGCAGGTGTATTTATTTTTTCATAAAAAGTCTTAATCCTAAAAAAGAAGGGGTTTAAATTTAAGCATTGAACAAATCTATTGTTAATTACAAGCTACACTGTAATACAAATAAAGCTAAATTTGATGCCATGTGCCCAAATCTTCATATTAGTTACTTATTTAAAGCTAACCTATATGGTCAGTTAATATTTACAGTCAGCTGTAAATATTCTTGGTTATTATATATCAGTAGCTTTTATGGATAGCCTGTTTGGCTAGAGTTGTAGATATGTTTTGACAATTATAAACATTTGTTTTTCCTTTGTAGGTGATTGCTTAGAGAAATAAAGTGTCAGCAATAGTCCAGAATATAACAAATTATATAGGAATGGTATAGGAATCCTATAACACGTAGGATTTGTTATACTATATAACAAATATAGTATATTTGTTGTATTTTGGACTATAGGAATAGTCCATAATATAACAAATTATAACAAATTATTTTAGCTATTTAATGGATAAATTAATAGCCTGCACTTCTGCAGTTTTTCAATGGACATTCATAAATAACTTGTGGGAGAGAGGTAATCCCTTTGAGCATTGCTGTGAGTTGTCCTAAAATGAAGCTGAGGTTTGGTGACTCTAGTTTGTGGAGAAATTAATGATATTGAGTGTACAAAATTACTTTAATATGCAGTAGATTTCCCTGTGTTTTGAAGATCAAAGAAAGCACAAACATGAAAACAAATAGGATTTATTTACTTGTTTTGCTCTAAGATAAGTGGAATCCCAAGTGAAATTAAATTTATTTTAATTATTGATTTAATGTCAAATAACTTGCATGGCAGGAACGTTTCTTCAGTTGCTTTTTAGTGAGTGGAATTGATCTGAATGTGTTGCATATGGTTTATACACTTTGTGTTTACCTGTGAGCCACATTATGATAATAGTGAGAGGATGAGTTTCTTTCGTAATTCTCTCTTACAGGGGCGACCTACCAGAAAGCAAAAACATTTAAAAAATATTTCAAGGGTTTTTCTGCGTTGTTTTTTTTTTTTAATTTGTTGATATTTCAAAACCAGATTTTATATTTCGTATGGCATATTTTTTATATTTGTAGTTTTTCTTGAACAAAAATCATTTTAGGAAAACCAAGTAACCCTGGTATTGAGAGAAAAATTTCCAGGAAGCTTAGGTTTTGCTTTTTTTTTTTTTTAATGAACAATTTTCAAAACAGAAGTGGTTTTGAAGTATTTTCTGTGAAGAGAATCTGTGTTCAAATTGTGACCATCATCAGTATTTTGCTTTTCTTCAAGAGGAATTGTTTAGCAGTGACTGTGGTGGGGTATTAGTTTGACAGGTACAGATGTGCCATTAAGGACTTTTATCCATTGTGCAAATCATTCATTTCCTTTCACAGTCCTGTTACAATGTTTTAAGTTTGACCATTAAATGTATGTAACTGAATATTTCCCTACATCTGTAAATATTTCAAGGCCAGGACTCACCTAGCTCCTTCTAAACAGTTCTCCTTGACTACCAGTGCCTTCAGTGTATAATTTCAGATTCTTAAATGAAAATAAACTCCTGAAAACCCAAAACTTATTTTGTAGTCTGTAATGTTCTGTTATGAGCAAGCATCTGATGCAGTAATTCAAGTTCCAATGTTACAGTATGTCAGGGGTTCAGTGAATAATCAGGGCAAGTCACATTTCTCTGTACTAACAAATTGGGTGTTTTCAAGTGTTCCATATTTTCAACTTGATAAATGTTTAATGATGACAGCATTTAATTATGTGTTCAAATTCCAAAGATTGTGTTTATCATGAATTATTTACTAGGGTGAAGATTTTATTCAATTTTTTTTTTGTTCAGTATGGATTACTTCAGGAAAAGGGACTTCAGAATTGATTTAATGCCTGTTTAATACCTAACTGACTATGACTTTCTGATGCTTCATAAACCCTTTGATGGGGTGGGGGAGCAGGGGGGAGGGAATGTTTAGTCAAATATTTAATCTTTATTTCCAGATCACAGGATATTCTGAGTTGGAAGGAGCCCAAAAGGATCATCAAGTCTGGCTCTTAAGTGAATGGCCCACACAAAAGTTGAACCCCCACCCCCATTTTCAGTTTCATGTTGTACCCTAGGATATAAATTGCATGAGTTTTTGTGCAATGATGGGAAAAGTGTTTTTGAGAAGGATCAGTATAAAGGACAGTGTCTTTTGGAACAGAGATCAATTGATACTTTATGTAAATCAGCATACACTCCATGAATTCTTCAAAGTAGATTGTAGAGTGATTTTTTTTTCCCAAGGATGGTTAAATTCTGCTTATTACATTGGTCACATGGGTCAAGCTGGGCTGAACTGCCCTTTCTGTAGTTGTAGATTGCTGTGAGTGAAGCAAATTAGTGTTACTTTGGCTAGAGAGCTGGAAAGAAATGAGCACTGGGATGTTGGTGGGGAAGGGTCCCTGGGGAATTGCAGTGGAGAACCTCTTCTGTTACTGTGTATTTGTTTTAAGGCACAAGTGGGGAACCAAGCCTCAATGTGCTGGGAAATCTATAAACATGTAATAAATAGATCAGTTGCCAGGCCTAAAGAATTTGGGGGCTAAGTCAGATGAAAGACAGTAGGTAAGGCAAGAAGTTGCAAGGTAAACATAAAATAACTGTTACAGTATACAGTATATACAGTATATCTGAGAAATTTTTGTGATAAAAGTATTGTGGGAACTGATTATCTCATATTGATACAGTTACATGGTAATTTAAATGATGTAACTATCAAACACGGTGGGGGAGAGGGGATGGAAGTGAAAAAGGAAGTTAAAGCATCAGAAGATAAAATAAGTAACTGGCCTACCTACAAATGTCTATGCTGATTATTTGTGCCTCTGCAATGGAAGGTTCCTGCAGTATTGCAGAATGTCCTGAAGGCTGTAAACTCCTGTAACCCAGAGGGATTTGTTTTGGTAGCAGAACACAGGTTCTCAGTATGAGTGTGAGGGAGCATGCCTGTGTGTGTCACTTCTGATTAGGCTGGGTGGGGTAGACAGAATAAAATGTTCTACAGTGTATAAAAATATACTAGATGAGATTATTAAGTGCTTACTTGGCTGCAAAGGAAGGTTGAAATACTTGTTTAGAGCACTGATATCGAAGCAACTGTCTGATGCATGTGAAACATCTACTGTGAGGATTACCTCATATATCAGGTGTCTTTTTCAGTTAATGTCTCTATGACTTCCTTTCTCAGATCAGCCATCTTGTGTCCTTGTGTTTGGTTGTGATCCATTAAGAACACAAAAGGACATATTTTTCATACTACTTCAGCATCTGTAGAGGTATCACTTCAGGCACACAGTGAGAGGAGGTTTTGGAGTATGCATTTTAGTGGCATATGAATATTAAAGAATTTTGGGATGATACATCAAATTCTTGAAGTATGTTCTGAAGGAGAAGTTTAATATGTAAAATAAGTTTTGAAAGAGAGATTCAGCCTCATTTGGGTTTGCTGTTGTGACACTGCTCATCAGCTGTGCAACACTGAGGTACTTCAGCGTCTGTCAGACTTGTAATCTGATGAGCTATACTTGGAATAAACCTGAGTTGATGAAACAATCACTGAGCCTTTGGCTCTCTCAGAACTGATTAGTGAGAATCTAGCAGGTCTTTGCTCATGTGACACATAACACTGTGCTCTATGTACCAAGGCTGAGCCATGGAGATTTTGCACCGTGCCTGACCATTACTTAATGCTAATAGCTGCTAAGGGCATGGGCGCCTCATTAGAGAGAGCCTACATCCTTGCAAAGATCAGAATTGTGATTATGTAAATACTTCAGTATTTGCTGACAGGCTGGGGAGTTTCTTATTGGTATTCCAGACAGCTCTGGTCATTTTTCCATAGATATCAGTAGTGCAGTGATTGCTAAATGCAGAGGAATGATTGATTCAAATTTATGCATGTTAATTTTCAAACTTCTGTCTAGACTCCATAAAATTAACCAGTCATCCACAGAGATACAACTGAATTTCAAGGTATTGCTTGCCTCAGTCTGACACGTGCTCACCTGACAGCTGCACAAAAAGCAGTGACCACTTGCTGTGTACATACAGTACCCTGTGTGGAATGTACTGTTCATGCATTTGGTGTGTAGAAAATGCACTCAACGTGGTTCAGGGAAACCTTCTATTGGAGAAGGATTTGTACAAACCAATTGATGTGATTACTCTCATATATCAGATTATGAGATTGGTCCTCAAGTCTGTGGGTTTATTTGAAAGTACAGTCAAGGTTTGTGGCTTTCATTTGCAAGCAAACAAGAATACTGCAAAATAAACTGAGGCAGTGTTATACTGAGTGACTTGATCCAAAATCTGGCTAATAATAATTCAGTGAAATTCCAGAATGTCTTTGGCACTCTGCATTAGTATCAAGTAATTATCTCCAGCTAAGATAAAATGAGGGTCAAGATTGGTTCTGGCTCTTAGAGCTGAAGTGTTGCTTGTGTTATTGAACATGTAAATTTAAAACTGCATTAGGAAGAGATGAAAAAAAAAATCCTCCAAAATGAATTATGTAGTGACTTTTTTGAAAGACTGGTCTCGAGTTGTTTTCAGAAGTAAAGGAGGGTTATTGGCAATTAAATCTATATTAGTTGGACAGACACAAGCTGCCATAAATTGCTATTAGTGGAATACTTCTTGTGTTGAGCTCGGTATCTCAAGTTTAAGCCTCTTAACTGGAAAGATCTCATTTCTTATAAAATGATTACACTAGGTTTATAATTTGGCATTTTGTGAAACTCACCAAAATTATACATATGGGAGAAAGATTGTAGCCTGCTGTCTTATCCTGACATACTTTAGACTAGTAAAATAGTAAATGGTGCCACTTGGTTCGTGTGGCTTGGTGTAGCCCTGCTATTGTGGGATCATTGTACTAAGGTCTGACAGGCATTGCCATCTAAATGTTTGGCTGGTACCTCTAAATATTGCAAATACTATTTGACCTATGTGTCCTTTTTCTGATGCCTACTTTCAGATCATTGGATATGAAACTGGTGTTGCTGTGGGTGTCATGCTGCAGGCACAAACAGTTTCCCAGCCTTTCCTTCATGACAGGACCTTTCCCCCACACATTGCATGTTCTCCTCAAAATCTACAGACACTTTTTGCAGGGGTCACATAGCAGTTCTGCTTTTGCTTTGGAGGAGGGTGTGAACAGCTCTTCCCAGCTCTCTCAGCCCAGGAGCCCCATTTGAGCCCAGCCTGAGGCGCAGTGACACTGACACCAACGCTGCAGTGGTGCCAGCCTCCAGCTGTGTCCCAGCCCTGCTCAGCCAGGCCCGGCCTCAGGGTGCCATCCTGGCCTGGCCTCAGCACATCCCTGTCCCCAGGGAGCTGCCCAGGGCTGGGGCTGCCCCAGCTTGGCTGTTCCCTGCCTGGAAAGCTGGGGCTGAGCCCTGCCAGCTCCATGGAGAGCCCCCTCCTCCTGCCCTCCTGCATCCCAGGGAGCCGCTGGACCTCCCTGGCACTCGGGTGCCATGATAGCCTGCTAGGATCATGGAATTCAAACACCTGCTAGTTTTCATAGAATTCACCATTTCATGGGTTTAGGACCCTGATTTTACAGTGATATCAGCATATTACCCAGCACTATGGGAAGGGAGCAAGCTGCACAGAACAATATTAATCCTTGAAACAGTTTGAAAATGTACAAAATTCTAATATGAGATTATTTTGTTCACTGAGGAGGGTGCAGCAAGTCTCAGCTTGTGACTGAGCCAATTCCTTTCCTGTGTGAATACATTAACTGTGATGATAATACCCTGAGAAATCCAGAGGGTCAGTTCTTCAGAAGTAGTTTGATGAAAATTTGCATTTATTTCTAACAGATTTCAGTGTCTATCTGTTTTAAAGATCTAGGTGTAAATATTTTAAAATCCACATCATGAAATAGGAATAATGGAATTTAACATTTTTTGACTGTGACTCTGTGTTAGGGGAATGTATTGCTTGGCTGTCAATCACTACTATGATTCTCACCTAACTCTCTAAATCAGTACTTGTGCAGAGGTTGTTGGAGTTAATCACTCTTTTATAATGACCCCTGTAAATCCAAATATAAAAATATATTCTCAGTTGTTTATATTCATTTCTTCTAGCACAAGAGAAGTGCTTTAGAGTATGAATTTGCATCAGAATAATTCATAAAGCAGTTTGTTTCAGGGTTGTTTATTCCCTTCCAAGCCCTCTCACAAAGCAGCCACAGTAGAATTATGAATATTGAGGTATTTTTTTGAATCACTTGCACAGTTGTCCCATGGGAGCAACTTGATCCTGGATAGGGATTTAGTAGATTGTGGGTGCAAGTTAGGATTGCAGGAGGTGTTGCCAAAGAATGCAGCTGGAGGTAAGAGTGCTCAATGCCGGACAAACAACACAAACTCTGATGTGAGTTTCCATGGCATACAGAGTTGGTGAGGACATCCAGGCAAAGTAAGATTATATATATATATATATATGTATGTATGTATATATATATATGTGTATGTATGTATGTATAATTATGCATGTTCATCCCAGCACACCACAGCTAAGAGGAGAAAAACCTCATGGAATAGCGTTGGTGCCACAGCAAAACGTTTCAATTAGGTTGGTGCCTGGAATTTATCTGTACTGTATCTACATCTAACCCCAGAAGGGGAAAGTAGAGTATTTTCACAATAAAAATAGCTTTGGTTGTACTCATGAGTTGTGTTGGTATTTCAGAGGAACATGTGTGGTTAGCAGGTAGGAAGGTTCTGTCAGTGTGAGTATTTCAGTTTTTCCAGCAGATACTCCTGTGTGAGCAGCTGTCCTGCAGAGGTCTGTTGCTTTGCTTCTCAGACAGCTTTGCCTTGTAAACATTTTGGTTCTTATCAGCCCTGTCAGGAAGCAGACAGTCTGCTGCTCTGTCTATACATTAAATTATATTCTGAAAATGGAAATATTTGGAACACAAATGCTTTGAATAAATATTCAAAGCAGCATGGTGATACAATGCAGCAAAAATAATGAAAATGCTAGGCTCAGTGTTGCAAAGTGATAACTCCATTGAAAGCACCTTGTGGAGGTGGGTGTATTTCTGTTTGCTATAATTACACAATGTGGAGAACTATTAATGGAAAGCCTGTTTGTGCAAACCCTGAGGAGGACGTCACTGAGATGCAGAGTTTCCTTTGTGTTCATGATGGCATGCCTTTCATGTACAAACAAAAGACAACTGCTTTTTTCAAATGCTTTTTAAATCAAAAACCCAATTTTGTCCTTTTCTGCTCTCTTTTGTCGGGACTGGTCTCTGTGCACTTTTTTTTTCCATTATGTTCACATCCCTAATGGAAATAGTTGTCTTCTGCCTTGGGCATAGATGTATAGTGTCAAGATACCTTATCCCAGAGATGTCCTTTATTCTTGCTTTCTAAGACTTGCTTATCATGAAACAAACACCTTTGTACCTCTAAGTCTCCATCCACATTAGGACAATTGCACCACTTTAATTACACTTTTATAATTAAATGATATGACTTCTGCACGTGCACTGTATTTCATTCAGCACATTACTTTTGAAGTGTTTTTTTAAGATATCCATCTTATTCCTAACATGTTTGTGTATAATCCTACCACTCAGTACCAGTAGACTATTATGTGTATCTAGGTCCCTGATGGTGCATTGTATCCTCAAGTCATTTAGCCCTTTCTCTGTTCATAATGACATGACTGACCCCTTTGAGGCAATTCTTTAAAAGAAGATAACAGTTTTTTCCCCTGACCTTGACCACCAGGCTGACGTGTTCGCTCTCCTGAGGACACTGTTCTGTTTCCCTCAGGAATGTGAAAAAGTAATTTTCCCAGATAACAGCCAAAAACCCAATTAAGCTTAGATTAAAGAAAAAGAGGATTTATTGGTATTTTATGGAATAGAGAGAAAAGGAAAATAAAAGATAGGAGATATTAAATTGCCTGAAGTAGAGTCACAGACTGTCCAGTTTCTAGCATTACTCTTCAGTTTACTGAAAAATTGGTGGAATTTTAGCTGGTTTTAACCACATAACAGTCCAGCATTGTCTCAGTCACAGCCCAAAGCCATGTCTGTCTTTTTCTGTCAGAGCTGAAAGCCTGTGACACGCTGTCTTTGAAGCCCTGTGTGAGGCTGGAAAACCCCCTCAGTGACTTGGTCTCTGAAGTTGATGTGAAGATGTCAGTAGTTACAAAACATGTTTATTTTTCCTGTGGGATGCTAAAAGGGACGCAGATTGAACCAGTACACAGGATTTTAATTTCTGTTTTCCTGGTATGTTGTATTTCAACACATGATTTTTAACACCTTTTGTACAATGTGTTTCACATCTCATTGTGATCTTCCAGAGGATCTATTGTTTTCTCATCACCTATTTGAATGAAACACTTGGTACCTCCTAGTTTGAAACACAAGAACATGAACTATTTGCATATTTTTAATTAACCCTCTCTTTGTATAGATTAAGATTGCCTTTAGTAACTGTCAGATTTCTTGGCCAGTTGCATAAACAGCTTCTTGCATGCATTTCAATTACTGCACTATTATATTGCTAATGAGTCTAAGCAACAGTTTCTTGGAGGCAATCTTAATTTAACAATTTCATTCACATTTTTATACAGATACAGTGTTCCAGCTATGTAATTAACGGTGCCATCTCAGCTTTAGAGGTGGATAGAGAATTAAAAATCAGCATGACAAATACAACAGGTATAATTCAAACTGAGAAGCCATGTTATAACTTATTTTCATACCACAGAGTCCCAGACTGTTCAGTGCTGTACACACAGAATGTGCATTGTGCAGACCACTCTGCCCTCAGAAGGCAGCAGCCAAATATGCAGTGTTTGACTTGGGAAGGTTTAGTCATGGCCAGAACATGACTGTTGTGAACCAGACATAACATCTTCATCTCTGGGAGCAGACAGGCTTTTAGGGCTTTCATGGTCTTGTTGGGAGGGTTTCCTCATGACAAATGGAGTGAGCCTTGCAAGGTGAAAGGTCGAGCTTACCAGTCTTACCAGTATAGCCAAATTCTTCCCACAACCAATGTTTATGTGTACAGTTGCAAATTCTGAAGTTTCAGCAGCATACAGAATATTCTGCGAAGCTGTTTGCTGATGGACACTTGCAAAAGCAGTGGGATAAGCGGCAGCAGCATGATTTGTAAATGAACCTTAAGTCTTTTGTAGTTAGAGAGAGGAAACGTGATTGGAAGTAATTCTCACTATACTGTTAAAACCAGGGCTCGGCTTTTTGGCCAGAGAGTTCAAAGTCAATTTTGGAGCTACTGTATTAGGAAAGCAACCAAAGAAATTCTAGGGTCAAATGTAAAACAGCACCAGGAAGGTCAGAGAGATGCATTTGCAAGTCAAGAAGACATTGAAGGGGATCTAATTATAGGCTTAATTGCTGTAGGTAATGACAATTCAAGCTACTATATTTAACATAGCCTGGGTAGTATAACTGAGGTCATCCAACAGATGAATCAACAAATCCAAGGCAGATTTTCAGGAAACATTTAGAATAAGAGGGGAAGTCCTAGACCCACTGAAGCCAAGAAGGTTTTATCAGCAAGCCAGGTTTTCCAGCAGAGCTCAGGTTTCACCCTTAGCACAGGAAGGCTGTGGCTCTGCTTCAATGTGATTATTCATAAATTTCTAGTAATGTATCTGCTTATAATTTTGCTGGAGCAATGCCCACGATACTCTGTGGGGTTTAGAGCTGGAAGTTGATCCAGGGAACTGTGATCCCATTACAGACCCATTTCTGGCTTGCGTGGTGGCTTTGGCTGAGGAATGTTGGAATTTTTTATGATTATTTGCTCCTTAGTCTCTTCACATCTAAACTACCAATCTGTCTTCATAAAAGCTTAAACATCTATGATGAACAGTCCTATGTAAGTGCAGGAACTTGATGCTCAAGGAGGAGACAAACAAGGCCCAGTGGAGACTTGGTGAAGTTAGGTGGCTGAAGTTAGTTGCATTTACTGCATTCCTGCTTGTTCATATTTGTACTTCACAAAAGCAGAAACAATGTGGTATTAGTTCATGGTCTATAAAACAAAATCACATTTTTAGTCTTGCATTTCAGTTGGTCTCATTTTTGTGAACTTTGCAGTTGTGTTTCACTTGGGATGTATTTGGCTGCTTGACAAAGTGGCTGGAGATTTATAATTCCTTATTAGTAACTCAGGGCTCTAAAGGGAATAGCAGAGTACTTATTTACTTTTCTAGGTCAGACTCATGATGTAGGAGTTTAATGAACTTCTGCTAAACAGGAATTGAAGCAGAATTAGAATCTCAGAGTGCATCTGTCCAATAAGGTTATTAATCTTATTTTCTATAGGTTAGATATTTTTTACTTGCACAGGGTGGTTTAGGCTGCATTTTCTAAGTAATCAGCCAAGAATATGAGACTGTCATACAGAACTTGGTATTAGGTCAATGCACTGATGTGATTTTGCTCTGAAATTACATTATGTCAAATAACTGTATTTATGTATCAGCGTTTAGGGCAGTAAGATTCCAGTTCACATGTGCTGAAAAACAGTTTGTGATTTACATTAGCAGCCTAACTATTACTGCAACTTTGATGCCTCTCAGATGTTGGATAACAATAAGGAGGACACTTCTCTGTGAGGAATACATTGAAATTGCTCTTCGGGAAAGAAGGTATAATATTTATGCTTCCCTGTTAGTGTGAAGGCAATACAGTGTTTCATATTCTTACAGGAGATAAACATTAGGATTTACGTGGTGGTACAAAATTAATGATGAAGATAAAGATGCATGAAAGGAAGACAAAAGCATATTACATAAGTAGAGTCATGCTTTGCATCATGGCAGGAAATATCTCCTCCTATAACATTCAGAAAGGTCTGTGAAAGTGGGTAAAACAGTCATACATTTGAAGTATTTAAACTATTAGTGTCTAGATTTTAGAGGTGTAACTATATATGGACATAAAATGCCAAATCTGCTTAGTTTATGTAGTATTCAGTAGATATATGTACATTAGCATAGGTATAAAAGAGAATGTAGTTATCTGGGGGGAAAAAAACCAAAAAAACTTAAATACAAACCAGGAGATAATAGAAAAAACAATGAGGGAGGGGTTGTCTTAAATATCTATCTTTATGCTTATTCATAGCTCTGAGTTCTTCACTGTCCTAATGCTGGTCCTAAAATAAGTTCCTCTGCCCTTTTTTCAAAAATTGGTGCTCAAGGTAAACTTTGCAAAGGTCCTCTGAGCCCTCAGTTAAACAAGGTCCTCTGCTGTGCCATGGAGAGTAGCCTGGTGGTTAGTGTGCTTATACACAGTGCAGGAGGCAAACCCGTCATTCTTCCTTGGTCAGAAGTGATTTACAGTTCTTTCTCAAGGATGCAACCCCAATCTTTAGACTACAAACTCATGTAGGGGTCAGAGTGCTCTGTAGTTGTGGTTGAAGCTGTGTCTGTAGGCACAGAGATCCGAGCAAGGGGGCCTGTGAGCTGAGTGCTGGGAGGAGCTGGCTCAGCCCCTGCTCTGTCTGCATCTTTTCCAATGACCAGAGAGCTCCTGAAAGCCCTGGGGTGTTGAGGAGCTCCTTGAGCCATCAGGCAGGCCTCTTGTGCAATCCCTGTTCACCATCTCTGCTCCTTATTCACTCTTTGGCTTATTTCTGCATTAAGTAATGGAAAGGAGTATTGAACCTAAAATGCATTTTCTGCCTTACTCCTCAGCAACCAAGTGGCCAACTGGCAGAGAGTTTCAAATCCTGATTATGCTTTACAGTGTAAGAGAGAAAGCACCTGGCATCCAAATATTGAGCTAGGCTCTAAGAGATATGGGAAAAAACTAGGCTGTAAGAGATAACAGCCATTTTATTAAATGATCTGATGTGGAAGAGAGGAAGAGGGGGGATTTTTTTTTCCTTTTCTGGTTTTGACCAGAGAATTTCTTGTTTCAAAAACAATAAACTACCATTATTCTTGTAAAAACCACTTAAACAGCCCTTCAAATAGTAAGATGAAGTTCCTATTCAGTAGTAATCAAGCGAGGCTGTTCTCATGTGACAGCTAAGCAGAGAAGTGGATATAGGAAGCTTTCAGAGCATTATTGGTCAGCCTGATTTTGTAGTTGGTCAGTGGAAGGACTGGTTGTAGTTGCTTGTTTGCCACAAAGAAAGACTAAAGCAGTTGGAAATTTTAGAGCTTTTGAGGGCAATGCCTTGTCCAAATGGCAGTGGAGGTTGTTGCCTTCTGTAGGATGTCAATAATGGGAATAACTTCTTGTGTGCTACTGTTGATGGTGATGGGAGGACATCAGACCCCAGCCCAGGTAGATGCTGAGAGAGGAGAAGAGATGTGATCACAGCCAGGCACAGTTGTTTTAGAGGAGACTGTAATGTAGAATGATTTGTAATGTAAATCTGGCAGAATTTGGCATGATTGAGGGGGTGATGCAGTTTGCCTTGTAAAAAGCACTTTCTTTACTGTATGGCTGAATCTCTGCTAAGATTGCTTTTTCCAAACATAATATACTTGTTTTGCTGTAACAATGACAAGTCTCTAGAATAAAAATTGCCTAAGAATGGGAAAGGCTGGCTACCAAGGAAGGTTCTGTCTCTTTGGGAGGGGTCAGTAGAGACAATATTGTGTGTTAATAGCATTCCTATCCTTTTCATTGATATGGATTTTTTTTCCCACTAAGATATATGAACTGCCTTGAAAACTGGGTCAGCCTAAATGCTGTCACAAGTGCTCATCACCAAGCATATATTGCTGCATACCTGTCACACTCGGCAGCTGGAACGAATTTCCTGAAGAAAACAGGGTAAAAGGTGAAGCTCAGCAGGATTACTGGCTGTGAAGGAATCACCCCTTTGCAGTTTTTCTGGTACAAAACAAAGAAAATGGATGAAATTATACTCAATACTGATAAATACAAATTGTGTTTGACTTTTTGTATTTAAACTGATGTTTTTGTTAGTCAAATTTATTTGCATACATATGGTAAATGCAGTGTAATTCCCATGGTGGATTATTCTTGCTGCTAAAGAGGCTGAATTTATTGTCATATCTAGACATGGAAATTTACTGGGAATTGCTTGAAACCCTTTAGGGGTTGAAAGTTCTTTAAATTGAGTCAGTTTCAGTGTAATAATGGGCCTGTTGGTAATAAATTAAAATAATGTATATTTTCTGCTCACCAGGGAAGAGCTTTTTAGAAGATGCTCTTTTTTTTATGCCAAAGTAAAGTTACATGGATGAAATCCATGGTGTCTGCTCATGGCATATCTTTTCTCCAGCAACTCTTGATCATGGTTCCTCATAGTTTAGGATTTGAGCTGGAGAACACCAGGATCTCATCCTAGAGGGACTGTCCAGCAGTATCAGAGATACTACAAAAATCATCAAAGACCACAGTTCTTCTCAGCTGGTGATGCCTGAGTCAAGGAAAACCTTATATAGTTGCTAGAAGGAAGGTTGTGTGCTAAGGTCCACAAGTGCTGTAATTTCTAAGTTTAAGTCACATAGCAAGTACAAAAGAAATAGAAAAAATTATTTAAGCCATTACGGAAAGCACAGATGATTTCTATTACATCTTAAAATTCACATTCATGTTGTCAGTTTTTGATCTTCTTCCTTCATATTTCAAAATTAATTTCAGGATGTTTCAAATGCATTCTTAATGTAACATCTTCATTTTAGTTGTGTCACTGCAATGGCATGTGCATGGCATAGAGATTTTAGCCTAGGAAAAAACCAATGTATCGGGGAGTGAGCAACTGTGAAAGAAAGAAAAAACAGAAAAAATAGTGAGTAGAGAAGCTGGATGCAAAGAAAGTGGCCTGGATTGGAAAGAGATTTCATTGGTGCCAGCCTGCCTTTGAAAGCTTGCCAAAGTGCATTAGAGAGTTGGAAACAGAGTTTTAAAGGAGAAATTTAATCTCCTTCCTAGAAGACAGCAGAATTTAACTGATGCTGGATAAAGGGGAACCTCCTGTGATGCTGGATGGCTAATTTTCACAGAGAATGTTTCATTCTCTCAGATATTGCAAGACAGCATTTACTGCTTTACTAAATAGAAATTGCTGCTTGTGAAAATCTGTTTAGTAAATGTTATTTTGTAGGGCGTGTTGGCATGTTACGCAGTCCTGAGGCTTCTTTATCCATTTTGACCTGACCTGCTAAACAACTGCATATTTTCCTTCCTTCAGTGAGCTTTAGCTGAATAAAAAACCCCTGCCCATACTCAGTAAAACAATCAGATAAGAAGAGGCATGGTATTAAGATGAATGGTTAACATGGGAAATATTTTTCAATATAGAAGTACTCTACTTGCAGTTCTGTTCATTTTACCCATGCATGTATAGTGCACAATTACGGCATAAAGGATTCCATACACCCATGTGCAGCAGACTGCATGGTAGCTACCAAATCTTTACTCTGTAAATAATTCACATTTATTGCCAAGCGGAATCAGAATTTTCCAGTCTTGGAGGAAAATAAAGTCTTGTCAGTCCATCATGTTGTCATTATCACTGATGCCTACTAACCAATTCCACAAATGTGAAAGTCTAGATATCCTACCTCTTCTTGGATAAGCTGTTTGATTCCTGGAGCTAATTTGCTCAAGTTGCATCTGTCTTTCTCAAACTTCATGTAGGATTTGCTCTGGGTGAGAAGAACAAAGAGAATACTGGTATTAGTTTGTGCTTTGGGCTAATTTGGAAAGAGTAGAATATTTTATGGTTTGTATCCCACCTGCTGCTAGTCTTGCTAGTAGGGAGAAAGGAGGCATTTTTTTTCTGTGATACTCATGGTGCTTAATTAATACTCACCAGAGCTAAGCCCTGTTAAAAAAACACAGATAATTTTTTTTTTCTTTTATTTTGGGTTGGGCTTTTTTTTTGTGAGTTTTTTGTGGTGGATTTTGTTTTGTTGTTGGATGTTGCTTTTTTTCATTAAAACAAAAGAGGCTGGCCAACTGTCATGAGTAATACAGGAAGGTTGCAGTTATTTCTGATGAAGACTGTCTGTTAACATTTTGTCTGCCTGTGGGCTTGGAGTTGGTCATTCCAGTCTTTTATTCAGAAGAGATGAACACATTGTTAAATATTGTGAGGTAATATTGAATAATAGGTCTTCAAATAGAATTAAGGGGCATCATTCAGAACATACAAGAGAGGTGTTTCGACGTGTGAAATGCACAGAACCAGGTTTCCTCAGACTATATTAATCAGCAAATAGTAAATTCTTACATTTCCACAGTAAGAATTGCCTGCACAGCACTTGCATAGCCTGTGCTTCATAGGTGGCCACTGTTGGAGCAATTCAGGGTGGTGATCAGTCAGACAAACTGCCAGCACTAGGATGGCACTGGTGTGAGATTTTCTGCCAGTTGAAAAACAAAGACCTAGGATGGGGTGCAGAGAAAGCCTTTTGTTGATACCAAGTTATGGCATTGTGCTCTTAACCTGCTGTCAGCCCAGACAGAAAGATGAATCTGCTTTCTTCGGGTTGAGATGCCACTACCTGTCAAACCAAAATGTCTTCTGTTTATGCCCATTAAAGTGAGCACTGAGCAGCACATGTCTTTATTGGGACTTGGCTGTTCTTAAATAGCAAGGGCTAGGATTTATTACAACATAGCATGGAAAGAAATTAGTCATCCATGAGGTGGAGTAAGATAGGTGTTATCCAACCTAACTGATTTTGTAATTCTGTGATTTTCCCTTTCACATGGTTTCTTCATTCCTACTTTGTAAGCCTCCAACCCTTTCCTTCATTTTAGGTGATACATTTGCAATTTCATTTTGTACGTTTCCCTTTCTGGTTTTGCTCTTCATTGGTATATAGGAGGGGAATAAGTATGAGAATTAGGGGCAAAAGTGGGGTGAGCACACTCAAAGCCTCAACCGAATGGTTTTGGGAGAAGAGGTGTCTTTAGATATGGCTATGACATCTGGATACTTGGAAATTGCATCCATGTGTGTGAACTAAAGTTAGAAATGCCAAAATACTTATAAAGGGTCCAATTTACAAGTCATGTATCATTTTTGCACTGAATAACTGATTTGTGTTTGAAGTTAACACCATTTATGTCTGAAATAGAACAGTAAGAGCAGTGTCCCTGTTTGCTAGCACTTCAGGCTTGGGACTGTAATGTAAAGTATAATGTCAGGCAGTGCCTTGCTGAGCCTAATTTATGGCTTTGGAACAGCTTGTTACACACCCGGTGTGGGACTGGGTGATGGGAGTAAAGAAACCTTTCCATGTGCCCTAACAGCAGATTGCCAGGTCTGCAGAGCTCTGCTGCATCAAAAGTAGATTAAATCTTTATTTAAGAAGCACAAGATGGTGATAGTGCTCTTAAACAGTAGCTGCTATTAAAATGTCAGCGTTGCTGTCAGTCACCCCCCAGCACCTGAGTTAACGCCTCTTGCCCTGGTATGAGAGTGGAAAATAGGTTGGTACTTAGAGTGAATTATTGTAAATGAGGAGCACAGATGTAATCCTTTTTGATATGGCTTATTATTCATCTGTAAGATTAAAAATGTATGTTGTATTACTTCAGGGGTTACACTGACCTCTAGATTTCATGCTCCTGGATTCTAATACTTCTTATGTACTGTTACGTTTTTATTCCATATTTTGGCAATATCAAGGCTTAGCCACAAATGTGAAAGAAAATGTGAAGTTACAGATAATGTGGTGATTGTCCATTTTCTGAGAACTTAAGGGTTTTGTCTTGTGAACGTTGTGCAAAATGGCAGATATTGATATCTTAGCTAATTATTCAATCAAAGAGTTGGCAGGTCAGTCAGTGGGAACAATGTACAGTGGACTGGAATTGATCACACTTCATTTCCCATCAATTGGCAGAGCAAATGGTAGCTTGGATGATAAGTTAGGATCATTGCCAGTCATTTCCTGGGCTTATGCCTTCCATTATTTATTTTTTTTCCCTCCAGACGAGACCCCCCCCAGACTATTAGATGAAAGTGAATGCCCTCTGATGTTGGTGAATAAAGCAACGCAGAGTTTTTGTAGCCTCTGAGGGACATGAAACTATTTCTGGCTCCATAACTGATGCTGCTGCATAGTCCTATAATCACCTAACCTTATTGAATTGTCCCCGTGTGAAGATTTGATTTCAAATTTTGTAATCATTATACATCATTTATTTTCACATAGATTACAGGTTCATCTGTAAAGTGACACAATTTCACCCCAGAGCTCTTTGAATATTCAACTTTTCACTTTAACTCTTTTTGGATATGCTTCTGACACTTCCAACTTTGGTGATTTACTAGTAATTAGTAGAGTTCCATGACAGATGTATTGTAGCCTTCCAAGGAGTGATGAATCAGACACGTGGCTATGAAGAAATGGTTCCCTAAGACTTTTATTTAATACAGAAACCCAGAGATAGATCCTGTGAATAGCTTTGGTGTGTAAAGCAGGACTTAACCCAGTTAAAGCTCTACTCCTAAACCTAAATTTAAAGTTTCAGTTAAAAAAAATCTTTGCTTAGCTGCTGACTAACCCTGAAAGCACATAAATAAGCTTTGCTGTTTCCTCATTTGAATTTCAAGAGAACTGGATGCCTACATTTGTTTTTTTGCGTCTGCCAAAATCTTTGCCCGATTCCCATGTAAGGCAGCTCAGGAGCTGAAAATGAGAATTTCTTTCTCCCAAATGCTCTGCCAGGTTTGGCAGGCCCAGCCTGCATTCCCACAGCCACCAATGCCCTTCCACAGCTGGAAGGGACGATGCCATCTACCCCCAGGAACTGTTTCTTCAGATCACTCAGGGCTGGAGGGTGGCTCACACTTGGTGTGGGGATTCTGCACGTGTTCCAGTTTCTGGGGTTGTGTTATTTTGTTCCTGTCACAAAGGTAACATCCTGTTTAGCTTCTGGGATAGAGATTGATTCCTTTGGAAAAGGTGAATGTTCAAAAATAATCTAGTTGCGACAGGTCAAATGTTTTTGCATTAACAAACTTTCTTTTGAAAATACGTTGGTTTTAGGTGCTCTCCCAAGTGTCTGTTGACACCTGATTGAAAAAAACAAATCTTATTTCTGATTTGAAACCATCCACATGCTAAATAAATATACAATGAACCAAAATAAACTGTTTTAATAACTTATTTTTTAATTAAATGCAAATGTAGCATCCTTTGCAGTCTGTTAAAGCAAACATAACCCCCAGCACATTTAGCATTTTAAAAAGAAGATTTTTGCTGTGTTCACAATATTACACAGTAATTAAAAAGGAAACCAGCTAAGCCTTTGGAACCTGTCCCCTTCTCAAAAATGTAATTAATTTCTGTTTAATTATAATAGTAGGGCTGTAGCGTGATTATTATGTTTGAGGGGTAGAAATCCTGCACTGTTGCTTTTTTTTCTGAGTGAGTGTTTCTGGAAGCAGAACACAGGACAGAAAGGGAAAAATTTGAAACTCATTCCAGCTGTAATTAAGTGCTGACACATCAGTGGAGTTTGGCTGCATTTCTTCAAATGTGGGTTTCCAGGACAGAGGCTCCTCCCGGCTGTGCTGTGCTGTGCTGGCAGGAGCTGGCCTTTCTCCTGGGAGGATGCTGCTTTTCTCCTCAGTTGTGCAAATCTGGGCTGACACAGAGCAGGCACTGCCCTGCCCAAGGTGAAATTCCCACTTTGTCCACCCTGGTTTTCAGCATGTCAGGTTGCCAGCTGTCCTCGGTGGCGTTCCTCTGTCAGTGCTTTGGGCTCTCCTGGGCTCCCGGTGCCTGTGACTGAGCCAGGATTGTGCTCTCGTGCCATCTCCTGGCAGTCTGTCCCCCTGTGCCCTGTCCTGTGCAGATGTGTTGGTCACAGTGTGCCAGCCCTGTTTATCCCTGTGTGCCAGCTGGGTGAGATCAGTGTCAGGGCTGGGGTGGCCTCCAGTGGGTTCTGGTGGTGCCAGCACAGGCACAGGGACAGTGCCCAGAGCCCTGCTGAGGCTGCTCCAGCCTGGGGGCTGGCACCTTCACCTGCTCAGGGCATGCACAGCGAGGTGGGCACAGCTCAGGGATCTGAGGGTGTGCCAGGAGTGAGAAGCAGCAGGACTCTGGGCATGTGGGCAGCAGATTTCCCTACAAAAGGCTGTTGACACTCCAGTGTTTCTCCCTTACAAGAAGACAATGTCCTGCCCTCTGTCCCAACAGTTGAAATGGTGCCTCTAGAGAGATGGGTGAGCATTGTTTGGGGCAGTAAAGCTGGAAAGATGCATTTTCATGTCCAGTGCAGAAAAACTGCTTTACAATATGCCTATTGTTCAGAGGAAACTGACAGAAGTTCATTCACATGAAAGAAGAATCCTGGGCTGCAGCCGGGTGTGGTACAGAGCCCTGAAAAGCCAACATTGGTTATAGAATTTAAAACTTCCTGCTGACAGGTTATCAGTTAGATGTCAAGGCATCAGTAATGGTGACTTTTAAACAATGAAAGACTGAGAGGTACTTTGTGAAATGTAGAACTTCTTGGTTGTGCTGCCATATTCTCCTTGTCATTCTTCCATCACCACTACCACTGTTACCCATCTTATCATAGCAATGTGGGCTGAATTTTATGTGCATTCAGTGTTACTAAAGACAGCAGTGCTGGATATGTGCATCCACCTATCTTTTCTTTTTGTTCCTGCCTTCTTTTGATTTCTCTTTGCCTCCTGTTGTGATTGTGAAATGGATCCAGGGAGGGATCCAGTGAAACACACTCCACCCCCCAACCCGGGAAGAACTGAGGAGGAATTGTTCAATGCCACTGTCAGGTAAAATGCACTTAAATGACGCACACATCACATCCCAGGAGAACAATTTAGGACTAATAATGTAAAATAAAAAGCAGATAAAGTGTATAAAGCACTCAGAAATCCCCTGTGACTCTGGGACTCCACATTGCACCTCTTTGTAGGAAGGTTTTGTTTCTGCTGCTGTTCACTAAGAGGTGATTCCTTTTTTCTTAATTTTTGTAGTATCTGTTTTAAACCAACCTCCTGCATTCTCTCTGGCACACCTTCCTGCACTTCATATTCCTTGACCAAATGCATTAGGTAGCTGTGACTTTAAGTTCCATCATTTTGGCAGTTTCAAATCAGTTACATCTTTCAGTAAGGAATATTACTGAAGAGTGTTAACTAAGTGCTTGGGAATCATGCTTGGGGTAAAGCATAAATAAAAGCATTTGTGTGCCACAGCCACAAGCCAGTGCCCTAAAGATCTGTGGAATACACAGATCTGAAATAGACTTCACTTCCAGCAAGGTCAGCCCCTGCTCTTGCCCTGTAATTAGCTGGCTTGCTATCAGCTCTTCCCTGGCTCTGTTTTTTAAGGGCTCCCTCTTCTCATTTTTCTGGCAGCCCAGGGTACCTTCCTCTGGGGGAGACCTTCCTTTCTCTCCAGCCACCCTTTTTCAGTGGTTCCTCCAGAGATTCCAGTTAACCTCATCCTTTTCACCCCCGCAGAACATTCTGCTGTAAACCGAAGAGCACCTCTTTGGAGCAGCAGTGCCACGTTGGCAGACTCTTGTCTGCCAGCTCTTGTCCTTGATTGTCTAATTAACCCTCACTGGCAGGTTCATTTCAGTGCTAAATATTTCCATCTACAAAGTGTTTAATTTCATATTAACCTGCATGCAGACAAATAGACTCAATACAAACATCCTGATTGGATAAATGTGTTTGTTTTATCTCCTGATCAGGACTGTGGTGATAGTGAACAATTGGAGAGACATATTTTGAATGCTTGAGACCTTTTAACAAAACCCTCAAAACTGAAAGAGCTGACCCCTGAATTAAAACATTTATTTTTCAAATGTAGTTGTCCAAAATCAGTTAAAATTGTAGTGATACATAGTTGCAGATACACAAATGTTTATATGCCTGTCTTCAAGATGTTTTCTTGCATCTGATTTTTATCCAAAACTAAATATACAAATACTTTAGCACAAAACATTCTGTCTTTTTCTTTTTTACGTATATGCATGGGAGAAATTTGCAGTGTGTTTCTGCAACCTGTCACTCCCAAGTTAAATGGATATTTTGGCCACTTCAGCTGCCAGTACCTGTTTCCAGCATCTGTCTTTGGTGTCAATATGCCCGTGATTATGAAGGCTGCCTTGGAATTCTGCTGTGGAGGTGGTACAACTTTGTGTGTTATTGAATCTGATACATCCTCAGAAAAACATTTTAAATTCAGATTCAGTATCTTCTGTGGGGAGAAAGGGTTTAAATCTGCTTTCTTTAATTGTCCTCTAGTTTCTGGTGTGCTATTAAGTCAGAGGGACAGAAGTAGGATATAGAACAGCCTGGTTTACATAAAACAGGCTGATGAAGATTACATGGGGCTACCACATGAGAATGAAAAGACCACGAGGCTGAATGTTTTTGACAGATTTTGAAGGAAAGACATTTGAATAAAATTTTTGAACAAATGCCTTTCAAAAGAATAAGGAACATTATTTTTTTATTTCAGTCTACTTCAACCAGGTAGAGAAATACAAGACAAAATATATTTTAGAAAAATTCTCTGTGGCGGCAGTGACTTTCTAATTAGAGATTTGGTCTTATATTTCATCTGACCTGTTCTGGGGGCTCTGCATGCTGTGTTAAGTGCTGTTAAAACTGGATACCATTGGAAAGGCTTGCTTTGTCCTTGCAGTGCCCATCACATTATTGCCTTGTAGAGATAATAGTTGTAGTGAGAGTTGAAATGCATTTGGATGAACCAGATAGTGCCACAGAAAGAAAAAAGTGCTTGAATTTTAAAACTTAGGTACAAACTTTAAAGATCAGTGATGCTTGGCTTTAGAGCTGGGTTAGATAAGAAAGGGGACCCTGTGAAGCTTGAAGCTCAAAAAATATCCTGCATAGCCATGACAGGTGCAGAGAGAGCATATGAGGGCATACTCACATGAAGTATTTAAACTGGAAAGAACTGCCAAAACATACCAAAGCAAAGCAGAGAAGTTGATGTGAAAACATTCTGAAGCAAAAATCCAAACTGTCCAATACTTTTCCCAAAGATTGTTATAATTTCTGTTTTTCTGACACTTCAGTGATAACAATTTGCATAGTTAAGACACCATGCCTGTGGCTCTGTTTCATTATAGTGCAAGTACTTTAGCCGCAGAACAAAAGTAAAGCAGTTTGATGTAATATGGATGTCTATTTGCACTCCTTTTAAGATAAACATTAGGCAATAACCATTTCTTTAGAGCCTGTGTATTGTTCATATGATACTCTCTCTTGTATAACAGTTCATGTTCATCAACATGATACATTCTTGCCTGATTTTCCAGTTCTGCCTTTCACTGAGGATATTCTTTTCTTTCTCTGATTGCTTTTTCTTCTGAGACCATTACTCTAGTTGATAGCTTCAGGTTATCATTGTATCCTATCTCCCTCTCCAATAAGCCTATGATTGATACTAATCTTCCTCATGGGACACATTTATAGGTTTCAGGATGGAAACTACTCTCTAAATCTTAGCTTTATATGTGCTGACAATTTGCAAGGTTGCACCTTATATTCACTTCAGGTGGCTTAGGGGAAAACATCAGCACCTGGTAATCATGCTTCTAAAATAAGAAGAGAAATGTGCCCCATATACCAAAAGTTACCCCGTTGTTCATCTCCTGTGCTGCTGCTCCTGCTCGTGGATTTTATGTAACAAGAAAGGGCTCAGTTCCTGTAGGTGGTCAATGTCCTGTAACCAAGCTCATGGCTTTTCTTTCCAGAGATAGAAACCATATTTTAATTAATCTAATGGAAGCTTTGACTAGCAGGCAGTGCCCTGAAAAGGAGTTAATGTGCCGGAAAACACTTCACACAAGCAGAAGACTCTTCATTGACTAATGTGCTTAACGGGACTTTTTCTAAGGAAATTGCTCCACGGAAAGCTTTGTGGAGTGCATTTGTTGGGTTTTTTCCCTCTTCATAATATAGCTGCATGTTCTGAAATTTAATTAGATTTAAGGACCATTTCAAAATAGGATTATTGTGTTTTTCCTACAGATTTTGCAGATGCCCCTCAGTGTATCATGGCAAAAAAAAAAAAAAAAAAAAAAAGAATTCCTTGGCAGAATACAACATAAGGTGCTGTGATCCATAGTGTGAGGAGTGCATGTGCTGGAGTTTGGCAATTTCACTGTCTTATCCAGTATCTGAAGGCAGAGTCCAGTTATATAACTATCTCAGAGGAGTCAATGGGAAATGACAATGCTAATGTTTCCACAATATTTGCATATTCAAGCTCCACAGCCCAAGGAACAAAGAGAAGTAATAAGAAATTCAATTGTTTTATCTTTTATCTTTTTAAACAGACATGCATTTATCTCTATGAGCAGATTTGCCAGACCTTTTTTGAATTGCAAAGTTTCACTGCAAATGCTTGTTATTTGGATTTGCATAAGGATTAACAATGTTGGGCAAGTGGTATCTCCTAACCCTTTCTGTTTACTTGTGTGATATCAGTCATTGGGATATAGTTTTGAAGGCAATCAGTGCTTTTAGTTCAGTGGTTAATGCAGTTTGTTTTCATGGTAAATTCTGTAATGTTGCAAAAGTGTACTTCAGCAATAATTATAAATGTATTTGCTCAGAGGATTTTCTCCCCTCTTTGACACCATTCTGTACCCGCATAAGGTGCTCTTATCTAGCATAATGGCTAAAGAATCAAAATTTATGAAACTTGAGGGGTTAGTCTGAGCTGGCATGCAGAGTGTAGAAATTAAGCTACACTCCCTCTATGAATACACATGTAAAAATGTCATGGTCAAAGCAAAATAAACTGTCCTCTTTTTGATCCAAACTAGGCACCACAAAATCAAAACTCACAGAGACTTTAAAAGGGCATTTACCTCAGCAAGTTGAACTTGAAAACTCTTCTCATGCTTTTGGTGTTTTAGTTTGGTTTTTTTGCTCCAGCTTTTTATACACAGAAGTGTATAAATATTCCTGCAATATTCCAATATGCATTTGAATGACTTCTGCTGTTCAGAGAAGACTGGCTTGATAGCATCATTTCATAGATGGGACTTGAAAAATAGCAAACTCTTTCAGCTTGTATGTGGTTGGGTTTATTTTGTTGGGTTTTTTATCTGCTTGGTTTTTTTTAGTTTGTTTTATTTTGGTTTTTTGTTTGTTGTTTGTCTGCTTTTTAATTTTTTTATTCCTTTCATAGTATTATGAAAGTACTATTCCATCAATGTATTACAAACCAAAAATAATCAGGGGACCTGCATGATTTTCCTGGGATCATGTCTCCCAGAGTCCTTGCATTGAGGAAATCACTTCTGAAGTGCACAGCTGTGCTTCAGTGATGAGACAGCTCGAGCCCCACAGCTCGCTGCATTGGCTCACACAACACAAGTTACTTGGCAAATGTGAAGCCTCAGCGTTTCTATTCTACTTTAAGGTGGTTGTTGGGAATCTCTCAAAGTACACTTGGCCTTACAGTATTCAGTCTTTTAGGGAAAATACTAAAGGAGGCACACTGATAGAAACAATACAGGTAGCTTGTCATGGGGGATGGACATAATGGCATGAGCAGCTTTACAGCTGGGGCAGTGCAGAATGTCAGGGGCTGACCAGTGCTGGAGCATTCGGCTGATTGTGATGTGCCAGCAGTGGGCTGGCCATGGCTGGAGCTCCTGCACAGCTTGGGATATAGTTGTGACAGGGGACTGTCCTCCAAGCCTCTGGGAGAGGAGCACTGGGAAGGAGCAGCCAGCCTGGCAGAGCAATGGTTCCCAGCCAGCAGCTTGTGAGAAACCAAAGAGCTGCTCAAAGCTACAAGAAAGTTAAAAAAATTTAAGCTGTCAGGACAAAATATTGTGTCACTGGCAAAGCCTTAAATATTTAGTGGTTTTGCTGGTGGCTGATGATGCAGCAATCAAGGGCAAGCCATAAGTAACAAATGGCCATGAACATGGTGTGAACTCAGGGTTCATTAGCATCACGTAGGAAATGTTAAGTTCTGTGCACAAGGCAAGGAACATACAAAGCAAACACTGAGGTAACATACAGTGAGTGTCACAAGCTGTTGTGCTTAGGCCAGGCACAATGGGCACCACGTGGAAGAGACATGAAACTCCTCCCAAAGAAATCGCCTGGTTTGTAACAAAAGGAAAGCAAGGCTGCTCTGGAATAAGGTCACTTTCTCCTGAACTGGTAAGACCGGCACTTACAGGGTTTATATGTGCTTTTTCAACCATTAACATACTGAATTACTTCAGTTGAACATGGGAACAGATTTGCTTTCCTGTACATCAGTCTTCTTTGTACCAGTGCTTTTACTTGTGCAGTCGGTGTGGGAGCTGTTGCAGAGAGGCTGTTGGTTCAGGGATGCAGTTCAGTGGCTGGTTCCTGCAGAGAGGAGCAGCTCTGTAGCCCCCAGCCCCAGCTCTGGCACGAGAGAGCTGGCCAACAGTAGAGGTGTTGCAGTGCAAGACAAACATTTTGCACTTTGTCTCAAGTGCTTCGTTAAAGGGTATCCATCCAAAACAAATTTGGATATTCTTTAACTTTCATGGTATCTCTTGTCTCCCAATACACTCTGAAGTCATCTGTGATATTTCCAGATGTATCCATGAGGAATGCTGGTGTTCATGAACTGACACGTGGTCTTTTTCTGCTGAACTCAGTAGTGAGCTGTTCTCACTGCAGGTCAATTTTTGTTGTTTTGGTTTGGGTTTTTCTGGGGAGGTGGGTTTGCTTGTTTGGTTTGATTTGGTTTGTTGTTGTTGTGGCCAGGTCATCATTGCCAAGATAAAATACTCTGGCTTTTATTTATAGAACAGAAATTTTTACGCTACTGACAATGGAGCGATCTGAACCCAGGGGTCTTGAAAGTAGGTCATTAAGGACTCAGTATAAGAAAAAGTGTGTTTTACAGTGTTCGTGATTTTACTGGAGAGAGCTGTCTTCTTATCTAAATCTTGGCTTTAAAATCAAGAGACTTCTATAAGCAAAAAAAATTAATTGATTTCATCACAAAGAAAATATTTATATCTGAGAATAACTTATTTTGTATCAGGAAGAACATTTTTCAATTTATTCTTCTTGAGCACTTGAGCATTAAAGTGTCTGAAAATAACATTTTTCGATCATTGGACAATGTAGATTTTAAAGTCAATAACAGAGCAAATTGCCTCAAATTGGAAAATACAGAAACAACCATGGCTTTGTTTTTTGTTTCATTAACCAAATCAGGGATTTGTGATAGAGCAGCAGCACTTCTGGGCTAATCTCTGGGAGTGGGAGTTGCCAGGAGTCAGTTTGGCCTGTGGGAATACTTGTAGCTGTGCTTCCTCAGGGGCACAAAGGTGCTGTTACGGGGTTTATCCCATGACAGAGTTCCCCTGCTGCCTTCATTCCCTCGGGATAGCCCATCAATCCTTGAAAAGCACCAGCTGATATGCCATCTTCTGGGGCTCCACTCTGTGAACTTGTACTGTAACCTCGGTTCTCCCTCTCTCCATGTGTGTCTTGAGATGACTGGAACTGAGAGGTGATTTGGGCAATTTTTTGGACAGTACTTGGTTCATGGTGCCCAAGTGCCTGACCTGTGTTGCAGCAGTTGCCATGTGCTCTGCCCTGTCAAAAGGAGCTGTCCAGGGAGTTCAGGTACACATGAACTGTGGCTGCTGATTAACAATGGGTACGTTCAATGTCAGCAGCTTTTACATGCATGATATGTTACACTTCAGAGTAATTAACAAGATGCTATAAAACTCGCCTTCCTCTCACCCTCTCCCTTTTGAAGCAAGGCTCCTGAAATATAACTCATATTTCATGGGGTTTGCTTTCTTTTCACTTTGCTTTTTTTTCCCAAAATATCACTGTAATAATTACTGTAACAGCGTTTTCTGTGGAGTTAATGTTCTTCTGGCTTAATGGCCCCTGGTTATTCTCAGGCCATCAACTTTTTCCAGCTGGTCATCAATCCCAAAGAACTGCCTTGTGCTTCCATTATTATTGCTTAAGTAGATGACATTTCTGGTGCCACCGCTGCCTCCCAGTGAGATGATATTACAGCCAATGGCATTTCCCCTCTTGCTCTCACTGTTGTCAAAGCATTATAAACAGCTGGGGTGAGAATGTTGTGCTGTTCCCTGTGAATTCCTCTGATAGTTTTTAGGTGCGAGTTTTGTAGACTTCAGCTGAAGGAATCTGAGTGAGGCAACTGAAAATGACTTGCCTGGAGCAGCTACAAGGGCTCAGCCCCCATGCATCATTCAGGAGGGGGCTGGGAATACCTGACTGTTCCACTCTAAAGACTATTTCCCAGAAGGAACATGTTTCAAACAAGATCTGGGACAGATGTTCTGGGGGGTGTTAATGTTCATTAGGTAGCCTCAGACCCCTCCCCAAGTTTCTACAGCTCTGCTCCCTTGTTTCCTAACAATTGATGGATTTTGTGGCAGGCTTTTTTAAAAGAAGAAGGAAGTTGGAGCTCAGTAGGCCAGAAACCAGCAGAGATTGTTTAGGTGAAAATGCCTTGCTATGTGGATATTCAAACCTGTGTGAGTTAACATTGGTGCTGACTACATTTCCTTTAACCTCATTAACACCTTGTCTTGCTTTCCCAAGCATGGTGGTGGAGCAGCTAGTTCACCTTAGAGCCTTTCACTAGGTAATTTATCAAAGTGGCAGGCGAAAGCTTAAAGGAAAATGCACGTAAATGCTACATTAGGAACCTTGGCTCACAAAGGCATGAACATTTTCACCCATACCATTAGCTCTGGATTATAGTCCACAGATGTGAAAGGGATGTTTATTGGGGGAGATGGAAATACAAGGCTTACTGGTAGAATCACTGTGCAGATTGTGTGCTTTTTCTTATTTTTTCTTTAATTAAAAAGCATTAAGCATTCATGAGCTAGTCTCACAGAATAAAAGAATCTCAGACTGTAACTGTAACCACTTAATACCTTCAAAATTAAAACTAATTACTACAGTAAAACACACTCATCAAGTACTCAGGGCCAAAGCATTTTCAAACAGGGGCCTGAGATTGTGTCAAACCTACATCATGCATCCTTTTCAGCTTTAGAGTTTTAAGCTGTGCCTCACTGCAGACTGATGTAGTCATTGGATACCTGTATATGAGTACATCAGAATGATCGAGCAACTACAGTTCAGTCTCTGTGCCAGGGGTTTATCTGATGGTTTTGGTTGGTTTTTTTGTTAGGCTGGTTTGGGTTTTTTTTAGGGGGTAGGTGGTCACTGTTGTTTGTTTGCTTTGTTGCTGTTGTTGTTGTTTTTCAAAGACACTAAGATGCACACCAAGTGCAAGATATTATTTCCTGGAGGGCTACCAAAGCACACCCTCAAACAGTTTTTATTTGCCTCACAATTTATTGTATTCTTCTTAGAAAGTAGCACTTTGGGAATACTGTTAACCCTTGCACCTTTTAGTTCTCATGCTGAGCAGTAGATAGTGACATACTCCTCTATAATTGATACCTGTGGTGGTGGCATACTTCAGTAACATGATTTATCATGCATTTTCATTTTCATGAAAGCTTGTTTTACTCTTCTGCTTCCATTAGGTCAGCACTCACTGAACAGGCACCTCCCATTCCATTTTACTGAGTAACTTTCAAACATGACCTGACAAGGTAGCAAAAGTTCAGTGCACTAACTCACTGTCATGTAGAATACACACAGACATTACTGACCAGCTCTGACTGTTGAACCATAAAGGAGGTACGAGAGCACCACAGTGCTTGTGGTGTAACTTGGAAATAGCAGGGAAGCACTGGGCCAGGGTATCAATCTCTTCCTGTAGCAAAATGTCCTGACCCCAGGGTTGAACACAGGAACTTAGGAAGACTTAGGATTTATTATTTCCCAAAAAAAAAAAGGAAGTGGAAAAATAAAAAATACTGTAATTATAGCTGTTATAGCAAGTGGAGGAAGGACAATCCTAAGTACTTGGGAAGAGTAGAGAGGCTGTTGTTATTTGTGTTTATGAAGCAGCGCTGGAAAGGAGGATTTACACAATGGGCTTGGCTCCACAGAGGAACTCTAAGGGCTGTACATCTACCCCATATTCCCCCCCAACACAGTACAGTAACAGGGCCCCAGCTACTTGGGCAGACTGCAGAGAGAGATTTCTGCACCTTGCTGAGGTTTTTGCTGTGAAATGCACCATGAAGGTGTAAAGCACAGCTGTGCAGGGACAGGGAGATGCCTGCAGCTGACTGTGTGTCTTTGCAGCCGCTGAGGATGCACTGCAGGAGCTGCGCGCTGGTCACCAGCTCGGGGCAGCTCCTGGGGAGCCGGCAGGGCCGCAGGATCGACGAGAGCGAGTGCGTGATCCGCATGAACGACGCGCCCACGCGCGGCTACGGCAACGACGTGGGCAACAAAACCAGCCTGCGGGTCATCGCGCACTCCAGCATCCAGAGGATCCTCCGCAACCGCAACGAACTCTTAAACATGAGCCACGGCGCCGTGTTCATCTTCTGGGGCCCCAGCAGCTACATGAGGAGAGATGGCAAAGGCCTGGTGTACAATAACCTGCAGCTGATGAACCAGATACTGCCTCAGTTAAAGGTGTACATGATTTCTCGCCACAAGATGCTTCAGTTTGATGACCTTTTTAAACGGGAGACTGGAAAAGACAGGTGAGAACTTACATGGGTACACCTAGGGGATGTCACAGAGTAGTAAAATAATGCAGTTTATATATACCAATTTCAGATCTGCTCAGAGGGACAATCCTGCCCATTAAATCCTCTGCCTCGTGAGTTGAAATGTGGCATGACATGCCAAATAACATCACTGGTAACATAAGTAAAGAATACGCATCAAAATGATTTGTATGGAGCACTGCCTCATCAGCCTAGAATACCAGAGTCTGCATGTAATGTTTATGGAGTCAAGGAGGCAGGAACTACTTAAATCTCACTTTGGGGTAATATACATTAAAGTTTTTTTTCACTGACGCTGAAAAATTAGAATGGATAGGTTATGTTTTCTTATAGAGGAAATGCCACCATTCAGTGAATTATAATAGCTGTTTATTGAATTTAAGCATTTTTGGAACATTGCAGCTGTAAAACTTCTTGTAAAACAAATAAACATTAGTCATACATTAGGTGCTTCAGAACAGTTCATCTTACATTTGCAACTGGAAAATGGAAAGTTATTATGATAGTTACATCTTTATGAGACTGTTTATGAGACTTGTAGGCTGATCTTCAAATCAAATTTGTAGTAAGTGACCCACTGCAGTACTTGAATATTTTCACATATAATATTTGAAAATGGGCATTCAAACTAAAGACTTCCCAGAATGAAAGACATTTCTTTTTAATGAAGTTCTGTTTTTTTCTTATTAAATATGCTGCTGTAAAAATGGCACAGGTTCCCCACTTAGATACAAATGAAGGGGTAGGTTTATTGTGCAGTAACTCACAGTCAGATGTTCTACCTTACAAATACAAAACACACACACCAAAGCTTTAACAGGGATCGATCCTGTTGTGGACTCGAGCACAGATCTCATTTTCTGGGCTACATGAGAAAGGCAGAACCGGTGTTAGAGGAAACTGTTGTACCCTCTTAGATGAAGGCAATGTTTGCTTGGCATTTGCTGCCTTTGTCACACCCCACATGGTTTGCTTGCAGAGCTCTGTTCAGTTATAGCAGATCTGAGTTTGTGGCTGACTCAGGCTCAAACCAGAGCACAGAGTAACTTGGTCAGTTTTGTAACATTAAATTGTAACATTAAAGGTTCTTCTCTTCATCTTCCAACTGATATATTTGGGTCTCTGCCAGAACAAGAAGGAAGGATAAGAAGAGGAGATACCTTGCCAGTTGTGATGTGTTTGTCTTTTCCAGAGTAAAGCAGAGTGAGAAGGTGAATTAAGCATTTGAGCCCTTCAAGCAATGTGCAGAGGGTTATCTGTGTGCTCAGTATTTACAAAGGCATGGAAGCCAACAAACTGCACTGTAACCTGGCCACCATGAGCCCCAGGGGGAGGCCCTGGACACAAGGAATGCACACTGCCAGCTCCTTTCCTGGACTGTGCTTTTGGTGATCCAGGGCAGGATCACGTGCTGTTCCCAGTTCTGAGGAACAGCTTCCCTTCGTGCCTCACTCTCAGAACTTCAGTTCTGCCATGGGGAGCCAGGGTCTCCTTCCTTCCCTGACACTGCCAGCATCCTGTTCTTTTTTTGCCACATGCTGTGCAATTTCAGGCAAGCTGCTCTTTCTGGTTCTGCATCACCCATCCAGAGCCAGAGGCCTGTAGTGAGTGTGATGGAAGCATTTCTTTTTCTGCACAGGCACCAGGCTCACGTCCTGAAATATTCTCAAGGCATTTGAGCCATTAATGACATTGTAACAAGTTTATAGTGAACTCAGTCATGGGCACTCGGAACTCTCAGAGTGAATCAAGGGCACTCAGATGCCAGCAAAAGTCAGCCTGAGGAACAGGCCCTGTTGATTTTAATAAACTGCAGGCTCTGCTCTGAATGAACCACTCCTTTAGAGGGCACAGACAGCATACTTGAAGGGCTAAGAAGATTATAACAGGAGATGAAAATAAATGAATAAGCTGCACAGAAGAAAGGGAAAATGAAAAGAAACTTGGATAGGAAATAATTTGTAAGGGAAAAAGTTCAGGTACTTGTGGGGGCAGGAGCAGAACACTGTAAGGCCCAGAATGCTGCTGCTCCCTGGGGGTTTCTGCTGAACTCCTGACATTCGTGCCTACAAAAAAATAAAGGAGGGAGAGAGAAGCATGATTGCAAGGTTGCAAGAATCAGACTATTAATTTCCATCTTGAAAATGATGAGAAGAAAGGTAACTGGATGTATTGTGCTTTTTGGAAAAAAAATATTTTGAAATTAATAAGAACCTTCAGAAAACATTGCCAGTTAAATAGCATGGTGAAAGACAAAGGCTGCAGAGCAATACATTTGGCATTATAAAGTAACTGTACTTGAAAATAACTTTATAATTGAATAAGGGTACATTAAGAAAATACGATTCAGAACCAATATTATAGTAATTAGATAAAAGCAGCATAAATGAAATAACTGCAGGAAGAGTATTTCCAAAGAGATTATAAATGAGATTCTGGTGGAGCAGAAAGGCCTTTAATTGTAATTTAGTGTGCACTACAGAATTATCAGCACAGTGTGTTAGTTCATCATATAAAAGAATATCTGATAATTTCCCCTAATAAGCACATGACAGTTCTTCATATTCTCTCATTACTGCTGATTAGGTATAAAAATAGTATTCTTTTGTTGGACTCTTGCTCAGATCTTTTAGGAAATGCAAGACACCGTAACCCTGTTTCTGTGTTGCTGTCCTACAGACATGGTATTTAAAGAGGGCAGAGTGGTACTTGAATGAATTTTTGAATCTTTATTTGGTTATTCAGCTTCTAAGCCGGTTTAGTTATATTCAGTTGTTTTCCTATTTTTGGAAAGCACTAAATGACAGCCTAAGTGTGTGTAAGCAGAAAAGAAGCTAACCCAGAAAATTAAGCAGAGAGCCTAGCTGGGTGTCCTGCCCTGGGCAAAGCCTTGGTCATGTCTGGCTGCAGTTGCTCCCTTGGTTTTGGAATGTAAGTGTTGGGCACCTGGAACAGTGGACTTGTGCAAGCTCCAAAGCACTCTTAGCCTGAACATGTTCCTGAATTATCTAGTGATTCAGAGCTCATAAACTCTCAGGTGGCAGAGAAGCAAATTTTTTAGGCTTTTCCCTACCATTCTTTTTCCTAATAATTTTGAGCCAAAAATTCTTACTGTTTTATATTTTTACTGTGCCTAAAGACCTCCACTGAGCTTATGACCCAGCTCTGACATTGTGACAAACTGCACCACCCCCTCCAAGCTTCAGTGCACAGTCAGAAAATAAATAAGGCCCCATAATTGGAAATAATGAGATGCTTATAACATGTCATTCTCCAAATGCTAGCTTAGCTTGAAAGTCTGTGTGTCAGGAGCAGTAAAAATGTGTGTTTCGAGAGTTTAAACATTACCAGGTGATCCACTAAGGACAGGACAAATTACCTAGGCTCCTCAGCATCCTCCAGGCATATTTAGTCAAAGAATTCCCTTATGTTTAGAAGTGTCTTTTTAAGCAGCTGGCACAGACACCACCACTTCTTTTTTTTTTTTTCCTTGTAGTAGTCTGATTCCCTGAGGAAATGGGAAACCTTGGTACAAGGCATTCCTCAATCTGACAGTGCTCAAAACATCTCCTCCTACTGCCCTGTAGGTGACCTACTTGGAACCAGCTTGTTTAGCATTAGCTTGGAAGCTGTGTGGTGGCTCCTGTCAGCTGAATTAGATGTTAGTGATTGCTGGCACTTGCTTGCAGTGGCTTTCGTGGCCTCAGGTCCCTGCTTCCAAGAGTGTTCCACATCCTGCTATCACTGGGTAAACTGTAAAAGATGGCCTTGGAACTTGGGCCAGGACCTGGGATTTCCTGGTGACTTCTCTGAAGAGAATCTCATGTTTTCTGCTGTGCTTTTTTGGGGGGCTGTGATCAAGTTTCACAGATATCTGGCAGATAGAGGTGTGGGGGAATGGGATTAATGTAGGTCCTACATTAATACATTCAGGTAGAGTGCCCAGGCCTTCCCAGAGCCTGCACTTGCTCCCCTGGTGCCTCAGCTTTAGTAGGAGATGAAGGGAGAGCCTGTCACTGTGACAGGCTGTCAGCAGGGATCTGAGGACTCTTTGGGCTGCAGATAACACAAGCCTCAACTTCTTCCTGATGGACTTTCCTAGCTGGGTGAGGAGCCATTAGGGAGAATTCCTGTCTTATTCTTTAATACCATTTGAAAGGAGACCTTTGAGTGAACCTTTGCAGATAAGAACCTGTGATACAGCAAAATTTAAACACAACTTTTAAATCCCTTACATCAGTGAGCAGTTACAGGCTGGTATCTCCTACTTTGCCTGATTTATACTGGGATCAGTTGAGCTTCTTTTAAAGCCATGTCCCAGCCTGCAGTGAAGGCAGGAGAGGTGCTGCCTTAGGGGCTCCCTGCCATCGCTCTCATTCCCATTGTCAGGCTCCCCTCGGGCAGGGATGGCACCTGGGGTGGTTCCTAGGATGATTTCCCCAGGCTGGGAGCTTCTAGAAACCAAGTCAGAAGGTCAGCTAAATATTAATGGGTCACCTAAAATTAATTACAGCGAGGAAAGTTCCTGCCCAGATTACTCCACTGACAGGAGGCACCAGAAAAATCATTAAAAGATGGACGAGCAAAGGAGTCTTGGTTACCCAGTTTTCAAAGCCTTTTACAAGAATGAAGAAAATGCCGAGAAATTGCTTCAGAATGAATGAATAAATAAATAAATCTCGAGAATTATTTGCCAGCTTAGAAACTTAATTATGTTTTTGCTTTCAGGAAGATATCCAACACTTGGCTTAGCACCGGCTGGTTCACAATGACTATCGCATTAGAGCTCTGTGACAGGATAAATGTTTATGGCATGGTGCCACCGGATTTCTGCAGGTAGGATTTATTTTCTAACCATTATTAGCCAACAAAGTTAATGTTACAGATAAATATCTGAATCTTTTAATCTTTTTCTTTTGCAACAAGTCTTCAGTCCTCTTAAAGCAATTAATGAGATGCCCCATGATCTCATTCTGAAAACAACAAACAGCATTTAATTATGTTATATAAAATATTTTAAAAATTTGTTTGTACTGTGGGAGAATTAATCCATCTTGTTGCTTTCTTTTAGTCTCTGAATATTTATCAGCTAAAAGTAATGGAATAATTGGCATGAAATTAATCTGAAGAAAGAAGTACGGGAAAACATTACTTTTAATTTGTTTTTCGAGTTCCCCCCAAATTAATAGAGGAACAGTGTTCTCTCAGTGACTAGTTTCTAAATTGAACTTTCTGTGCAACTCAAATTAACATTATTGTACCTCTGTCACGCAAATGCCAATCCTGCAGCTTCCTAAATGGTGTCCAGGAAACCGTCCCATGAATTTGGCCCCAGAGAATCAGTGCTGTGATCCTGTTGTGGGCATGGCAGGGGTGGGTCACAGGAGGCAGAGGCAGCACAACTGTGCCAGTGGGAGCTGCTGTGCACACAACAGCCTGTGCCCTTTTCCAGCCCCCTTCTGCCTCCAGCCATGCTCAGGACCCAGCTCATGGTTAGCTTTTCCCACTGTGGATCAGTGACGCAGGGAGAGGCTCCAGAACTTCCAGTGCTAGACCAAAATTGCATTAGCCACTAGGTACCAGTATGAACACAGACAAATTTGTATTACAGCAGCAATCTTGATGCTGACATAAGTCTCACCTGTCCACCCAGCACTAGCCCAGCACTGAGTGGTTCCTGCCCACAGCTGGTGCTGATCCCATTTGTCCTGCTGGGTGACCTGGGAAGAGCTGGAGCCAGTCTGGAATGAGGCCTCAGTGCAGCATTTCATCACCTGCTCACAAACCCCTCTCACCAAAAAGTACTTGCTTAAATTTTCTAGTAGTGATCTGTCTCAAGTGTGGTTCATGGGGTAATTCCAGTTGCCTTTCAGGGGCAGGGAGGGCAAGGCTGCAGTGCTGGGTCAGTCTCCAAGAATGGGACTGCTTTGACTTTCCTCTGAGCACTTACAATGATTGTTCAGGAATCTGCATTTGCCTTGGGCACGTTGTAGAAATCCCCAAAGAAATCACAGCATAAAATGTCAACACTAAACTCCACTTTGTGAGAATTTCTACAAATTATAACAAAATACTGATGATAAATGCTGTGATGTACTGCCAGACTTCAGCATGAATTCTCCAAGGAAAATTGCAAACTAGATCAGATATGCCAGACAACAAATACCTTCCACAGCATCTCGTTCTTCTGTCATCTCAGTTGGCCAACACATACTGCTTCAGTTTCTGTAAGTGGCTGGTCTGTCTTACTCCAGAAGGGGCTGTATTCCCATGGCACATGGAAGTAATTCTTAAACTGATGATCTAAAAATACAGAAGACAGCATTTTACTGCAAAATAATGTGTAATCCTTACATTTCAGACAAAGTCAGAATAGTTTAGATACATATTAAAAAAAGCCAGCTAAACCCAAACAAACTGTTTTGAGAGAGACTAAAAATGTCACTGAGAGCATATGAAAGGCTTTCATAGAATCAATACACTGAAATCAAATGGACTTAAATTATAACACAAGAAAGGCTGTAGATCAGTCCTGCCAGTGAAAGATGTAATTGTTCTTACAGCCTGCATAAAAAAAATCTTAACATAAAGGTACACACACCTGGTTGTAAAAAGGTCATTTCTTAATCAAAGTAATATGAAATGTCTTTACTTCAGCTTGATTCCTCAGGGAATGAAGGGGGAAACTGTAGTTGCCATGCCTGGAAGAAGCTGTCCATGAAGATCTGTGAAAGGAGTTTCTTGCCATAAATATAGTTAACCTTCTTAGCTGGCTCTTCAGCCACTCATTAAGAAGTTAAAACAGTGCTTTCTTTCAAAGAAATAAGACAACAGAACAGAATAGCAGAAATAAATATCCTGTAATTCTAAGCCATATTTCCTGGTTTTCAGTCAGAATAAGAATCTATTATTAAAATAAAAAAAATCAAAACAAAAAGTCCCAACAAAACAACTGAAATGTGTGTGTGCTAGATGTTGAAGGTATTCTACTTGCTGTGCAAATAAAGAATCATTAAGATTGAAAAAAAAACCACCAAGAAATCTTATTTCTGTTCATAATTAGTATCACCAAATTTATAACTTCAGCAGATAGATACCCATTCATTTTTAAGTATTAATTTGTGGAATAAGTAATGAGTGTGGTGATCACTGTCATGGAACTAAATTAGTGTCACATTTGTAACGTGAAGGACACCTCAAAGGTACCAGGAATCTCATGCTGTTGATTCTGCTACAAATTATTAGCTTAAGATCATTAACCAAACTGCTTTGCACCCGTGCAGGAAAAAATAGTTTAGTGAAGGAGTCTGGAACAGAGACTAGAAGATTTGTCACTATTACTTGCAACAAGGTGTTTTAGATTCATTTTTATTTACTTTCACTGGACACTGAGTTTCATAGCTGAACTGGACTTGGTGTCCTAATTATTTTAAATTTCTAGTACTTTACCACAAAGCTATAAGTAATTTCAAGCCCCTTTGCTTGCTACAGATTTATGCTGTAGTAAGGGTTAATGGCTTGATATTGCTCTCATGCTGCCTTGTGCCCTCTGTAATAAGATGAAAGCTTCTGCTTCCATGCACATTGCAAACATTTCTCTGAAGTGTGCACACCTCTCACTCACTCTTTTGTCCCAAGACAGACAAGCTATACATCTTGCTGTATTTTTTCCAGTGCCCAGGGATCCAATCCAGGCCTTTCCAGATGGGAAGCACTTCCCTCTCAGAATTCCCTTTGGCAGCCCTGCATGCACAGCACTCACTCCTCAACTGGGACATGATGGATTCTCCTCTTGCCTCCCTTCAGCAGCAGCCTGACAGTGGTGCCCAGATACCACAGCAGTTCCTGAAGGCACTGCAGGGCTGCTGCTTCCCTTTGTGGGTGCTCAGCAGCAGGGCTGGGAAGGACAAGACAAGCCTTAGTGAGTTTGTAGGAATTCCAGCCCCTGTCTGTGGCATTACGGCAGCAGGGACAGAAAGGCTGGTTCCCTGCAGGTCTCAGGGTACTCCTGTACACAAGGAAAACTCAGGAGGTTAGTGAGATGAACCCTCTTTAACTCTTCTCCTCTTCATGGGCATTCTGGAACTCCCAGAAACTTAAAACTTAATTCTGAGCCTTATTTTAACTAATATGAGTAATTTTCATTCCAGTTATTGAACCAGATAATTTTCCTGTAAGAATCCTCATTTGACTGCCAGGTCATTTTTCATGATAATTCACCTGAAAATTGGTATTTGAAATACTTTAGTGTTTTCTTACCTCTCTCTCTCTCCACTTTCAGTTCCTTTAATCAAATGCAAAGCAGCAGTTGTTGCTGGTTACATTTGCTGGAGCTTATGAGAAACTGTAAGCTGTATGTGAGCTAGTCCTGCTCTTTGGTCCATATGCCTCACCTCATTAGCTTAATAACAAAATGCATACATGGTTTGGAAGACAGGACTAATTATGGAGGTCAGGGAAGGGAGATCCTGGGAATGGAAGGCAAAAGATTATCTAGAAATCTTCATGGTCCTGACACAGCATCTTGCCCATCACTCACCATATAAATGACCCTTTACTCACACATCAAAATACGAATTCTTTTACAAAGTATGTCAGTACCTATAGTTTTAGAGGATTGATTAAGTATGGCTCTTCATTTCTAAGGAAAGAGGCTGACCAGAATGTGGTATGGGGTGGCCTGGTTTCCTTGCCTTTTTTCTTTTGTGTTGTACCTCCAGCTTTTGCTGTAGGTGGATACCATCTGTGGGAAAATGTGCACTCAAGTGGCAAACAGCAGCTGACTGGCAGGGTACAGGCACTTCCATGGATGCTGTGCTGGCAGGAAGCTCAGGATATCTTACAGAGGAACTTCCAGAGATTCCTCCCAGCTGTGCTATTAATATGCATGCAGAGTCTGACAAAATACTGATTAATGTCCAGTATCAGTCAGTGATAAAACAGCATCTGTTTTAATGTTAATAAATGAGGTGGCAAGCAATTTCCTTATAGAAATTACTCATGCATTTCATTTGCTGGTGACACAAGCTAATTGCAGAGTTAGAAGATAACACAGCACAGTTAATTTGGGTTATGGTGTACTCAAGCCAGAATTCAAATCCAAAGCTTACCAGCATGCAATCTGGGGGAATCCAGAACTCCCATAAAATGAGAAGGTCCTCCATTATGTAAATACCCTTCAGAGTTCCAAATCTAAAAGACAGCTTTTGGAATTCAGCTTTAAAACCTCAGCCAGCTGCAGAGTATTCCTAGAGAGGTCTGCAGCCAGCAGTCCCCATTCCTGTCCTGATCTCAGCCCCAGCTCAGCCAGCAGAGCTGCACACGAGGCCTGACCCCGCAGGCTGCCTGCACTGAGCTCCTGCCCCTCTCCCCTGCCAGGCCCTCTGTACTCTGTGCTGCACCAGGTGCCTCTGGGCTGGTTCTGGTGGCATGGTGCACAGGATGCAGTGACCTGGTACAGCCTGCCAGCAGCTGGGGACATCCACTTAGGAAACACTGGTATTGTTCAGAACCTTCCATGGAATGTGGAATCCCTGGCTTCAAGACCACCTTGCCTGGAGGGACCTGCAGCCTGAGAGGGTCACTTTGCCCCTTAACTGGGGCTGCATTTTTCCCAAGTCTGTTGGACATATGATTTCAACTTTACTAATCCTAACTTTAAAGCAGTAAATTTATACCAAGCTATACAGGTTGAGGACCCAAGAATAAAATCCAGCTTTAGTGCAAGAAGGAGGAGCAGTCTGAGTGAAAGGCACAGGCCTATTTGTTTAGTAGTTCTTAACAAAAACACGTCACATGAAAATGTATCCTATTACATTTATAGTAACCATACCAATTATTCATTTAAGCAACAATAAGAGGTCCAATGTATCAAAAAAGTGAAAAATTAATTGAAGATTGAGTTCTAATAGTTGTAGTTTACAAATAATAAATTTCTACATGAAGGGCAGCTTTAGATTACAAATGCATTTTCTGTAGGTGAGGTGATGAAGGATTTTGTTTCACTCTTATGTATTCCAGTGAGAATATATTTAATAAGTTTAGAATCCATCTTATTCTAGAAATGTAATTTTATTGTTGTTCTGGTCTTGTAAGATTGATCACCATGTTGTGTTATAAGGAAGGCAGACTGATCGAATTAAAACGTTAATCTAAGGCACAAATGGGAAGCAGCAGCAATATCATACATTACTCTGCATATACAATATGGATAATGGCAAAATAAGAAAAATTAGAAAATTGCGTAGGTGACAGAATTACACAGTAAAAATAATGACCAGCACAGACTACTGACAGATTGTGGATGCATTCAATTGAAAGTGACCTTAAATATTAGCTCTTCAAAATGAAAATAATCAACTGTATATTAGAGCTGACAGCCCTGAGTCTGTATCAGATTTCTTGCTCTGTGCTGGGGTCCTGTTCAGCTCAGGCTGTAACACAGCACAGCTCCAAGGCTTCACTAAATGCTGATACTGGAAAATTTTCTGCTACAGCAAAATAGCTGGTAGCAATTAGGGAGAGAGGGATACAATTGGGTAATTCTGTCTGGGATAGCTTGCTCTCTTAGTATTTATGACACAGAGAGAGTGTGAGTTCCTGTCAGCCCAAAACGCCCATGCCTAAAGTAATAAACCATCATGGGTATAGGTAGAGATTAAAATAAAAGAAGAATGAATTGCTCTGGCTTATTATAATACAGATGTGCCATTTACAGAATGTTACATGGAAACACTGAGGTCAGAACTGCTAAAATGAACTTTATCCTAAGTATCTAATTGGTGTTTGGCATATCCAGTGTGTCACCACGAGTCACTCATCTCCCGCTGGGAAATGTGAACGGGTTCACAAGGTCAGATGGATACTATGGGTGAACTGGTTTAATTTTTAGCTTAGATACATGAGAACTACTGTTGTAAAATAAAGAACTAATTTGTGCATGAGATGTTTGATTAAAATGCCAGCACCAGCTGCCTGTAGCACTGACCTGGCGAGCAGGCTCTCACTGAAGCTGTGCTCTCGGAACCTCGCGCAGCATGCTGGGAACGCTCAGCTGAGCTGACGTGACACAGATCACCACCTCCATCTGTCATCTCCTCTTTCTTCCCCAGTTCAGGAAATACCTCTGCAGGACCTTTAACAAATCACAATCCAGATTTAAATCTCTTTTAAGCAGTTTACTTCAAATTTCATAGTAGTAACACAGCCCTCCAGCACTCTCCCTTGTTTCTGAGCTACTGCTGTCCTTCATTTAGCTGGGAGGAAGAGGATTAAAGGAGAGCAAAAGAAAAAGCAAAGAAAACTCCTTTGCCCCATTCTGATGTATTAGATATGCAAGAAAAAAACCAGCTACATGGTTTAACTGGGAGGAAAAGTGGATTTGAGCCCATCAGTTCATTAAAGATAGCATCTTTTCAATCAACAAGAAAGAATATCTTGGGCTTCCATCTATTTTCTTTTTTCCACAGGGATCCTAATCATCTTTCAGTACCTTATCACTACTACGAGCCTCTGGGGCCAGACGAGTGCACAATGTACATTTCCCACGAGCGGGGCCGCAAGGGCAGCCACCACCGCTTCCTCACCGAGAAGCGCGTCTTCGAGAACTGGGCTCGGACATTCGACATCCGCTTCTTCCAGCCCGACTGGGAGCCACAGCCGCTGCCTGGAGCCCAGCCCGAGGCCAGCCCGCTGGCCTGAGCACGGACACACAGACACACAGACCCAGCCCGCTGGCCTGAGCACGGACACATGGACACACAGAGCCAGCCCGCTGGCCTGAGCACGGACACACGGACACACGGACACACAGAGCCAGCCCGCTGGCCTGAGCACGGACACACGGACACACGGACCCAGCCCGCTGGCCTGAGCACGGACACACGGACACACAGAGCCAGCCACGGCACCTCCCACAGGAGCCTCTGGGCTTTGGGCCAGAGGGCAGCCTGGAGGAGCAGGGTCCCAGGGTGTGCAGCTGGCACAGGCAGGAGCAGCAGGCAGGAATGGCGTGGAGGAGCAGCACACACCCCCAGTACTTGCTGTTAAACTGTATGAACCCAGTCTGTCACCTTTTGGGGCCATCTGACGTCCTCTGTGTCTGTGATTCATGAAACACAATCTGAGTGTCATTAAGGGACCTTTAACTCATTATGGCTTTTTTAAGTGCGATGTCACTGAATTTTCATAGTGAAAACTTTCCGTATTTATTTAATGGTTTTTATGCAACCTAGGCCAGTATTTTTCTAATTCACAGTTATGTGGTTATCTTTCATAATCTTTTAAATCCAAAATTAATATTGCTGATGGTTTGAAGGGCCTAGCTTTTTATTTATAAAACTTGTTTGAAATATATAATTCTATATGGCATGTAATTAATATTTGATCAAGAAATGTTGGATTTCTTCTAAGAATTTTGGGCTCTGTTCCAGCCTAAAGCCTTTAACAGCAAGAGTGGTCCCATGCGCAGATCCAGCTCACTTTACATTCTAACATCTTATGTTAATAGGAAAATGGTAGTGAAAATTCTGTTTGATATTAATGTGCATTTGCTGCTGTGCTATTGAGCTGCTGTTTTTTAAATAGGGGTGGGAGGAAGGAGGGCAAACAAAATTTATCCACAAAAAGCCAAACCCCCCACTGGCCATGGCAGCAGCTTCTCAGTGAAGACAAGCTAAGGCTGGATGGGTTGTGTTCTGTTTTGCCTCTTGTACTCCTGCAAGAGGCTGCCAGCAACCCCCCTGAGGCAACTGACTACGAAGCAGGCCACAGCTGCTCAGCACAATGTGACCAAATTTCTGGAATGAAGAAGGTAAACTACCAGTACTACAATACCAGTCATGGTAGTCATGGATCACAGCACTGCACCTGCAAAAATCTCTGCTTTCTACTGTCCCAAGATCATCACTGATCTCGGAGATTCTGGATCACACTGAAGCTGGGATATGAAAAGTGTTCCATGAGTACAAAATTGTCCTCCTGAGAGGAGCAAAGTTAAACTCTGCTTTTTTTTCCATGAAGTCCCTGTATGTGGTGAGTCCCTGCAAGACAAAGGGGAAGGACAATGCTCATGCTGTGTATGGAACCTCACAGGGGGAATTACTGGGTTACATGTGGCTTGTGAATAAAGAAGATTTCAGTTACAGTATTACTTTTCCTTTTGCTTCACAAATATCAAATCTCAAAATTTTTTTAAGTAATCAGTAACTATTGCATGAAACATATCTCAGGTGATGAAAAGTGTCTCTCATTAGGCAAGTGCAAAAGCTAGAACAAAGATACTACCTTTAAACACCTAAATCCAAGAAGCTGAACCTCAGAGGTGAGACACAGAACTGGACCAAACACTCATTTAAACCCCCTTATAACCCATGGTCTTCCTCTTTCCAAAACTGGATAGCAATAGCTGCAGCTGCCCCACAGATACAGCTGTCTGGGGATAAAGTGAACTGTCCCTGGCAGGGGCCAACTGGTGTCACCTCTGTAACACTGCCTGAACCTGAAGTGCAAGTCTCCAAGAGCCACTGTCCTGCTGCAGCCCTGCCCACTATCAAAAAGTAAGAATCTATAATGTATTTTGCCTTAAAAGCTTTATTTTGGTGTTCTTCCTGGTACACACCACTCAGCTTACAAACTGAATGCCAAGTGCATGTTACCTTTCTCTTGACAGCTGGTGTTTACCTCTCCTTCTTTCACTGATGGTGTTTTATTTCTTCCACTTGATTTCACTGCATTCTATAAAAAACAGAATGGGTTTTGAACTAATGGCAGTTTGAACATTCCTTTCAACATGTGTACTGGGTGTGTATGCAGCATATATTGCCCCAATTGATGAAACCTGTCAAACTGATTTACAGATTGTTTCTAATGTGACTGCAAGACATGGTACAGATCACAGTAGGTCCTCTGATGCTTCTGTCCCTGTTTTATTACTGATACAATAATAAAAAGATCTTTTCATTTTAAACTAGAGCTCTTAGTTTTTCCATCACTCAAGGGCTGCAGGATGTGTATGCTATATGTTTAGCTATGTTACTGTTAAAATTGGATCATTTAAAGATAGAGTACACTGGTCTACTTCCAGTATTCTGTGGAAACACAGAGACTTGCCAGACCCCACTGTGTTCCACAGGCTTGTTCCCTGTCTGCAAGACTGCTCAGTGTCAAGTATATATGGGGAAGCACTAAGAATATGAAGAAAAATGGAATGAAATGTAAGGGCACTAAATCTCCTAAGACAGCCAAGCTAAGCATTGTAACTCATTCCTTGTTCAGTTTCTGTTAATAGCTCTGTGTTCTTGCTACCCTCATACACATATTTTAAACAAAACAAGCCCAAACTCACTTTAGTCTCATCAGCCTCCTGTGAAGTTTCAGCAAGGTCCCCCATCTAATTACAAAAATTATGAAGGAGCATTTTCTAAGTCACACCTGTATATATAAAAAGGAATTTGATGAAGCCAAGGAGACAGCAAGTTTTAAATAGATCACACAGATTTACATGGAACATAAATTGAGTCCAAAAAGCACAAGTTATAAGAGTGCAGAAGAAATGTAAATAACTGTTAAAGCACTGCAATTTTAATTAACAAATCACTGATGTATTTCTCTACAAATGCACAATTTTTGAACTACAGAATCCTGCTGCATTTCAGCCTGATGTAAGGTTTTATGGCCTAGTTATAAACCAAACAGATTTATGACAGAAAATGCTGTCAGCCTAGGGATAAGTAGTACAAACTAGGCACTGCTGCCATTCTCTGCTTTATGCTGTCATCTCATACTCTTCACTATAATTTGATTGATTCATGATCTGCAGAGCATCATTTCACATATTAAAAGCTGTTGCAAAACAGTGTTTACAGATATCAGCAATTCCAAGATCTATGTTAGTTTAGTTCTGAATTCCTTACATACCTTTAGGCTTTTACACTTGCCTTTGTCAGGAGATATTTTTCATCTTGAAGAACTGTAGCTCTTACACCATGATATGTGCAGCTGGAATTGAGAATGATAAAGAAAACATCTCTGCAACTAAGAACAAAAATTACCACAGCTGCTTTGTGTTCTGTTGGCTCAATGCCGACAGCACCATGGTACAAAGCAAAACCATGATGCACATGGAGAAACCTTCCACCCAAAGTGCTACAGACCTCACAAAGTTAACACTTTATTCTTCATAAGGAAACTGAGGAAAGGAGAGGTTAAAAAATTAAGACCAAGTTACAGCCTTGGAACAAGATTTGGGAGAGATTGGGGGCTGCTGACTGGCAGCCCTGGCTCCATCCAGCAGAACACACAGTGGTACTGCCATGTCCATTCACACAGGCAGGAAACTGATAAAATCCTTCTGGAGCTGCTTCCCTGGGACTTCCTGCTTCCCTGCTGCATTTTCCAGGCAGATTTCAAAGGAAACTTAAGTGATTTTTACCCAAAATACCTCTAAGGTTGCAAGGAAACAGTAAGATAAAAATAGCTGGAAAAGCATTGGGGAATGGGGTGAGGGGAATCTAAACAGTAAGGAGTGAAATGTGCCTTGTGCCATGTAGCTTTATTCCCCTGGAATATGAAGATCAAACTCAGGCTGGAGCTGACAGAGGAATGTCCTGGCTCAATAGCAATGGCTGTCATGCACAGATTTCTTTGCAGTATTCTGTAAGCTGAATGTAAGTGGCACAAAAACTCTTCCAAAAATGCTGGTAATAATTTCTGTAATGAAAGTTAATTATTTAATCTGATGCAAGGAGACACAATTTCTAATTCAAATTAAAACATAGCTTAGGGGTTAAAAAAAAATAAGCAGTTGAACAAAGACTATTTGTAAGGCAGCAAAAGGTACAGCAAAACAAAAGGAAGTACAGAAACCTTATAGGTACCAATACCTCTGTCTTCCCTGGACTACCAGTTCATACTGATCACTTTGAACTTCCAGCTGCCTGCTGCAAAGACACACCTTGCATATAACAAACACAGGATTTTGTAAGAAGAAAAAAAATTAGGGACAATCTTGTTTAATAAAAAACTAGTAAATATTCTTTTTAAAAACTCTAGGAAATAGGAAAGGGCAAATGTCTAAGGTGGTGTGAAATTTCTCTGTGCTGAAGCAGAACAATATAAAATTCAAAGACTCTTTTCTAAAATGAGTATCAAATGGCACTGCTTATGCTAAATATCCTTAAAACCACTAGACTGTTAAATGTTTTTCACACTGAAAATTACACCAAAACATGAAATGTCAAATGATGCCCTTTGACCAGCATGTGGGTGGGGATTCAGCATCACAGCAGAAGCAAAGCTGGAGATTTCACCTGGGCCATCTGTGGAACAAACTCCAAGGCAAAGGCAGAGTGGAACCAGGCCCTGAACCAGCAGCCCCTGGGAGCTGAGCCCCTTCCAGGGGCCAGTGGAGAGCACAGGGCTGCACTGCACTGCAGGGAGGAAGGGACACTCCCTTTGTCCTGCCTGGCTCTGAAGGCCAGGCCACACCAGAGAAGCTGCACAGAGATCACCAACACAGTGTCCCTGTCTGCTGTGAGTGCTTTCACCAGGAGTTGTCAGGAAAACACAACAGACAGGAAAACTACAGACAACCCAGCAATCCAGAAAAACAGATGGCAACCTGTGAGAACAAAATCAGGAGTCATAAAGAAGACAGATTGGCTAAGATGTAATGCAGCTTTTGTAAGCAAACCCCTGCCTTGCAAATCTGTTTGGCGTTCTTCAAGGTTTTCTGAAGCAAGGGGACAAAGAGATCCAAGTGATGGATCTGCTTGGAATTCCACAACTAGGTTTGCAAAAAACTTCCAAAGAAGTTACAGTTAACACAGAAAAAAAAAAAAAAAGTAAGATCCTCACTCTATGGAACCTTTCTGAACATAGGAAAATAAGGCTAAGAGGATACAGCGTCATCTTAAGGGTACAAGCAGAATTCCACAGGAAAAATGTCACAATATATTTTCCTCTATTTTTCTACGCTGTTCCCTTGGTAGCTACCATAGGCCATTTCTAGATGCAGGACACAGGAGCTAGACTGCATTTAAATAAATAGATAGATGAAAAATATGCAAAAATGCATCCAGTGATCATCACCTTGTACACTAAAGCCCAGTTCCAGCCTTGCCATACTCTCCATGGGAGATCTAACACAGGAACTGCATTCTCATTTTACTGACAGCAATGCCAAAGCACCCAGCACATATGGAGAACAAGACTGCACCCTTTTTAGCAGACACAGAAAGTCATCTTAGTAATTTCATTTCTGAGAACAGGTTTGTCTTATTTAGGACATCTCTAGTGCTATTTAAATCTGCCAGTTTCTTTACACAGCCCAGACAGGTGTTAAGATAACATGAGTAACTTTTAGGACACTAGCTGCTTCCTGAAGTACAGAGAAGATAAATGGAGTAATTCATATGTGGCAAGGTATAAAGTTTTAGGATTTTGCTGAGTTAACTTTGGCTGTCAGGTCAGTTGGAGCCTATTATGATCCAAACACAGAGCATGGTGATAGTCTGTCAATAGCAAAACAAAGGAATTTCTGAAGGGAACCATTTGGTGTGGCTTCATTTAAGGCAAGATCTTAGGTTAGGTTTATGTTTTAACACAAAGACAAAAGAAGTGAACAGATTTATAGTCTATGAGGATATGCTTCCCCATTGCATCCTGGCTGCACACAAGGCCAAAACTGAAAGTGGTTACTGATAATCAGTGGGATTGCCCATTTGTGTTGGAGAAAATTGGAACATTTCCACAACTACATCATTATTTTTTAACTGGCTGTACATGTGTAGATGTGCATTACATGAAACACTGAAAAGCTCTTCCTCGTCCCTCCACTGCAAATGATGCTGCAGAGAAGGAGCAGATTAAAGAAACCAGCAACAACAAGTGCAGAAAGCCTTATATATATATGTAAAAAAATATAAACAGGGACCACTCCAGAGAAGGGCATGTAAAAGAACAGCAAAAAATACAAATATACATTTGTATAAAATGTAATACAATATACAATGCAAAAAATACAATATACAAATATACTGATGACCCCAGAAATCCTATTTGCTATTCCATGTGCATTATAAATAGCAACGGAGGTAAGGGGACCCTGAAATCATCACAATTTGAGCCACAATATTTTCAACTACAAACTTAACCTGAACAGGAAAATCAGTACAGAAAAAGTAACTTAAAGAAAATCAAACATAATCTAATATTTAGTGAGGCTCTTTGTTAGTAAATGTCAAAGCATTTGGCAAAGGAAATAAGTACCATTACATTGGAGCTGGATATCAAGGACAGAGTCTCAGTTTAAAATAGTCACTACATGCAGAGCCAGTGGGCCTAGTCAGACATTTAATATAAGAGCATTATTCCAGTAAGTCAGACCAAGAAAGGAAATGTTTGCTATTCCAGATTAGTCAGTTTTGTCACAGGGACTGGGATGACACACCATGAATCTCCTGAATAAACCACAGCCTGGTGGCCTGGTCTCTGCTGAGCTGTCACCAAAGCCATGTCAACAGCAGTGTGAAAAATGCTGTTACACTGTCCAAACAGTTTGCATCTTATGTGGCTTCTTTTGTTCAAGGGATTGTTGTAAACAACATCACCAAAATAATGTAGGTAAGTACAATTTGCATATCTATCAAGCCTGTTGGCCAAAGCAGCCAAACTGGCTCAGTACTGGCCAAGGCTTTGGTGTTATTCTCACATAGACCTGAAAAGAAAGAAAGGCAAAAAAGTTAAATCTATAATCTGCATGGGGAAGAAAATATGGCACAATCAAACATTAATAGATATACATCATTGAATGGAAACCTTAAATATTATCAATTTAATCACTAAATCAGGCAGAAATCCTCATTAGGGGAGAAAAAGTAACTCAGTCTTAAAGAACTTGCAAGTGAAATGAGTTCTAAGAAATGCTGATTTCAGACTATGTTATGCAGCCTATGCAAGTTTTCATTACAAAACACAGATACTTTAAAGATACGTTTCCTGAAAGCATTTTATTTTTAAAAGTTCACAGAAAGAGGGAAAGCAGAAATAAATTAAAGTCATATAATCTTCTATGAGAAACTTTCTCCATTATTTAAATTTGCCTTTCACCACTTAAGAAATGCAAAAAACTATTACACTCTTTATGGTATAGAAGTGCTGGTGTGATGGTTAAAAAGAATTTTTGTGGCACCTGTGATTCATTTGTGGAATACTGAACAGAAACTTCTGCAGAACAACTATTGGTACTGAACCCAAACTTTCCTCTCTGTCAGCTGCAGCATGAATTTGATCTTCACATGGTTGAGAAGACACTTTCATTATATACAATGCTTTTTTCTGCAGTTCATAACTTTATGGATAAATTAGTCTCTTGGGTGAAATATTTTATGCTTGTCTCAATCCAAAGGTTAATTAGTCTGGAAGCATGATAAAATTCTACCAGGTCACACAGAGCTCTGTAACAGAAACAGAGCTGAAGATCTGCACATGAGGACACTGATCTTTCTTGCCCCAACCCTCGTCCCACACTGCACCATGTACAAAGGTTGTCTTCTCTCCAGATACCACAGACTCTCTGAAATGCACCATTCTCACTTTGTGGACTGCCTTCCACTTCATCAAGTTTTTATCAAGTCCAAATAATCCTGACCACATAAAAGCTTTTGACTTCACAATGCAAAGATGGATGAAATCTTCACTATTTACCAGAAACTAGCAGCATCCCACTTCCTCAGCTACACTGAAAGGATAATTTGGGAAGCTTTCAGATCTTTTTATTCCTTCCTTCTCAGAATCCATCAGAGAAGAGAAAGCAGGGGTTCTGTAACATGAAAAAACCCCTTGGTGACATGCTGACAGGATTGCCAGAGCTGCAGACTTCTGCCCTGCCTCTGCTGGTCCTTCCAGTCCCTCTCACAGGAGTACAGGGAAAGACCTCCCTGGCCTTATCACTCTCCACCCAGGATAAATTCACAGCTGAACCTGGCCTTGGCCCCTCTGCAAATCACTGATTTAGTGCAACTCAGCCCTGCTCCAGCAGGCAATGATGCCCCTCTGAGAGCAGACTGGACCACAAGTTCCATTTACTTCCGTGGATGTGGTAGCTGAGAATAAAAATCCCTGACTCTGAAACGAGACTGAAATGGGCTCAGTGTGCAGGCACTCAGCAGGAGAATTAGACCCAGACTGCATTTGCTTTTCTGTAATCAATAACAGATACCAGCTTTCAGGAGGAAAAACCAACTGAAAGAAAAAATCCCTGCACTCTCTAGAAGAGACACAGCATCACTAATGATGTTTGTAAGGATACCTGTGAACAGGCTCTGGTATTGGCTTATGCCAAGAGAACAGCATTTCATCAGAACAGTCATTAAACATGAAAATGCTCTGCTGGAATAGACCAAGAAACACTGATTGTCTTCCCACCTGTCCCGGTTTCTTTCTCCACTCATTTTTTGTAGGAACCTCACTTTTCAGTCTGTAACAGAAGCACGGCTTGGTCACACATTGTGTCAGCCTTTGGGCCTGGTCACAGGCACTCCAGGGGACAGGAGAGCACCTGGCTGTGAGTACAACCGCACTGGGGAGATACTTTTTCTTCATTCAATAATAAAGATGCATTTTAAGATGTGATCCTGAAAGAGAGCTGAAAAACTGAAATGACCAACATCTATTTTTATCATCCATGAGTGTTCTAAACAATATCTTAAAAGCCCATTGCAGGACCTGCCAGTGCAGTTCCACAGCACAGGGTGCAGACATGAATACACTGAGTTTTGCAGGCATGGGCACACTTAGTTCACAGACCTATCCATGCAGAGTCACGCAATGCTGGAATTCAACTCTGCTCAAAAGGTTCCCATGCAAAGAAGCATCAGGAAGCTGCCACCTGGCTTGTCTCCTGGATTCCATCAGAAAGATCATCTGTGCACCCTGGAGGAAGCATCCATACTGCAAAGCACACTTGGCCTGCACAACACACGGTTTGTGACTGAGGGTGCCATGGCTGACTCCCAGAGGCCATTCCAAACTGAGCTTGAAGGCCTCCCAGGGAAAATGAAAAGGTTACTAACTTTAAATAAAAAAAAATAAATATACAACACACATCTACAGACAATTCTGTGACATTCCTGTACTTGCTTTCAGATTGTAACTGTTCAAGGAACAAAAGCTATCACAGCATAGAAAAGACTATCTCATAGGTGTAGCATAGGCAACTTGATGGTGTCTCAGAATGATCCATTTCAACTCCTCACTTCTGTGCATACAAAAATGTTAAAAATGCCTGAAGCAGAGTTTGCTGCATTCCAGTCAAACTGTTGTTCACTTCAGTTTAATCACCTTCACATGCATACTTACTGAGTGCCTCTATTCATAAATTGCATTTTAATAACCCACCTAATTGCCTCCTTTTCCCTAAGCAGATAAGCTTTTAAAAAGACAGAATCTTTGGTATCTACTGCTACTGGCAAAATTCAGCTGAGTTCTGTAGATGTTTCTACCACTTCCTGCAAAAGGTGGCTGAAAGAGGGAAAGAGAAAAATTGAATAAGGCCTGAGGAGTGCAAATAAGTGTTACTGCAAATGAAGCAAGGCACAAAACTCTATCAACTTGACTTTGTACACATTTAAAGTGTGGCAAAACTTGCCTATAAAATAAATATTTGATTAAAATATTTACTACAATTGAAAAAGAGTTGGATTAGGAAAGGAAAGCTAAGCAAATCCTCTAAAGAATTCTGCAGGATTCATTTCTATACTTTTCTACATGGTCTGTGCACAGCAGATTTTACTTGATTCTTGTATTAGAAATTGCTCGGGGGAAAAAAACCCAGTTTTTTGATTTTATGAAAAATCACCATTATATCAGATTTTGGATATGAAGTCATTGCTTTTGAAGGACATTATCCAAAGAAACAACCCCCAAACCCAACACACTGTGAAGAGACCCAGACATCCAGCCCCAGGAATGCTGCTCAGACCCATCCCACAGAGTGTTTCTCTTTCCCTTTAAGTGGCATCGTTTAGCAGGGAGGATCTGTGCACCAGTTATATAAAAGCTTCTGATCAGCACACTGAGAAGACAAGTCCAGTATTATCTACCCCACTTTAGGAATGCTTTAGGTCTAATCCCTACTCCTGGGCCTTAAGCCCCTGCTACTGAAAACAATCCCAGCTCTTCACCAAGAAGTGCCAGGAAGAGGCGGAGTAGGCAAATGTTTAACTTCCCATAATGGATCATTTTGTACCTTCAACATCTCCAAGCCTAAAAATCTTTGGAGATAAAAAAACAAGGCTTTAGTTCTTGAGCTGCACCACACTGCTGTTTTCTCTGCTCTCTGCAAGCCTCAGTGGCTTCTCCTCCCCCTGCCAGGCTCACACAGCTCTGACAGTTCACCTCCTCTCACCTGAGGCTGGGATGCCACAATCAAGCTGGAAGAGAAAAAAAAAGGACAAAATGCACTCAGATTTGTATGTGCTGTGCAATAGGAAATGCTCAGAACCATATTCTAAGAAAAAGATACCAACTCTGATACTGTGATTATAGATAATTCCTAATAACTTTAGAGATATGTGTGTAGTACTTACACCATGACTGTGTCAGGTAAGCTTTATTTTGGTTAAGGAGAGAAAAAGTTCCAAAAGCACGGGGCAAAAGCTTCTCCTCACTGACTGATGTGTTTCTACACATGCACAGATTTGCTCTTCTCTTCATAAATATCACTATTATACAGACAAAACTCTTCTAGCACACATTCATCAGTAAATGTCCAGGAAGAACACATCAATATGTCAAACCAGAATTTACAAAACACAGGCAACAAAGCACATTTTCTAAGGGCTCAGAAACTACAGAATACAATGGTACAATTTATAATGTTCTTCATCCTGATGCCAGAGCTGATTTTCTTTAGTGCAGAATCCAGTGCACTGACAATTCTGAAAGCATCCAAGTCCATATTATATGCAATGAAAATACATCATCTGTGAAGGGTTTCTAATTGACATGAAGTCTTTTCATGATTTTTTGGCCTTCTTTTTAAGTAGATTCAGCAAAGTCATAATTTTTGTTTTACTTTCACCAACTCACAGAATTCTAGACTCAGAACTGTCTAAGGTGAAAAGTCTGATCTAATGGTTTTATTTAACAAAAACTAATAATAAAAAGGAAATCAATATATTCCACAGTATTTTCATTTTTGTGAAGAAAGCTTTCAATATGCCATGCTAAAGTTTTTACTGACAGATTGACATCTTAAATAACGTTCTCCACCATGTCCAGTTCTTTAGTAAGAGGTGACTTCTTCTAAGATTTACTTCAAAGTATGGCGGAAAGAATTTGCCCATTTACAATCCAGAAGCAACCACAGAAAACATTACTGGGTTTAGTTCCTGCCCTTTTTTAAGTTTAACCAAAAAGAAAAAATGCTCAGAAATGCATTAAAATATGTTTAAATCAAGACAAAATGAAATAACAGTAACACTTTAAAACCATTTTTTAGAATGTTTCCAGGAAAAGGGGCAGAAGAGATGGCTTCAAAAGAACCTTTAGAAGCAAGATGTCAACACAGTGTTTCAACACAACCATAATCCACATGAAGGGAACACAGGAGATACCCAGGAACCCAAAGTAGCAGCCAGTGCAAGTATCTTTTTTGCTCCAGTTCAGAAGACATGTTTCATGTGCTTGATTCCATATGTTTTGAAGAAAACCATGATGATCAATGCCCAGAGTCCTAAAATAAATCCTCCAGGTGGATGCCAGTCCTTTTGTTTTGGTTTCTGGAAAAAAAAAAAAAAAAGAGAAAACAAAAAGAAAAACAAAATTTGTAATTAGTTCTCACAATAAGAAGTGCACTGTGTTTATCAACTGCAAAAATATAATCCTTGCAGTAGAACAATACCAATAAGCTGCATTTCTTCCTGAAGTAGAAGCATCTTTGTGATGGATGGGGAGGCTAATGGGAGGCAAGCTGCCACTCAAGCAGGGAGGGTAAGTACCACAAAAAGGCCACTGGAACTGTGCCTGAGACACCACTTTGCCTGCGTGTATTGGTATCGTGGGACGTGTTCCAACTCATTTGTTTTGACAGATTTTCTTGTATTTGGTCTCAGGTGAATACAAGAGAAGAATTCTTTAAGTATGACAAACAGTTCCTACAAGTGAAAATGTGAAAGAGAAAAGAGAGTGTTGTTTTTCCACTACATGTTTTCTACAGCTGCTTTTATACTCAGAATTATGTGAATAAACAGGTATCTGACCACATAACAAGTGAAGGCTCATCATTTCAGCAATATCATAAAACTAAATAGGATTGTTTTCAAAGTCAATCACATTTCCCAGGGGCCTCATTGAGTCTAACTGCCTTTCCCTAATGTAGAAATATATTCTGCAATTCAAACTTTTGTCCCCCTTCAACAAATTTATCATCTTCAGTAAAAAGCCATACACTGCAATTGAAGGCCTTTTCTGTCTTACATGTAGCAGCTAGACAAGGTAAAACTTGCCTGTCTTCTTCCTTCCCTTACTAAACCAAAATTCAGATACTCACAGTCAGAGAATAGAGAAATGGATTGTAGAAGGTAAGTGCTGCCATGTACCCCAAGATCTGTCTCTGGGGCTAAAAATAAGGTGACTACATGAATGCAAAATTTTAGTTAAGACTATCGTGACAAAAATACCAGAATTATAGTATTTAGAAGTGTAACAGTCCCTCAGGCCTGTGCCTGCTCTTGCCCTCAGCAGGTATGTTTTACAGGTCTCCCAGGCAGACAGGGATGATTTACTATTACGATAATAAATACTGAAGCGCTTGCTGAGATTTTTATTCCTGCCTTGCTGGAAGATTTGCACCATTTTGTCCTTGTGCAGAACGGGACGCAAGGGGCACAGACCATTTTGGGTTTGTTGCATTTAAGTCAAATTTAAAATTCTCTTTCTGCCAAGTGAATAACTGTTACAAACTATTTTGCTGTTTTAATTTCAGCATCAATCCACACAGAGAAGCTTGCTGTTCTCTGCTAAATGTACCAGGGAGGCTGGTGAACTTTAATGAAAGAAGGAACAGTTTGCAGTGTCTGTTCTTTCAAAACAGCTTTCCTAACAACACAAAAACAATGTTTGTTGACTGCTCAGCTCCCCTTTATAAACCACACATTCTTAGCTTTAGGATTTTTCTGTAAGTGCTGCAATTTCTGCTGTGCCTGCAATTAAAAAGTAGAACAAATAGTCACATCACCTGAGACACCCAAAGAACTTGGCAGTCTGAAATATTAATGATTTTACTCTGATACAGGAATCACAAAACCAGCATTATAATTTACATCTAGCACAACAAAGCCAAAGATGTGAGCAGAGCAGGTGTCTCTGTATGCAGAGCACTGAGCTCCCCGAGCAGCTGCAGCGTGTGCTGTTGGTGATCTGCCACCTTGCTGACATTCACAACTGCACATCTCCACACAAACATCTCTGAAAATCAGCTCTGCCTGCTCAAAAGGCTGCCAGCACACCTCGCTTCTGAGAGTAACAGCACATGACACTTCTCCACACAAAGGGACTTTCTTGTTTAAATCTTCCTAATTAACCTGTAACTTCATATGCATATTGCAGTGCCTGTTCCATCAATCTCTTTGTACTATCAATCTTTCCCTTCTTGGATCTCAGACAAGTATCTTACCACAAAGTGGCACCTGACCCTTCAAGACAAATGACTTCAATTTGCAGCCAGTGACACTAAAAGCCTCTCTTTCCTATTTTGTATAGAACACGTAATTTAATTTCTTTAAAGAATTTATATGAATAAATATTTATAAGGTGATCTATGAGTATGGTTTTACATTTTGTCATGTCTTGTACTGAAGTCTCCATGGAATTGTGCAAGGGAAGAGAGGCCAGTGCAGCAGTGGCTCTGCACTGGGAAATCAAGGACATATATATAGTCACTTTAAAGTCAGGGGATGCAATGTTAAAATGTAAAGGATTAAAATCATGAAGGCATGACGAAAATTATATGAGGCTGTACAAGAGCTACATACTCAGTAATCTTAAAAATAAATTATCCTAATAAGAAAGATTTACAGACCCAGAAACTGAAATATACACATAAATATTATACCACAATAAAAGGGCAAAAATATTCAACTGTGTTGAATATCTGTAAGTCAATATCTCTAAATGGTTAATTGAGCACAAAATCATACTGAAATAGGCCAGTATTTTCCATGAGGACATCAAAACCTTATGAATATCTAAAATGGGATTACACAGATTCACATTTAAATCCACAAAGTATACCTACAAGAGCTGAAATACCTAATTTCGATTAAATTAACTTGCTCATAGATTCCCAAGAGAGTTCACCACTAAATTAAAATATAATTAGTTGTCAAACTAACAAGTTCATCTTTCTAAAATCCTAACAAATACAACACGGAAAGCATCAATAACAAAACTCTGGCTAGGTGGGCACGTCAGCTCAGCAGCAAGGAGTGCTGGAGTTCCTTTACAGAAAGCTGCTCTTGGCACCTGTGCATGGCCCCATCTGCATGGGCATGGAGCCACTGCCCCATGCCCTGTGCCAGCCAGCTGTGCTTGTCACATGGGGTATGGGGTATGGGTTATGGGGTATGGGTTATGGGATATGGGGTATGGGTTATAGGGTGGGATGAATGCCCTCCCAGAAACACAAGAGTGCCTCACCCATACTGCTGCAGAAGCTGCTGTGACTGTTCTGTGTAGGCAAAAGGGGAAGAGTCACAGAGGTTTCTCTAATGGGAAAGACTATTAGAGTAAGAAAGAATTCATTTTAACAGCAAATGAAAATCCTTTTTAGATCCACATACTGGAAAAAGGTTTAGAAAAGCCAGAATTTCTTTCTATGCTTATACCAGTTCTGTGGCCACAAGCCTAGATAAACTATCTCTTTATATCAATTTTAGGATTGATCAGATAGCATTAATGTAAGTAAATTTTTTCACAGATTCTGAAAAAAAAGTCAGTAGTTCTCCTATGACTATTGCCTAGTTCAGAGTCTTATTTCAGCAGATTTCTGTGAGCTCCAGGCAATTTTTACATGTCAGGCATTTTCTCACTTGCAAGAAAATGCTAAGTGGACCAAAACCATGTTAAATGTCATAGTAGTTTGATCTGCAATTTATTATCTATCACTATTATGTTTCAAATTGATGTGAGAATGTGTACTACAGACTGGTTGCACCACCTACAGATGACACAAAACTTGTTCATATTTGGGACTGCTCTGGAGGAGCAGAGGCAACTTTTTGCTCAAGTTATTCTGAATTTCACTGTAGCACTGACCAGAGGTGCTGACCAGCACTGACCACCAGAGGTGGAACTGCCTCTGTAAGTGACATATTTAGGTATTGTGATTCACACAGCACAATGCCATTCCAAACACCCTCGTTATTCCCACAATAACAGCAGTAATGCATAGGTGAAATTCAGTTCAGAATGGTACAGTCTGTCATGAACAAATACATTTAGCAGCTTAAGGACTAGTCATTATGGAATTGCTGGAGATTCCAAATTAAAAAGACAGGTAGCTAAGCAACAGCAAGCTTCCTCCTGTGAACAGTTTTTTGCTGTACACTCTCTAGTTCTGGTAGACTCATTATCCTCTGGAATTTAAAAACAGTTAACAGAGAGTTGCTCCAAGAACTGTAATTAAGAAGAGGATAAAACAGTGTATTTTCAAACTGGATGGGTCTATAGGGACCTGAATGGAAAGGATCCAAGACTTTCAATGAAGGTGTTTCATAAAACATGCAATACATGTTACTCCAATTAAAATGAGCTTTATGAAAAAAATAATTTTTAAAAGCTGAAGTGTTAATTAGAGGAAGAATGGTTTAATTTAAAAATGTTACATCACAACAGAAATAAGATTTAAAACATCACATATTAATATTTCACGTGGACAACGCTGTCTAAAACTTATCTACAAGGATAAATTCAAGTGTTTTCCACACTGGAAGACTGTCAGACTATAACATCCAACATCTTCCAACAGAACTCTGTCTTAATGTTCTCAATAAGCCCAAAAATATTGGTGCAGTAAACTTTGGGTTAAACTCACAATCCACATCTGAACAGTTGCAGCACAGAAAGCCGAGCAAACAGACAGGAATTAGGTAATTACCAAATGAAACAGGGATACACAAATTCTACAATCTCCTCCAGTACCTTTTTCCAAAGAGAGCTTTAAGAAAGGGTGCAAATGCTTAGAAATGAATGTGCACATGATCCTTGTTGCAGGGGATGTTCTCCCCAACCTGAGGCAGATGGTGTGTGTTTGTAGCAGGAGTGCAAAACACCCTGTGCAACTGCACAAAGGAACACATCAGAAGCACTAGGTGCCAGCGAGTCCATTAAAGTGGCAGATATTGGATTTCAAATTAAACCCTGCTTAATTCTCACTGCACTTTCAGCACTGAGTGCCCTAGACCAAGTTTTGGCCTATTTATTGCAGCACATGTGGTATAAAACATCCCAGGGCTCTGGGGCTGCCTGGCAGACAGCAGCAGCTACAGCCAGGAGAGAGGTTGTGCACATCCTCTGAGGGCTGCTCCACCTCCCCTAGCCCTGCAGGGAAGTGAAACACACTTGTCTGTGCAGTGCTTGCACTCACTGGGGTGAATTTCCAGATTTTCTTTTTGGTCATTCTCCATTTAAATGAATGTTCCTTTTTCTTCCAGTGCATACCAAAGGTTTTCTTTCTTGTTCCTCAAGCTACAGAATTTTATGTGAGGCTTGGTTGTAAAGACCAGTATAGAAACCTGAAAAAAAGATCCATGTCTCAAAACAGGTCTTTGAAATTCAAGGTGAACTTCAAATCCAAAACTGGAACAATCCACTGGCTTCTCACCTCAGAAAACTGATCTCAAACAGAAGGAAATTCCTTGGAAAAGCTAAATTCTGCTATACACTGCACTGTGCCAAGAGCACACTATGTATTTCCTAGAGGCACTCCAACGGTTCAAGTTTACTTGCAATTTGGAACTTCAAACTGGGTAATCCTTTATTGTAATTCTTATGATAAAGCACACAACAAAGTTTCTTTCCAGGATGAATTTATATGTATCACAAGCAAATCACAACATAAAGTATGTCCTCAAAGCTTTCAGAGGAAGTCTGCACTTCTAATTTG